>NW_024423344.1:13854653-13856258 GCF_017311325.1 Ursus maritimus | reverse complement strand
GGGGGGGGCATTTTTAAAGCTCTATCAGAGAAAAACATGCAGCCAAGGATCCTTTATCATTCAGAATTGATGGAGACATAAAGAACTTCCACAATCGCCAGTCACTGACCAATTTTGTAACCACAAAACCAGCCCTCCAGGAGATATTAAGGGGGTTTGTATAAAAGTAAAAAGGCCCCAAGAGTGATACAGAACAGAAAGTCACAATCGATAGAAACAAAGACTTTACAGGCAACATGGCATCATTAAAATAATATCTCTCAATAATCTCTCTCAATGTAAATGCCCTAAATGCTCCCATAAAACACCACAGGGTTGCAGATTGGATAAAAAGACATGACCCATCCATTTGCTGTCTATAAGAGACTCATTTTGAACCTAAAGATACATTCTGACTGAAAGTGAAGGGATGGAAAACCATCTTTCATGCCAATGGACCTCAAAAGAAAGCTGGGGTAGCAATTCTCAGATCAGACAGAGTGGATTTTAAACTAAAGTCTACAGTTAGAGATACAGAAGGACACTATATTATTCTGAAAGGATGTATCCAACAAGAAGATATGACAATTATAAATATCTATGCCCCCAACAGGGGAGCAGCTAAATACACAAGCCAACTCTTAACCAGAATAAAGAGACATATAGATAAAAATACATTAATAGTAGGGAACCTCCCACTCCACTATCAGCAATAGACAGATCACCTAAGCCGAAAATCAACAAAGAAAGAAGAGCTTTGAATGCCATACTAGACAAGTTGGCCCTCAGAGATATATATAGAGCACTACACCCCAGAACCAAAGAATACGCATTCTACTCTAATGCACATGGAACATTCTCCAGATTAGATCATGTTCTGGGTCACAAATCAGGTCTCAACTGATACCAAAAGACTGAAATTATTCCCTGTATATTCTCAGACCACAATGCTTTGAAATTGGAACTCAATCACAATGAAAAATTTGGAAGAAACTCAAACACTTGGAGACAAAGAACCATCCTGCTCAAGAATGATTTGATAAATCAGGAAATCAAAAATCAATTTAAACAATTTACGGAGAACAACAAGAATGAAAACGCAATGGTCCAAACCCATGGGACACTGCAAAGGCATTCCTAAGGGGAAAACACATAGCCATCCAAGCCTCACTCAAAAAATAGAAAAATCTAAAATGCAGTTTTTATATTCTCACCTCAAGAAGCTGGAATGGCAACAGAAGAACAGGCCTAATCCACTCATGAGAAAGCAGTTGATCAAGATTAGAGCAGAGATCAATGAATTAGAAACCAGGAGCACAGTAGAGCAGATCAACAGAACTAGAAGCTGGTTCTTTGAAGGAATAAATAAAATAGATAACCCACTGGCAAGACTTAGCCAAAAGGATAGAGAAAGGACCCAAATTAATAAAATTATGAATGAAAAGGGAGAGGTCACAGCGAACACCAATGAAATAGGAAGGATTATTAGAAACTTTTATCAACAGCTTTATGCCAATAAATTAAGCAACCTGGAAGAGATGGAGGCCTTCCTGGAAACCTATAAACTACCAAGACTGAAACAGGAAGAAATTGATTTTTTTTAACTATAACTATTAACTATAACTA
>NW_024423344.1:13787389-13854643 GCF_017311325.1 Ursus maritimus | reverse complement strand
GATCTTCTAAGTTCTTATGTTCCATAGATGAGAGAAAGCATATGATAATTGTCTTTCTCTGCTTGACCTATTTCTTTAGCATTATCTCCTCCAGTCCATCCATGTTGCAGCAAATGTTGAGAAATCATTCTTTCTGATAGCTGAGTAATATTCCGTTGTATATATGGACCACAACTTCAACTCCAGTCATATATTGAAGGGCATTCGCTCCTTCCACAATTTAGCATTGTGTGGACAATGCTGTATTGAACATTGGGGACATAAAGGCCCTTCTCTTCACTACGCCTGTATCTTTGGGGTAAATACCCAGTAGTGCAATGGCTGGGTCATAGATTAGCTCAATTTTTTAACTTTTTAAGGGACCTCCACACTGTTTTCTCAGAGTGGCTGTACCAATCTGCATTCCACCAACAATGTAGGAGGGATCCTTTCTCCACATCCTCTCCAGCAATTGTTGTTTCTTGCTTGTCTATTTTTGCCATTCTAACTGGCGCAAGGTGGTATCTCAGTGTGGTTTTGATTTGAATTTCTTGATGCATAATGATTTTGAACATTTTTTCATGTGTCTGTTAGCCATTTGTATGTCATCTTGGAAAAGTGTCTGTTCATATCTTCTTGCCCATTTTATGAATTTATTTATTTGTTTTTCACATATTGAGTTTGAGACGTTTCTTTGTAGATCTTGGATCCAGTCTTTATCTGTAGTATCATTTGCAACATATATCTCCCATTCGTGGGCTGCCTCTCTAGTTTTTTGACTGTTTCCTTGGCTGTGCAGAAGCTTTTTATCTTGGATGAAGTCCCGGCAAGTTCATTTTATCTTTTGTTCTGCCTTTGGAGATGTGTCATGAAAAGGTTGCTTTGGTCCGATGTCGTAGAGGTTGCTGCCTATGTTCTCCTCTAGGATTTTGATGGATTCCTGTCTCACATCGAGGTCTTTCATCCATGTGGAGTTTATATTTGTGTATGGTGTGAGAGAGTGGTCAAGTTTCATTCTTTTGCATGTAGCTGTCCAATTTTCCCAGCACCATTTATTGAAGAAGACTTGTCTTTTTCCACCGGATGTTTTTTCCTGCTTTATCAAAGATTAGTTGCCCAAAGAGCTGAGGGTCCATTTCTGGGTTCTCTATTCTGTTCCATTGGTCTATGTGTCTGTTTTTGTTCCATTACCATGCTGTCTTTGTGATCACAGCTTTGTAGTACAGCTCGAAATCCAGCATTGTGATGCCCCCAGCTTTGTTTTTCCTTTTCATCAGTTCCGTGGCAATTTGGGGCCTTTTCTGCTTCCATACAAATTTAAGGACTATTTGTTCCAGTTCTTTGAAAAATGTCATTGGTATTTTGGTCGGGATGGCATTGAAAGTGTAGATTTCTCTGGGTAGCATGGACATTTTAACTATGTTAATTCTTCCAATCCATGAGCATGGAATATTTTTCCATCTTCTTCTGTCTTCTTCAATGTCTTTCCAGAGTGATTTATAGTTTCTAGAACATAGATCCTTTACGTCTCTGGTTAAGTTAATTCCAAGGTAACATATGCTTTTTGGTGCTATTGTAAATGGGATGGATTCACTAATTTCTCTTTTTTCAGTCTCATTATTCGTGTATAGAAATGCAACTGATTTCTGAGCATTGATTTTGTATCCTGCCACATTACTGAATTAATCTATAACTTCTAGTAGTTTGGGAGTGGATTCTTTTGGGTTTTCCATATAGAGTATCATGTCATCTGCAAAGGGAGACATTTTGACTTCTTCTTTGCTGATTTGGATACCTTTTATCCCTTCTTGTTGTCTGATTGCTGTTGCAAGGACTTCTAGTACTATGTTGAATAATAGTGGCGAGAGTGGCATCCTTGTCGTGTTCCTGATCTTAAGGGAAAGGCTTCCAGCTTTTTCCCATTGAGAATGATATTTGCTGTAGGCTTTTCATAGATAGTTTTTATGAGATTGAGGAATGTACCCTCTATCCCTACACTCTGAAGGGTTTTAATCAGGAAAGGATGCTGTATTTTGTCAAATGCTTTTTCTGCATCTATTGAGAAAATAATATGATTTTTGAATTTTTCCTTCTGGATAAAACCTATGACACTGATTGATTTGTGAATATTGAACCACCCTTGCATCCCAGGGATGAATCCCACTTGGTCATGATGGATAATCCTTTTAATGTACTGTTGGATTCTATTAGCCAGGATCTTGTTGAGGATTTTGGCGTCCATATTCATTAGGGAAATCAGTCTGTAATTCTCCTTTTTGATGGGGTCTTTGCCTGGTTTGGGGATCAAGGTAATATTGGCCTCATAGAATGAGTTTGGTAGCTTTCCTTCTGTTTCTATTTTTTGAAATAGCTTTAGGAGAATAGGTATAATTTCTTCTTTGGATGTTTGGTAGAATTCCCCAGGAAAACTGTCCGGGCCTGGAGTTTTGTTTTTTGGAAGGTTGTTTATCACTGTTTCAATCTCTTCATAATTAATTGGCCTGTTTAAAAAATCAATTTCTTCCTGTTTCAGTCTTGGTAGTTTATAGGTTTCTAGGAAGTCCTCCATCTCTTCCAGATTGCTTAATTTATTGGCATAAAGCTGTTGATAAAAGTTTCTAATAACCCTTCCAATTTCATTGGTCTTGGTTGTGACCTCTCCTTTTTCATTCATAATTTTATTAATTTGGGTCCTTTCACTATTCTTTTGGATAAGTCTTGCCAGTGGTCTGTCAATTTTATTAATTCTCTCAAAGAACCAGCTTCTAGTTCTGTTGATCTGCTCTACTATACTCCTGGTTTCTAATTCATTGATTTCTGCTCTAATCTTGGTCAACTGCTTCCTCGTGCATGGATTAGGCCTGTCCCTCTGTTGCTGTTCCATCTTCTTGAGGTGAGAATATAAAAACTGCATTTTAGATTTTTCTATTCTTTTGAGTGAGGCTTGGATGATTATGTATTTCCCCCTTAGGACTGCCTTTGCAGTATCCCATAGGTTTTGGACCATTGTGTGTGTTTTCATTCTCCTTGGTCTCCATAAATTGTTTAAATTGATTTTTGATTTCCTGGTTTATCGAATCATTCCTGAGCAGGATGGTTCTTAGTCTCCAAGTGTTTGAGTTTCTTCCAAATTTTTCCTTGTGGTTGAGTTCCAATTTCAAAGCGTTGTGGTCTGAGAATATGCAGGGAATAATTTCAGTCTTTTGGTATCGGTTGAGACCTGTTTTGTGACCCAGAACATGGTATATCCTTGAGAATGTTCCATGGGCATTAGAATAGAATGAGTATTCTTTGGTTCTGGGGTTTAGTGTTCTATATATATCTATGAGGTCCAGCTCGTCGAGTATGGCATTCAAAGCTCTTCTTTCTTTGTTGATTTCTTGCTTAGGTGATCCGTCTATTGCTGATAGTGGAATGTTGAGGTCCCCTACTATTAACTTATTTTTATCTATATGTCTCTTTATTGTGGTTAATAGTTGGCTTGTGTATCTTGCTCCTCCCTTGTTGGGGGCATATATATTTATAATTGTCATATCCACTTGTTGGATACATCATTTAAGAATAATATAATGCCCTTCTGTGTCTCTAACTATGGTCTTTAGTTTAAAATCCAATCTGTCTGATATGAGAATTGCTACCCCAGCTTTTTTTTGAGGTCCATTGGCGTGAAAGACGATATTCCATCCCTTTACTTTCAGTCTGGATGTATCTTTAGGTTCAAAATGAGTCTCTTGTAGACAGCAAATGGATGGGTCATGTCTTTTTATCCAATCTGCAACCCTGTGGCCTTTTATGGGAGCATTTAGGCCATTTACATTGGGACTGATTATTGAGAGATAGGATTTTAATGATGCCATGCTGCCAGTAAAGTCTTTGCTTCTATAGATTGTGACTTTCTGTTCTGTATCACTCTTGGGGCCTTTTTACTTTCATAGAACCCCCCTTAATATCTCCTGTAGGGCTGGTTTCATGCTTACGAAATTGGTCAATGACTGGCGATTCTGAAAGGTCTTTATTTCTCCATCAATTCTGAATGACAGCCTTGCTGGATAAAGGATCCTTGGCTGTATGTTTTTCTCTGAAAGAGCTTTAAAAATGCCCCCCAACCCTTTCTCTCATTCCAGGTCTGTATGTGACAGGTCTGACGTAATTCTGATATCTTTGTCTTGGTAGTGAGAAATTTCTTTGCCCTGGCCACTTTCAATACTGTATCCTTGATCTAATATTTGGCGAGATTGCGATATGCGTGCGTGGTGTAGGTTTGTTGCGGTTGAGCTTGGGGAGGGTCTTCTGCCTCTTGGACATGAATGTTTGTTTCCTTTGCTAGATTAGGGGAAGTTTTCAGCTAATTTGTTCAAATATACTTCTAGACCTCTGTTTTTTTCCCACCCCTCAGGGATGCCAATGTGTCTGACATTGAATCATTTCCCATTGAGCAGGATCTCCGTAACCTATATTCTTGAGAATGGATTTTTTGAGTCCAGATTCTATTTTAGCTTTCTCCTACTAACCTATCCTCACATCACTGATATCGTTCTTTCTGCCTCATTCACCCTGGTCGGTCAGAGCCTCTAGTTTTGACTGCATTTGGTCTTCATAAATTTTTAATTTCTGCTAGATTTGCTCTCATTTCCGCCCTTAGGGATTCTATATTCTCATTAACATTTTTCGTTAATACTTTTTTCAGATCTACACATCATCTTGACATTGTTACTCTGAATTCCATTTCTGATAATTTGGTTATATCCATTGCCATTAGTTCTGTGGCAGAGGCCACAGTGAGCTTCATTGTCTTTGTCTTTTTGCTGGGGGGGGATTTCCTCCTTCCTCATCATTCTTGATGAGGAGACGTTGCGGGTTGTCCAGAGCACCACATTATTGACCGGGACCCAGGCAGTGCGCCCCTTGTTTTATAGGGATCTTAGGATGTGAGCTTCTTGATTTTTCAGCCTGCCTTCTGGGAGAGAGGGCCTGCCACGCCAATACTCAGAGCACCCTGTTTGGGTAGAGTCTCCGTGTCCCCGCAAGAGGTGGGATGGGGATGGGGCACACGAGCCGTGATTACCAGGCTTTTGTTCTCTGGTGGCTTTCCTGGTGGTTGCTGTGCCTTCTTCTGAGAGTCAGAGCCACAGTCAGCGAATCTCAGCCTCTGTCTCAGAACAGAGGGACGCAGCCCGCTTCTCCACTGATGATCTGGCCACTTTAACTGTAAGTGGTGTGTTGGTGCTGCTCAACCCTGCAACGTCCCGGGATGTGCGCCCACACCCGGCATCCCACCCACCCTCACTTCCAGGGCCAGTGCGCTCTATCCTTTGTGTTTCTAACACACGCTCGGCCTCCAGCTGCCCCGTGTGCCTTGAGGCTCCGGTCTCAATCTGGTTCCAGCAGCGCACCGGAGCTCTGTTTCAGTCTGGTGGCTCGCTGCGTTCCCAGCTCACGGTCGGTCTCAGTCGGCTTTCACGGGTGCCGGTCCGCGTAGTCCACCGCTCCCCGTTCACGGTGGCGCACCTTTCCCAGCACCCGAACGTGCATCTCCTCCCCTTCTGTTTATCTTCCGATATCTGTGCGCGGTTTCACCGCTCCGCTTCGACTTCCTCAATACTCAGTGCTGGAGATGTTCATTTGTAGAGATCCAGATGTATCTCCCTGGGTCTTAGGCTGATTCCGTGGATGTTCAGGCTGGTCTGGTACCTATCCAGCTCGACTCAGAGGACCCGGCTGAAAATGGGGTCCCCTACTCCTCCACCATCTTAACTCCTCTGCTTTTATTTTTCAAAAATGTCTCAAGTTTTCTGCTTTCTAACCTTGTCCTTTTTAATCTAAAGAATTAGCAGTTTTCATCTGAGGCCAAAATAATGATTCACTGTTAAGACTAGGGTTATTTGGCAGTCATGAAGTCTAAGAGGTAATTTGAGATTTCGCTCTTTTATCACTATACATAAAAATCTGATTAGGCAAGGGGTACTTTTCAGTGATCTCATTGTCTTTCAGAATCACCTCTGCTTTGTTACACGCTTTAAATCATGCTCTAATTTTTAAAGAAGTCTACCTGTTTTGGGGTCTTTTTAAAGTTCTCTGCTGGGGGCGCCTGGGCACAGTGGTTAAGCGGCTGCCTTCGGCTCAGGCGTGATCCCAGGCGTTCTGGGATCGAGTCCCACATCAGGCTCCTCCGCTGGGAGCCTGCTTCTTCCCTCTCTGACTCCCCCTGCTTGTGTTCCCTCTCTCGCCGGCTGTCTCTATCTGTCCAGATAAATAAATAAAATCTTTAAAAAAAAGTTCTCTGCTGGTCTATTGATGGGAGTTCACAGGAAAATTTTTTTCTTTCCTTCTGACTGGTGAAAGAGAAGAGTGAGATTTTTCTGATGTGCACACATGTAGTTAATCTAATCCTACACATTATTGTCTAATTCAAAAGTCACAAACAAGTCCCAGAGAGTGGCTTTTCATTTTCTTTTCTTTCTTTTCTTTCTCTTTCTCTTTCTTTCTTTCTTTCTTTCTTTCTTTCTTTCTCTTCTTTTTTCTTTTTCTCTTTGTTTGAGCCAATCTTTAAAAGGAAATTAAATATCTGTTAGATCTGCAAGCACTGTGCTCACATTTCTGCAGGCAGTAATTGGCTGGACCTTAGTAGAGGCTGCTTCCTTCAATTGGCTGGTGGGTTTCTTTGCCAGAGTGCTCCCACTTGCTTACTGTATACACATACATACTTACATAGGTTGCCTCACTTATCTGCTGATATTTTGTCTGGTCTGTGTACAGATTTGAGCTTTCAACCCTTGGTTTTAATTGTTAAAGTGGTTCTGTGTTTGTATTTCTAAATGTCTATAATTGAGAAATCAATTATTGTAAGATCCGTATCTGAAGGAGGTTTTAACCTAGTATCCATATATGCTAGGTGGTTCAGGACCAGAAAAGAAACCCTCTATGGCATTCCTAACTTATGAAAGTGCATTTAAAATTAAAAATCAAAATATTAACAGTGTATTTAAAGATCAGTGAAGTATTTGGTCAGTAGCCTGGCAGGAACATTAATGTGAAAAATATATCATTGTAATTTATTATATTAACAGATCAAAGTAAAAAATAAGACATCATCATTTCAATAGAATTTAACAAAATTTTATACCTATTCATGATTTCAAAAACACAAAATCTCTTCTCGAATTAGTATTGAAGGGAAGCTTTTAATTCCATAAAAAAAAACACCTACCAGAAATCCAGAACTGATAACACAATTAATGGTTAAATATAAGTTTGTTTCTCACAGGTTCAAAAAGTAAGATAAGGAAGCCAGTGGTCATTGCTGATATTCAAGGTTGTGTGAAAAGTTCTACCTACTATAATAAAATGAGGGGAAATGAATGTATATAAATACTGGCAAGAAGGAGAAAAAACTAGTTGAATAGGTGTGCAATCTACCTAGAACAAAGAAATCAATTAATAACATCTATAATACTATGTCTAGCAAGGTGATCAGATACACCAATGGACAATGAGTCATTAGTCATACCTGTGTAACGTGTAATGAAACTTTTGAGTAAAAACCCTGCCAGAAACCCACCTAGAACAATGAGAGCTTCAGTGAGGTTCGTGAATTGGTGAATACACTGATGTGCTAGAGGTTGGGATATCCAGATAGGGTATGGAAACTGCATCTTACGCCCCCATCCTTGCCATATGCATCCACTTCCATTTGGTCTGTTCTTGGATTGTATCCTTCAGAATACAAATGTAATAGAAGCGTAGTGTTTACTGTTTTTATGAGTCATTCAGCAAATTATCAAACCTAGAGTTGAGAAATGGGGAATGCAACCCCCAAATTTGTCGTCAGTTGGGCGAGGGTACAGTAGCCTGGGGATCCCATTTGCAGCTGATATCTGAAGCAGGGCCAGTCTTGTGGACTTCCCTCTAATCTAGGGGATGTGTACTGACTCTAGTTAGTGTGGAATTGAAACGAATTGTAAGACACCGGCTGATTTCAGAGAATTGGAGAATTGGTGGTTGTTGGAAAGACACAGTAATGGTTAACAAAAAATAGTCAGTAAAAAAGTCTTGCAGAGGAAAAATCTACATTGGCATGTGTGAAAAATTGAGCAAAATTATCAGCATGCAAAGATTAAAAAATTGGTAGTCAAAACAGCTACCATCAAAGAGCTACCTCAGAATGTCACAGTCAAAATATTTATGTGTTCATATTTACAGTCTTTATACAGTCTTTTTCCAAGTGTTATTGAGGGGCACAGGAGCACAGCACTATTTTATTTGAGGATGTGGTCCCCCAGAAAGTATTTATTGCATGACATGAACCCTATCCCTACATAAAAGATTCCTGACATATAAAGAAATACATCAGAATTTGTTAGGCGATGTGGGCAAGAAGGATAACATATAAAGAAGAAAGGAATCGTTGGAATGAGGAAAATCTAAAATTACAAATTAAAATGCTATGATATTTCGTAAATATTGTCTAGGACAAACAGAATATATGCATATTGCATGCATCCATCTAGTCACACATGTGTACGTGCACATATAGCAAAGACTTGAGCCTGGCTGTGTCAGATGGAGTAGGGAGGAGTGAAATGGTGCGAGTAGGAATCAGGTAGGTATAGAGATACACTTGCCCCTTTTGTGTATCCTTATGTATTATTCTCGGATTTTTCTCGGTATCATGTACAGATGTTACCTTAAAATTAAATAAAATAGAGAACAATTAAAGCCTTATTGTTATTCACGTTTTACAAATAAGGAAACTGGAATTCTGAGTAGTTTAGAACTTACTTACAGAGCTGAGTTCAATCTTCTCAGAGCCCCATGCTATACTCACTCTCAGGCACTTGGAATCTTAAGTCATTTCATATTAAGGTCTGTCTCTACCATCCAGGTAGCCACATAACATTTTTAGATAACAAAGAGCGATGAAGTTCTGAGGTCTTCTAGGACATGAGGAGTGTAGGATTCATAAGCAGTTCTCTTAGCCTGATGAGGGAGAAAATGAAACCCTGATTATCATATGTACCCGTAGAATATTTACTATTCTTGATAAATAGTCTGCTTTCATTCCAGTACGTGAAGTCATGAAGAGAAAGAGCTGAGTGGTTTTCACACAGCATTTGCAAGTCTGTCCTTTTTTTGGGGGGAGGGGAGGGTCTCGCCTATATCTTTTCTGTGGACACGTGATAGGTGTACACAGTATCCTTGATGAACGTGTTTTCCTGTTTCCATAAAAGTAATAGTGTGCCGGGTTCCAGTGACAAAGGCTTTGTGTTTGATATTTCTATTTTTGATGATGAAAGAGTGAGTAAAAGCAAAAGTAGTTACATTAATTATGCCATGCAGCAGGATGAACCAAAAAATGTGTAGGTGGCACATTTCCTTCCCTAGGGTATTTTATGATAGCTATAAACCTATAAAAGGACTGATATGCAGAGTGGAAACACTGACACGGCTTCAGAATGGCAATGCAATGACACCACCATTACAACTCTATGACATGTTTTCTTCTCATTTGATTTAAAGGATTCAATTAAAAAAAAAAAGACAACTTTCCTGTCTTGTCTTGGAGTGCTGAGAAATTCAGCAGGGCTTGAAATTTAGAAATAAATGACTGCCGCTATCATTGAACAATAACAACAACAACAAAAACAAATTTCCTGCCATAGTTATCTACTTACATCGCCAAGAAGTGAATAAAGAACAAGAACCTGGTCTCTAGCCTTTACCCAGGTTGACATGTCCTGTTTTCTCTAGTTGCCTCCTAGCCCCCTTGGAGCCCTTGCATCCATAACTGTTCACTGCTCCCTCAAACCCAGTCCCAGACTCCCTTCCAACCACGCTCCAATGTCTTCCAGATTCACAAGGCTGTGGCGATTTGTTTTCCAGAGGGAAAAGTCTTGCCCTCCTTCAGAGCTTTGCAATGAGCGTTACACAACCATGACTCAATATTATGTCTTACACCCCAAAAGCTTTTGATTCAATGGCTTCCACTCTATTCTTCACCATCAATGCAGTGTACTGAGCACCCTGCCTTGATTCATTCTGAGCACTACAGAATGAGGACAAGCCCCTTCCGTCCGAAAGAAGCAACCAAGAGCACTTGCCAGATAAGCTCTACGCATTGCTGTTGGCCATTTTGTGATAGTCTTACTCTTCTCGTTAATATTTGGGAGTGGATCAAGCTAAACAGAAGAGGAAAGTAAGGGAAGGAGAGGCGTGATATTTGTAAAATATGAAACAGAAAAGAAAGCTTTGTGCTAGAATGAAGAAGCGCAGAAGCTGGGTAAAAAGTATGACAAACACTGAAGAACAATTGTTTCATGACTAAATTTTCTATTAGAGCCTCCTTTTGACAAAAAGAAATACAAATTGTTCAGGCTTTTGTTTCCACTCCTGTAATCCCCTGACCCCATGGAGCCCATTCTGGAAGCAGGGATGCTGAGGACATGGAGGAGGATGGCCTGAGGTCAGTAGGCAGAAAGGGTAGGAGGGGAAGAGATACACTGATAGATATTTATGGGGTAGTATGGCCAGGAGTTTCTAATGATCACATGAGAGGGGAATCTAGAAAGGAGATAAAGAGAGTCAAAGATACATCTTCAGCTTTCTGATTTCGGTAAAGACTTGGATTGGCAGTGCAATTCCCTTTGATACTGATGTAAAAACGAAGAAGGAGTGGGGTGAAGCTGAAGAAAGACCATTTCATCTTTAGAAAATATACATTTTGCGGTGTGTAAGGGTACATTGATCAAGCTTCCAAATATAGGGTAAGATGATCGAACTTACTTTGTTTAGCAAAGAGGAGGAGGTGACAGTCCTCCCACGCTCTGTACACCTCAGTGTGTCTCCGTGAAAATACAGGGTCCTCATCACATGTCTGACCTTGTACTCATCAGGCAAGGTCATGAACCTTCTGACTTTGGAACTATAAACACAACCTCCAAGAGGAACTTGGAAGTCTCTCAGAAAGAATCATGAGATAATTCATGCGCAGAGGTGTGTCCTCTGGTCTCTAATGGAGCTAAGAAAAGTTTTTATTGCTTTTCCTCTTCTACTTTTATGAATGAATTTATACGAAATTCTGTGTCCAGACTTTGCAGGTAAGTTCCTGCTACATTTACAGGTATGTAATCTGATCATACTCAGTTTCCGAAAATGCTTCTCTCCTGTATCGGTATGGAGGGTCTTATTGTAAATTGTTTTATTTAACAATAAGGCTGTTGGAATATGTAAGTTGGAGCTGTCCTCAAAGCAAATATTATGGACTTGATATGACTGGCTTAAAACTGAGAAAGAAAAGGAAAAGTAGATTAGATTCCTGAGGACAGGTGTGAGGCCACAAACAAGATGCATACTCACAGAAGAGACGCAGAAGAGCTCCATAAGAGGAGGAAAAGGAAGTAAGAGAAGGTCATACATCCTGCTCATTGTGCTTTCCCATGCCTAGACATATGACAGTGTTTGTTGAATGAAGAAGTGACTATCGTTAGTATCTTTCCTGGCCTGGAAGGGGGAAGAAGATACACTGATCTGAAGCAGAGGAACCTCTCACTACAACTTGATTTGACTCTTTGCTTCATATCTCAAGCTGTCACCTTCCCCATCAGCCAAAGGCCTTCTCTCCCTCATCTCCTGTCACAGAGGCATAGAGAAGATGACCCAGTGGGCTGGGACGGCACCAGCTGCTAATCAGCTTTCTCTCCTCCACATAGACTATGGGTGGAGATGCATCCTACCGCCATTATTCTGTCCCTCAGTCAATTTATCTTCTCCCAATCCACTGCATATTTTCTAACTTTCTCCTTGAGTAACATTCTTGGTAATTTCGTGTTTTAAAGGTATTTATTATTTCAAAAGATACGTGAAACATATGTTTGTATATATGAACAGTAAAACAAATATCCACATATAGCCACTATGTAGTCTAAGAAATAGAATATTCCCAAACCCCACATGCTGTTGAAGCCTGTTGCATTTCCCTTATCCTGGCATCTTCCATCTTTTGTCAGAGGGACCAATATTAGAACTATGTGTTTATAATTCCTTTACTTTCATTATAGCTTTATGTGTGCAGTATAACAAATATATGATTTGATTTTTACAAAAATATTAGAAATTTATGAAATGTTATTTTCCGTTTGACTTCTCACTGTTACTCAACATCACAGTTTTGAGATTCATGATTTTGTATAGGCAGCTGAAATTCTCTCGCTTGCTCTAGTGTACACTATTCCAGTATATCCAAATTCATGGGTTCCCTGCCAACTAGATTTGAGTTGTGCCTGGTGTTTTTCTACTATGAACAGTTTAGCCAAGATTCATTCTGGAATGTGACTCTTGCTGCACATTTCGCCAGAATGGTGTGTGGATTAAGAACAGAATTGCTGACCACGTTCCTTAGGCTTTGGATATGTTCACATTACAAAGATAAGGCCAAACTATTTTCCAGCCTTGTTTCACTAATTTACAGTTCAACAGTGGTATAGGAGAGCTTTCATTGTTCTACATTTTCACCAATATATAACTGTGGTAGCTATTTAAATCTTTTTTGCATTTATTTATTATTTGAATTGAATAATGGCTTTAAAATTCAAGAGGATCAGAAGAGTATAGAATGAAAAATGTCTTCAATTCCTCTCTCCAGAGGCAAGGGCATTATTAATTTCTGGTTTATCTTTTTGAGATCAGTCTGTGCAAATCAAGAAATATGCGTATGTGTACATGTATGTATATACGTGTGTGTGACACCTTTTTACATAAACAGTATGCTATACACATATTCTGCACCTTGGTTATTCTATCCAATGATAAATTATGGAGATTGTTCCTCATATTAGTATATAACAAACTCTTAAGTTTTAAAAATGTGTCTTAAAATAAATTCAAATCTTAAAGAAGTTTGCAAGAATAGTTTAGAGAACTTCCCTTATAATCTTTACCAAGATTCACTGATTTTCAGACTTTGTTACATTTGCCTCATCATTCTATTTCTCAAATATTTTTTTAAGATTTTATTTATTTATGTGACCAAGAGACAGCCAGAGAGAGAGAGGGAACACAAGCAGGGGAGTGGGAGAGGAAGAAGCAGGCTCCCAGTGGAGGCCGTGTGGACTTGATCCCAGAACGCCGTGATCACGCCCCTGAGCCGAGGCAGGCGGCTAACGACTGCGCTCCCAGGCGCCCCTCAAATTATTTTATTATCACTTTTGAGCCATTTGAGAGTAATTGCATATGTCATACCCCTTTACCTCTTAATATTTCACTATGTGTTTCCTAAGAGCAAGGCTCTGCTAATATAACCTAACGACAGTTAGCAAATTTAGAAAATACAATATTGATATATTTTTATCTAGTATAAAGCCAGTACTCCAACTTAGTGATGGTCCTTAAAAGCACTTTATAGCATTTTTTCTTTACAGAATCCAGTCCAGAAATGAAAAGTTACATGTAACTGGCTCTTTATTCTCTCCTTTATTCTGGAATAATTCCTCGGCCTTGTTTATCTTTAATGATGTTGAGACTTTGAAAAATTAGGCTAGATATCTTAGAATGATCCCTGTGATTTGGGTTCATATGATAGTTTACATTTTTTTCTGAAGTGTGACCTGGGTGGCATTGTGTCCATCTGAGATGTTACATCCAGAGACAAAGAATGTCTATTTGCCTCTTATTGGTGATGTTAATTTTGCTCTCTTTATTAAGGTATTGTCCATTTGTTCCACTGTACAGTTATTAATTTTCCTTTTGTGATTAATCAATAATATTGGGGAGAGATATTTGAGAATGCATTCTGTCCTAACTATTAGCATCCATTCATGATTCGTCACTCAGTCAGTTTTAGCTATGATGTTTGCAAAGTAGTGATATGTTTAAAATTCTGTCATTCCTTCCATACTAGCCAGCATTATAAGAAAGCATTTTTCCTTCTCTATCTCTCTGTCATTCATTCATTCATTATGAGTACCATCTCATGTGTTTTTATTTTTATTCAATGGATTATAATTTGCCACCATTTCCTCACATTTGGACAGTGGGAGTCCTTCAATCTTATTTTTGTATCTCTTTTTATTAAGGACTTTATACACACACACACACACACGCTTTATATATATATATATATATATATATAAAACACACACACACACTTTATATATATATATATACATACACACACACACACACTTTATATATATATATATATATATATATATATATCACACACACACACACACACACACCTAAAATTCTTCCATTTAAATCATCAGGGTGTATCTATCGCCACAACCAGGATTAGAACAGTTGCCTTATTCTAAAACAGTTTTGTGCCCACTCCTTCCCATCATCCCCAACTCCTGGCAAATATTGATGTGCTCATCATGATTAGCCAGTTTTGCCTTTTTCTAGAAGTTTGTCGAGATTGAAATCAACTTGAATCTAACTTGGTAAGGATTAAAAATATATATATTGCTGGATTTGCTAAAATTTTGTTTAGGATTTTCACATACATATTCATGAGTGACATTGTATTTTAAATTTCCTTCTCATACCTTTCCTTGCCAAGTTTGGGGATCAAGTTACAATAAGCTTCATAAAATTATTTAAGAAGTATTCCTTTTATAATTCCCCCACCTTAAATGTATAAGATAATTGAAATAATCCATCCGAAATATGAAGTAAACTCGAATCTGTGAGTAACTGAATAATGCATCTTGTGACTTTTATAACTGATATTACTAAATAGTATTGTCGAGTTATTATAAGACTCTTCATCATTCAGGCTTTTTTTCTCTTTCTGAGTTGGAATTGGTACATTATTTCATAGTAGTCCTCACCCATTTAATAATATGCTTAATATTTGATGACACAAAACTATTCATCGTATTCTCTTTTGAATCTTGTAATCTCTGCTTTACCTGTAATCATTTCTCCTCTTTTAAACATGTTCTAATATAGTTTGATGTATACTAATTTTTTGATGAATGTTCATTAGGTATTTATAATTTGTACTGTGAATGTTTTAAGAACCAGATATTGGAAGTGTTAATCTTCTATTGTATATCAATTTTCCATTTGAAGCCATAATGGAGAGAATAAAGATTCTTTAAAGGATCGTTTTTCTGGCAGGTGCATTGTTTCTCTGGCCCATTTTTCACAATAACGATAGTCTTCTTCATGGCTCCTGACCAAGTGCACATCTCACCTTCAGCTTTGCCACTTTGAGCCGTCCCAGGGCTTGTTTGATTCTAAGTAATCTCCAAAGCTCACCTTTGGCCCCACAACAGACAGATTCTGTAGTTAGGAGGTTATTCTTCACCATGTGCTTTCAGTTATTTTCCCTGGTATGTGTTTTACATACTGTCGGGAAGCTCATCAATGAATTGGTAGGGGAAGAAAGGGATAAAGAAAGGGGGGTAATCAGAAGGGGGAATGAAGCATGACAGAGTATGGACTCTGAGAAACAAACTGAGGGCTTCAGAGGGGAGGGGGTGGGGGAATGGGATAGGCTGGTGATGGGTATTAAGGAGAGCACATATTGCATGGTGCACTGGGTGTTATACACAACTAATGAATCATCGAACTTTACATCAAAAACCAGGGATGTACTGTATGGTGACTAACATAATATAATAAAAAAAACATTAAAAAAAAGAATGGTTCTGGAAAAAGAAATAGAAAAGCAAATGCACTAAATAACTCCTAGTTGATATAAGTTCCATATCCTCTATAACAGCAACAACAACAACAACAAAATTGGTTGCACACACTCTCTTGAGACCTACCTTTTGCTTTTACTGGATGGGATTAATATGCCACCCTTGCTTCCCTTGGGTATACCTGCTTAAGGGAAGGCCATTAAAGAGAGTTGGTAACAAAAGCAGCAGTAAGAAAAGGCAGCAAAGAAATCTAAGGCTTTGGACATCCATATACATACACTCATACACCCGCATATACACAGGGATATCATTGGTACTCCGAGCTCCCCAAGTCCTCTCCCACTCCATAGCAGAATCCCAAATGGCTCATCTGTTCATTTGAGAGCCCTTTTGCTTTTCCTGCTGCAGTCTTGAGTATTGCTTTTTTATCTGCCATCATTAATTCGGCTGAGTCTTCGGCAGATGTTATGGCCCACTCAGCTTGTTTTGGACATTTATTGAATAGCACTGTGCGAAATGCTACAGTAAAGGTAGAACTTTTTTTTTTTTAAGATTTTATTTATTTATTTGACAGACAGAGAGAGCACAAGCAGTCAGAGTGGCAGGCAGAGGGAGAGGGAGAAGCAGACTCCCCACTGAGCAAGGAGACCAATGCAGAACTTGATCCCAGGACCCTGGGATCATGACCTGAGCTGAAGACAGATGCCCAACCGACTGAGCCACCCAGGTGCCCCAAGCTAGAACCTTTAATATCACATCAGGACTGTCTCTTCTGTCTCTGTGGATATGTGCCCTACCAATGCTGCTGAGAGTCTCATTCAAGGGGTCTCTCAGTCTTTACCTAGAAGTAATATTTATCCCAACTCAACACTTGCAGGTGAATTAGTGAGGGTATGTGAGGCTGCAGTGACAAAGAGGCCTGACATGGAATGCCTCTAGGGAACAGAAATTTCTCACTGATGTGGGTGACTCGGGGTGACTCAACTTGGTGGGAGCAATCTGCTCCCCTCAGCCATTCAGGGCACCAGGCTGGTAATGACTTTGTCATGTCTGACACATGTCTTCTAAAAGTCTGCAAAAAACGGGAAAAGTATGGAAGAACATGTGTGGGAGATTTTTATGCCAGGCCTAGCTATGACAAACATCACTTCTGCTCATATTCCATTCACTATCAGTCATTTGGTTTTACCAAACTGGAAGAGCAAGTGGAAAATGAGTTCTAGCTGAGTGCTGGGAAAGAAAGGGAACATATTTTGGTAAATACTTAGCCATGTCCACCACAGATGGGAAGAAATATCATCTGTATCAATTGACTCTGGTGACCTTGTAAAAAAATAGACCCTCTTTCTCTATAGTTTTTTTTTTTTCATTTTTCCATTTCAAAACCTTATGTAGTACTCATCCTACAGATTAAAGGACCAAGCAGCTGTGTTTGAAAATGAGCCACATAGTTTTTGCATTAAAGCATCTGGGCAAATAGAAACCCTTTGCTTTCCCCTACCTCCCAAGCCCGCGATACATGCCTGCTACATTAAAAGCATGGGTAATACTGAAGACACTGAACTCACAATCTCTGCCCTCTAGGGGGGTGCACTTGAGTTTCCAGAAAAGAGAAGACTTATAATCGTAAACACAATCAAAGCAATATCACATTACACTATTAGATACATTTTCACTGTAAGAACAGAAAGAGCAAAACCCCATCCCCAGGAAGTTCCAGTGTGCGTGAGTGTCTTAGGATAAAGAGGAAATATTGTTGAAGGTTGATTACATTTTAATCAGAAAACCAATTTATTAATCCTATAACCAGTGATTTTCGATTTAAAAAATCTCATGCCTGGAAAGCTTGGCAGTGTGCTGGCTTATTTTGCGTCTTCTAGGTCTCTCTTTTTGCATATTGGATGTATAAAACACTC
Source organism: Ursus maritimus (assembly GCF_017311325.1). NCBI lineage: Eukaryota > Metazoa > Chordata > Mammalia > Carnivora > Ursidae > Ursus > Ursus maritimus. The sequence continues at coordinate 13,837,101 of NW_024423344.1, read as the reverse complement.
ATTAAATTGTATTTCATTTTCCCTCTGTCTTCCTTTATAAAATAATGAAATTAAAGGTGAGAATTACTGTCATTAGAGAAAGGACTATCGGGGCGCCTGGGTAGCGCAGTCATTAAGCGTCTGCCTTAGGCTCAGGGCGTGATCCCCGCGTTCTGGGATCGAGTCCCACATTGGGCTCCTCGGCTGGGAGCCTGCTTCTTCCTCTCCCTCTCCCCTGCTGTGTTCCCTCTCTCGCTGGCTGTCTCTCTGTCACATAAATAAATAAAATCTTAAAAAAAAAAAAAAAGAAAGAAAGAAAGGACTATGATGAGTGCAGGGAAATGTGACTTGCTAACAACTATTTAATCAAAGCTTTTCCAAGATCCATCTGTAGTTTTAAAAGATTTTTTTCCAAGTTTTGCTGTATTGACATGCAGTACAAAACTGTGCATTAAACCACGAATTCTCCAAATTCAATAAAAGGAAATGTAAAAAGATATTTTCTTCAAATGCCTCCAGCTGGCCATCTGCCCTAATCACATACAGGCCTCAAAATCGTTTTCTACTGATAATAATAGGATCTATAAAGAGTATTACTGTGGAGTGATTTGAGAGCGTGTGGCGCCTTGTGACCCTCACCTCCACTGAGCTGAGCCTGCCTGGATGGGAATAGAGAGATGCAGGCAGAGGCCAAAGATCCGGGTGTGGGCCAGCTCTGCACTGCTAAGGCATGTTGCTCAAATATCTCTGAGAGGCAAAGGACAGCTGATTAGCTGCTGGCCTTCTGCCCCTGGAGGGCAAACTCACACAGCATGGATGGGGCACAATTATTGCAATAATTCAGCAAAGTACGAGTTATAAAAAGAGGTTGGCTCTAGCTGCTGCTCGAGTCTTCAGCCTTCACTGGGCCATCCCCGTGACCATGCACGGCGCCTGTGGGAAGTGAGCACCAGGGTCAGCCAGAGCTAGAGGGAAACAGAAGTCCACGAATGGGGTTGGGGGGCCAAGGAGGCTCCCTCCATCAATCACAGGATAGGTGTAGACTCCTGTCTTGCTAAGGAAACTGCTCCGGAGCGGGCTCAGCCCCTTGCACGTTTCAGATCCATTGAGTCTGAGTGACCCGTCAGGAAACACAAGAGGCAGCCTGGTGAAGTGGGGAGAACATGGACCCTGGAACGGAAAGATCTAGGTTCATAACATAGATCTGTCTCTTACCACTCATGCTCCCCATGAGGAATACTGACTAAATCACTTCCAAGGAGACCTAGTTCCTTCGTCTGTGAGGGAAGAATAACAACAACATGTACCATTCAGGACTGCCTCTTGGAGTGATTGAGATGTCTTTGAAAGGGTTTTGAAAACAGCCAAGTATCAAATATCGTTGAGTGATATGAAAGAATACAAAAGAAATTCCATACAGAGAGCCTGATATCAGGGTCCTATTTCTTTAGGGAGAAGTGGGCATTTACCAAACAATTTGAGGAAAATGAGCAAGCAGACACACAAGGCAAAATTACATAATGACATGAATGCTTCTCATTTACTTAAGCACATATGTACATTACATACACAAAGTTTTCAATTGATCCTTACAACTGCGGGATAGAGCGGTGTTCGTCTCCATCCCCCAACTGTGATACATTTATTGTGCAGTGCCCTGTACAACATGCTTTATGTATTGTGAGGATCGTGATTATCTTACAGGTTAACAGTGAGGTAGATACTAGTATTCTTTTCATTTTAGAGACAGGGAAACTGAGGTACGGAGCAGCTAGAAACATGCCAAGTCAGACAGGTAGTTAGTGCTTCCAGACAAGTTAAGAATCCAAGGAAATGGCCTCTACAGTGCTACACTACCATTGTGTGCAGGAGCTGAGGTTCAAAGACCAAAAGGACCTTCCAAGATGACTTAATTAGTAAGTAAATAAGCAAGGAAAAATTCCATACTAACACATGGGTCTTTTGACCTTTTGGTCCAGCTATCAAAGACCGCATGCTGCAGTAAAGAAGCATAATCATTTAGGGGTGCCTGGGTGGCACAGTCGTTAAGCCTCTGTCTTCGGCTCAGGGCGTGATCCCAGCATTCTGGGATCGAGCCCCACATCAGGCTCCTCTGCTAGGAGCCTGCTTCTTCCTCTCCCACTCCCCCTACTTGTTTTCCCTCTCTTGCTGGCTGTCTCTGTCAAATAAATAAAATAAAATCTTTAAAAAATAAAAAAAATTAAAATTAAAAAAAGAAGCATAATCATTTAGCTCTATTTCTCTTCAATTACACATTTTCAAATAAAAAGGAATTAATTAGAAGAGTTAAACATTTACAGTTACACATATTTACTTGGATAATTCAGGGCCTAAATTTGAAAATCACAGAAAGACCTACATTATATTTGAAAACTCCACTGACTAATAATTTATAGGCACTCCCTAATCTTTCACATTCCTCCCCACTCCTGACTGTTCTCCTACCCTGGAATCTGTGCGTTGCAGGCATTTGTGTATGTAACAAATTTTGTCATAAGCCAAAATCCCTGTAGCTTTTCGCCATTTGTTGGCTTCCTTCCTGGCTAGTCTCTTCTCATCTTCTTGATCAAATTCCTAAACAAATGCACAGCTTAGTTCTGGTTTCACTCGGACTTAGGAACGCTTTGTTTCCTTCACAGGAGAAGACTTCAGCTAATCCCAGAAAAGGCCTCAGTTCCACCATGGACTAGTCTGAGTACTCAGGTCTGTTAAATCATTTCTTCTGCCAAAGGCAGAGAAAAGACAAGAGGGCCACTCATCTCTCAGGCACAGAAAATCAATCTCTCAGTCACTCCTCCCGTGAGTCCACAAGTTGCCATTTCTGCCTGACATGGGAAAGGTTCCTACTTCTCTACCAGGAAGAACCAGATTTGCGAGTTGGGAGGAAGCAAACAGGAAAAAGCCAACAGGCTTAGTAATCCATCAGGAATGATACCCACTTGCCGAGGTGCTGAGGGAAGCAAGAGACATGGTCTATGGGAGGGGTGCTTGACAGTTCTGGTCTAAATAAATTGTTCTCAAATAAGGGGGCCAGGATTGATTTGAATTTTGGCTCACTATTTAATGATTTTGAGATCTTGGGTATATCATTTAACTTTGCTGATCCTCAGTTTCATCAAGTAGTTCAGTTCAAAACCATTAACAAACATCTACTGAGGGTTAGTGTTAATTCACCAAATACTCATTAAGTACCTCTCATAAGCAAGACTCGTGTTTGTTCCTGGGAATACAGCACAGAATAAATTGGCCACCATCTCTGCTCCAATAGAGATTATGGTCTAGAGCTAGGGAATCTAGAACAAGGTAAGGGAAATGCTCGATGATAAGACGCCTTTCAGAATTCAGTGAAACAAGGTAAGTAAAGCATGTGTCATACAGTAGGCACTCAATATACAATACAGTCACTGTGGCAAATCTTTAGAAATTTGCATATATAAAAATTGGATCGATTACAATAGCTTCAATAGGATCTCTGAAAAGTTTAGCCTGTTCTTAGACAGGAACCCTCTTATTTAAGAGAATGAGAACCCTTTTCATCAAAAGTGTAACATGAAAAACGTATCTGAATTAAGCATATTCATGTTTGTAAATATGGGGCACCTAATTTTTTCATCATTCTCTCCATTTTCCATTTTGCATACATTCAATACTTTTGGAATTTGACAAGAGGCTTGGGCTTTCCAGAGGGAAGAAACTACAAAAGCTCAAAGTGATAATATCCCAGCAGCTAAAGTGGGCTGCAATGACTACACAGTGGCATTTTAGAAATGGCCCCGCAGGACTCACTCGGTAATGACCTAGTTGGGCTAGACCCTCTCAACTAAAGGCCAGGCCTCATCGAGCAAAAATGAAAAAGGAAATTGAGGCAATTTTTCACGTAATTTAGGGGGAAAGCACTTTCATCTCAATTCTTGAGGTACAATGATTGGCACAAATCTCTGCCCTGGCAGTGGAGACCTGGCCATTGTGGAGCCCAGGCTGAGTCAGTCATTCGGCAAGTGAGGGCTGTGAGCTGAAGGGAGATAATCAGAAGGAAAGCACATTCTTGTGAGCGTAAGATCTGGATGGCTGCTCTGTCCACTGCACCGATTTGCTTTCCAGTCGCAAATGACCAAATCAACAGCCCACTTTGCTCTTAGGACATGTTTAATTATATTAATTCATACGGAATTTTTCTAGTAGTTATTCTCTTCACTTTAAATGCAGCCTAGAGGGGCACCTGGGTGGTTCAGTCAGTTAAGGGTCTGACTTCAGCTCGGGTGATGATCTCAGGGTCCTGGGATTAGTACGCCCACCCCCATGTCAGGGCCCCCTGTAGGGCTCCCTGCTCAGCGGGGAGTCTGCTTCTCCTTCTCCTCTGCCCTTCCCCAACCCCCTGCTAGTGTTCTCTCTGTCTCTCTCTCAAATAAATAAATAAAATCTTAAAAAAAATAAAAATAAATGCAGCCCAGAATTTATTTCTGAACTCAAAGGACAGTGAACATGCAAAGTTAGAGAGGTAGGCAAATAGTTAGTTGCACAGCAACCATAATAAAAACTCCACAGAAAAAAAGCATTCTCCCTGGGCTGCCAACCAAAATTGCATCAGACAATTTTGAAGGCACTGAGAACTTGTTTTCAACTGTGTTTCTCTGGCAGGATGTTTACTTCCTGCTCAGACTGAGAAATTGTACCAGTTCATTTAAAAATGGACAAATAATCCCCCCAACCCCCACACTCATACTTGGTAACTGCTTCTTCACCATAACGTCCAGCCTCCAGGAATAATTTTGGCAAGCTGAGCTCTGGCAGCAAACGGAGGGTATGGTTATAATGCCCACCATCATGGCTCTGCCTTTTCTGGGCTATAACACTCAGTTCCTTCAGATAAATCACAATGGATTATACATTAACCAATGAGGAACACATTGTACAGGGAAAAGCGTGACTTTAAAGATAAAAAGGATTCTAAGAGATGACTCCATCACTTACTGTGTGATTTTTGGTGAAATACCCAACGTCTCTGAACTTGTTTCCTTATCTACCTATGGATATCAATGGGTATTAATTGATTAACTTAAGAAAAGCCCAATCACAGGGCTTGAATAAAAATAAGTACATAGTAGGTGTACCTTCCCTCACACCTAATACAAATATCTTTCGCTCTTTTCTCTTTTCTAGGGTTCAATGTGTGGACCAGAGCCCAACGTGTAGATCCAATATCCTGATGCTGATGCAGAATTTGGTACAAGGCAGCTCTAACTCAGTGAAATAGACCAAAAACTATAGGCTGAAGATTCAGATGCTGTACTAGCTATAGTTTCCCTCAGCTGCTACTCACTCCCACTCCACTTCTCAATAGTCCAACAGTATCGAAGCCAAAGTCTGAAACAGCTGCTACGCTTTTTGTTTCTCAACTTAATTTTAGATGCTTTGGTTAAATAACTGTTAAGTAATAGGAATAATTTTGTGCAATGGATGACATTTTGCTTATTTGTTTTGATATTAAGTTCATCATAAAATCAATTTATGCATATGAAGAAATGAAAACAATACAAAAAATTGAGAGGTAAAAAATGAAACTTTCTATACTCCTATGCCCTTCCCCTTCTCCCCAAACTTCAGACCACACACACATAGTGGATTTGGAGGCTGACTTCTGGATGGAGGAGGTGATGTATTGAACTGAGTGGATTCTATTCCTCTGGAAGACTATGTCACCATTCACAATACTCAGAATTGTGACATTTGTCAGGAGATGGTTGTAATGGAAAGTCATCTCTGATCTTTACATTAGCTGTGGCTACTTTGAGGGGTCTGACAGCCACTCTGTAACTGCCATACAAACGCTTGCAAATATGCCCTTTATTTATGTTGAAGTCAAATTTAGTACTCTGTAGAAAATATCAAAGTATTTTTATTAGTAAATATTAGTGGACAAGATCTTTCCAAATATTAAATTCTCATTATTTTTTTTAGAATTATCACAAAAAATAATAGTAATGACTTCTTCAACCCACATGATATTACTCAATTCACTCTAATAATAAAATCAGGCTCCCAATCCTTTTTAGAGGCCCAGCAGATAACTGAGGTATTAAAAGAATTGCTCCAATTCTGTATCTATTATATACACACAATGCATACAAAAAAATTCCTGCAATAGTCTTCCTATGGATTTTTCTGTCTTCATTTGGCCACCTCAGTTGACTCCATCCTGTTCATGAAATATCTCCTTAAAGCAAAATTGTAAAGATGAAAAAGTTTCTACTCAAAAACCATCATTGGTTTGGGTGCTCATTCATTTTGTAAATGATGGGGACCACTCAAAGGAAATTTCAAAGGCCCGTCATCCAAGGTTCTCCTTAGGTCAAGCCAATGTATATTTCCAGATTCTTCTTCCCCAATCACCTACATACCATGGACTTGTAGGCACAAATTGGACTGCTTCTACAGCATTCTCCCAGCATTCTTGCCTCCATGTCTGGACTATGATGATGTCTTTTATATAGTAGGAATGCTCTTTTTTCTGTGTCTGAGGCATCATATTTATCTGTATCAGAAATAAACGTGTTTTCCAGAACAATAATAACACAATGACTGTAGCCACTCCTGCAGTAAACGATGGTGTGGGAATGATGAGGGGTGGTAGAGCAGCATTGGCAATGTCCATATTCAGAGACAGTCCTATGAAAACATTTGAGTTGGCCTAGATTAAGAAACCAAAAAAAAATCACTGCCATTTCAAGGCTCCGTGCTGCTGAAATAGTCCTAGAAGAGAAGCCTCTGGTTTCATAAAGTACTTAATGACCTGTGTGCACCTAAAGCCACTTGGGATTTCGGTTAGGGTAGGGATGACAGACAATGTTTCTATGCACTAGCCTTGGAGCCTTTTGTTGTCTTCTGAGAGGCAGCCGAGGTACAACAGAGAGAGAAGTTTCATAAGATAACCAGGGGCTGAAGAGAGATGCTCCATGAGAAAGGCCTGGTCATGGAACACAGCTGAAGGACTTTTAATTACAGCACTTTCTAATACTTACTGTTACGTTATTTACAGTATTACATGTAAATTCACCCACCTCCGCTTTCTCAGCATTTTAGCGAAGTTTATCTACCCCCCAGCCTTGTGACTGTGGAACCTCAGAGGAGGAGAGAAGACTAGAAGGAAAAGTGTGCCCAGCAGAACAAAATGTTATAGAAAAGAAAGACACATCATCTGCAGTAGGAACTTAGAGCCAGGGTGGCTGGGAGAAAATTAAGAACCCTTGAATCCTGGGAGTTAATGGAAAGGATGCTGCGTCCCCCTGACATATGTAATGGGTATAAACCAGTTTGAGTTAAACCTTAAAGACACAGTAACCCCAGAAAGCTAAAAGACCAGTAATATACAAGTAGGTAATATATGAGTACAATATCCATTCATGAAAATCCAAATGAAATGTCCTATTACAAACAAAGTAAGTAAAAATTAAGAGAAGATGGAAGGTTATAGGAGAAGATTATTGAAGGAACTGCATAGCTGGACTAAGAAGAGGGGCCGGGGGCAGACACATCATCTTCAGCAATCCTAGTCACTACAACCTGATGAAGCAATGGCATGCTGCCTATCATTTTCCTCACAATTCCCGCCCTTGGCTTCCTTTGCGCGGCTTCTGTATCCCCACTCATCAGAAAAAAATGCCCAGAAGTGGCAGTCCTTGTCGTAAAAGAGAGGGTTTGGGAGAAGGAAGGATTATAGGGATATAAAAAGCCTCATGTTATGGATGCCCAAATGGATTTTCTCAGTGTCTGCTGTTTTCAAGTAGTGCTTAAAAGGTCTTATCCACATTTGTTAAAAGAACTTTTTCAACTGTTGGGCATTATAATAATGATATTCCACCCATGTTTCCCTTTATATAAAGAGGATATTAAATACGTATTAGACACAGGTGACTCAAAAGTCTTAGCTGTGATTAGTCTGGAAAGGGTATAAGTCAATTTTTCTAATCAAAATGAAATTTTAGTGTATCCTTGGAGTTCTTAAAACTTATATATTGAAAGTTTTCCCAAGTATTTCTCCATTTATTTGTTTTAGGATATACATTAGATCAGAAATAAAAAATTATGTTTTCATACATTTGTAACTTACAGCATATGGTGGGGGAGAATAATAGAAACCTAGAATGGAGTTAGAAGGCATCATAGAGATTGCCTTGTCCAAAACTTTTGTTTTACACATGAGGAAATAAAATCAAGGCCCAGAGGCAGAGGATTTGACTTTTCATTCTCATTCTATTATAAACTAATTAATGTTAACTAAAAGCAACAATCTCTCAAATAGAACCTACACACTCAGAACCTACTCAGTACATTTACAGTTGTGATCATGATGACAATGACGGTGGTGGTAGTGGCGGTTTCATTAAGAGCCCTATTCTTCACTCCTTCTCATATTCACACCTTTTGCAATATGACTTTAAACTTTCTCCAGGAAGAGTAGAGTATATTTCCCTTCCCCTTTGGCTTTAAGTTTACCTGAGTGACCAGCTTTGTCCCATAGATTAAAATGGAAGTGACAGTGTATGAGCCAGATCTAATCCTGGACCTTAAGAATTCTGTGGGTTTCTGCTTGCTGTCTTGGGTCATATTCATCACAATAAGAACAACATTTCTTGTGTAAACCTCTGGTCCAAGAAGGATGAGAAACACATGGAGCAAAGCCATCCCATCCCAGCCCACAGTTACACAGTAAGAAGCGGAGCTGTCCAACAGCCTCAGCCTGAAGCAGAAGCCTCCAGCCAAGCCCAACCTGAATCAAACACCACCTACCCACCTACAGATGCATGAGCAGTAATAAATGACTGTTGTTTTAAGCAGTTGAGTTTTGGGGTGCTTTGTTGTGAGAAATAGCAAACCATACAATGATAAACCATTCATTACCTATAAATCCATTTTTTAAAATTATTTTTAATGGGCTTTAAATGCCAAGTGGGTTATTTTTATGTTGTTTGGCTTTTGGCAGGCAAGAAGGGAAAGAAGGAGTATCTGCTCTTTGTCTTTTTGTTTCTACTTCTACCCATTAAGGATAATAGCCCAAATCCCCACTCTCTACCTAGAAGAATACTGAAGGTAAGACACAGCTTTTCTGATGCTCACTTTCATCACAAAGGAAAGAGCAGTGGTAAATTTTGTGAGAAATCAACATCCACTGAACCATTTTTTTTGGTGGTCAGGCTGATGGCCCCGAAAGCCAGACCTGATTGTACATTTCCTTTTTCACTCTCTGTGCTCTGTCAAACATGAGCAGCCTCTTCTCTGGAGGTAACTATTCCACTTTATTTTCTGCCTCCAAATGGATGTTTAAGACAATCTTGAGGTCCTCATTCATCCAGCTGTTTGGGTACTGGGGTTTTGAGTCTGTACTTTAGACCCAGTAAAATCTTTGGGTATTAGTATTGAGAGTCAGAGCAGAGGGTAAGAAGCCTATTTTATTTGATTTTATTATTTTTTTAAGATTTTATTTATTTATTTGACAGAGAGAGAGAGAGCCAGTGAGAGAGGGAACACAAGCAAGGGGAGTGGGAGAGGAAGAAGCAGGCTCCCAGCAGGGCAGGGAGCCCGATGCAGGGCTCGATCCCAGGACCCTGGGATCACGCCCTGAGCCGAAGGCAGACGCTTAATGACTGAGCCACCCAGGCGCCCCAAGAAGCCTATTTTAAACTTGACTCTAAGACACAGCATCCATTCCAACTTTCTATTCCATTCAGCAATTTCCTTTATGTGTTTCCTCCATTGATGGATATCCAGAGGAAAAGAGGGGTTCCTTTCCCTTTCTTTTTTGCAGTTCTCTAAATTTAGCTTGTTCTTCAAAAGCTAGCTCTAATCTTGGTCTGTGATTCTCCACAGTGAAAGGAATCTCCACTGCCTCCAAACTATCCGTACAGCTCATATGGCTCGCGTATAATTAGCTACCTTTTTATGGATTTACATGTTATTGTCTCTTTCAGCTTATTTGGTCTATATATTACCCTACTTCTGTTTACCTTCCTCGAGGCTAACATAATGCCTTTCCCAGGTAGGTGTTAGACAAACAATTAACTTACATATGAATGATCCATTCTTTTGTATTCATGCCTTTTATCCCACCCAAGAGCAGACTATATAGACAAACTTATAAGTGACACTTGACTTTGAGGATTTAACACATTGACCAATAATTTTGGTTTGTTGTTTTAACAAATATTAGAACTAAAATTGCTCACCTATTGTACAATGTCCTGTGTTGTTGCCTTTTTTCCTGGCATGGTTCTTTTCTATTTCCCACCTCAACTCCCCCTTCCCTACTTCCCACCACCAACACACACACACACACACACACACACACACACACACGATACCCTCAGAACTAAAATAGTTCTCTGATTTCACCTCCCTTTCTCCATCTTCCCTAATTTAGCTTGTCTTTAAGGCAATTTTCCTTAATTGTTGATTTAATTAATTTCTTTGAGCCTATGGATTGACTTTCCAGGTTCTATTTACCTGATTTCTTCTACTATACCTTCTTTAAGTAAAAAATAATTAGGCCTCTGATTTTTGTTTATTTACAAAACAGCCAAAAAGTTGCTAGTTTCTATAATTTTATAAACAGAATTATAGATGGCTGGCTGACAAATGCAATGCTAGGTGAATACTGACTGGGTTGAATTGCATAGGGTTAAAATAAGCAGTGGCTCTTTTGTGTGAGAGGAAGGAAGGAAGGAAGGAAGGAAGGAAGGAAGGAAGGAAGGGAGGGAGGGAGGGAGGGAGGAAGGAAGGAAGGAAGGAAGGAAGGAAGGAAGGAAGGAAGGAAGGAAGGAAGGAAGAGAAACGGAGGAAGGGAGGAAGGGAAAGAAGAGAAAGAGAGGGAGAAAATCAGAATACTATACTTTAGCATTTGCCAAATCAAGAGTCTCAGGAATTTCAAACGCCCTCTCCCTGACTCTGTCAAGAGGTTTATATTGATACAAGCACCAAAAAATAAAAATCTCTGTCAAATGTGGTACTTGATCTTGTAGACTAGCTTGTGCTTGACCTGAAGTGGTCAGTGGAGCATGGCACTGTAAATGGAGGACAGAGAGAGTGACTGTTTACCGAAAATTTGAAGCAAAGGCTGTGTTTGGAAAATACTGGATGGAAAAAATATATTGCCATGGTAACAAATTACTTTTATACTCACATAAAGCAAAAATAGATCTTTCCCTCTCTCCCTCTCTGAGAAGCATATATTTTAAAGTATATGGAAGATTAAAGGTGATATAGAGAAACAGCTGCATGAATATATTTTCATTTTTCTTCATTTGGTTTATACTAATGTCAGTATAAATCTGAAAGGCAGAAATAATTTTGAACTGGAAGTATCTCAGCTCCAGAGAGCAGAGCAGCTTAGGAGAGAAATGTATAATTCAGTCAAAAACTCTATTTTGACTGTAATATAATGATGGCAGAATTGAACTTATCAAAACAAAATGTTCCTGGCATCAGTCACCAAGGAAAATAACATTTCTTCATGTATTTTTTTTCTTTCTCTTTGAAAAGCCCAAAATGTTTTACTCCTCCCTTTAGCTAACAAAGAAGAATTCTTCAGTTTAACTTACATGAAAAGGTAAATGATATTGTCAAGGGTCCTTAGATCTTTCTTTAAAGTTCTAAGATATGCTGCTCTATGTGGTAATGGCTGTGGAACACTAGTGTGGAGACTGTGGAGAAATGAGGAGGAAACAACCCAGTTCGTCCAGCATAGGTCTTGGGAGTTGAATCCTAAAAAGTCCCTCCACCACTACCACTCACTTGCCAGATCAGATCTCTCCATTAGCTTCCCTGGAAAACACTGACCTTCCCAAAACAGTAGGTAGTGAAAGTTGAGAAATAAAAGGTAGATATTTTGGCCTGATAAAATTTTTGTCACCTGTTTTATTTCCCTTGGAAGATTATTTTCAACACTTAACAATAATCCTCATTTCCCTAGTGAAATCTAAAGAAGATACTTTGTAAAGATCTTTCCCAAAGCCTGGGAAACTATTTGATGGGTGATATGAAATTGCCATTTTATGTAGATCAAAAATGGTCAAATACTAACAATTTCATAAGGTTTAACCTAGTAGATATTTTATGTGATTATAGAACTTCCCTCTAAATCAGTAATGCTATTGATAATGCTCTTCAAGTTCATCACAACTTCTTTTTTCTTTCATAGATAAGAGGTGAAAGGCTTTCACATTCAATGATGCTTTGTATTTCTACATAACCAAATCAATATGCCCAAACCTGAACTCATCATCGCCACCCAGAACTTCGTAAGCCTACTACTCTATTTTACAATTGGCTCTCCCACATATTTAAACAGAAATCTGGGAGCAATCCTCAATATCTCTCATTTTCTTTTCTACGCTCTTATAGTCATAGAGTTTCACCAATTGCAACCTTTCTTCCTCAATCTCAGTGATACTTACTGATCACTGCTATAGCCCAGGATTTTATCACAACTGCATTTGTGCCCTAGTCACAGGAATAGTCTCCCCATTTGCATCTCCTCATTCAAATTCAAGTCCCACTGCTGCCAGAGTAGATTTCCAATATTACAAATCTAAAATATCCCTCTCCTTTTCAAAAACCTGAGTTCCTTCCCCATGGCCTAGGGATAAACTCAATATTCCTAAATTATAGCCATCTTGGACTACCATGTACTTTTAAATTTGTCTTCATTTGTTTATTCTGGCTACTATTCCTGGAAAAGCCCACTCCACCCCCACCTTGTACAGCTTGAAAATCTCTAAACATCATTTAGGGCCAAATTTCAGGGGCTGGGGAAAATGCCTTGATCCATTGTCTCTAGTACTCAACAGCCAGGATAAAGAAATTTCTTTTCTGCCTGAGTCTTTTGTACATACCCAGTTATAATGCTTACCACATCCTAGTATTCTAGGCACTATGACTGTTCATGTCTGTAATCCCATCCTAGCCCACAGATTGTGAGTTTCTTCAGTATACGTAGTTTTATTCAACTTTATTTTTCAAAAAGCCTAGCCTAAGTGTTCGTCATTACTCACAGATTGTTGAAAGAGCATTATCAAATGAGTGACTGCATATACTTCCCAAACACTCTAACCACTTGGAAATAAAGACTTATTTTCAGTTATGAAAATGGTTCAGTTATGACCCAGAAGTATAGTTTCTTTCGTCTTTTCTTTTCAGCGACACTAGTTATATCTTTTAGTATTGGCTTACTATATGTAGACTAGACTATACCCCCAAACATCTGTTTCTTTTGTTTTAATTTGTTTTGTTTTGTTTTCTTTTTTTAATAATAATTTTTTATTATATTAGTCACCATACAGTACATCCCCAGTTTTTGATGTAAAGTTCCATGATTCATTACCTGCGTATAATACCCAGTGGCACCATGCAATACGTGCCCTACTTAATACCCATCACCAGCCTATCCTATTCCCCCACCCCCCTCCCCTCTGAAGCCCTCAGTTTGTTTCCCAGAGTCCATAGTCTCTCATGGTTCATTCCCCCTTCTGTTTACCCCCCTTTCTTCTTCCCTTTCTTCTCCTACTGATCTTCCTACTTCTTATGTTCCATAAATGAGTGAAACCATATGATAATTGTCTTTCTATGCTTGACTTATTTCGCTTAACATTATCTCCTCCAGTCCCATCCATGTTGCTGCAAATGTTGTGAAATCGTTCTTTTTGATGGCTGAGTAATATTCCATTGTATATATGGACCACAACTCCTTAATCCAGTCATCTGTTGAAGGGCATCTCAGCTCCTTCCACAATTTAGCTATTGTGGACAATGCTGCTATGAACATTGGGGTGCATATGGCCCTTCTCGTCACTACGTCTGTATCTTTGGGGTAAATACCCAGTAGTGCAATTGTTGAATCATACGGTAGCTCAATTTTTAACTTTTTAAGGGACCTCCACACTGTTTTCCAAAGTGGCTGTACCAACTTGCATTTCCACCAACAGTGTAAGAGGGATCCCCTTTCTCCACATCTCCTCTACCATTTGTGTTGTTTCTTGCCTTGTCAATTTTTGCCATTCTAACTGGCGTAAGGTGAGTATCTCAAGGTTTTGATTGAATTTCCCTGATGGCTAATGATTTTGAACATTTTTTCATGTGTCTGTTAGCCATTTGTATGTCATCATTGGAAAAGTGTCTGTTCATATCTTCTGCCCATTTTTTGATTGGATTATTTGTTTCCCGTGTATTGAGTTTAAGAAGTTCTTTGTAGATCTTGGATACTAATCTTTATCTGTAGTGTCATTTGCAAATATCTTCTCCCATTCCATTTTATTTTCAACTGTGAGCAAGAATCTCTTGAAGCCATGTATAACCAAGCTACCTCTGAAGATCTCATATATCTTATATCCCTTTTCATATTACCACCATAATTTTACCATTAATCCAGTTTTCCTGAGGTAGAGTAGAAGATGCTATTGATCTGATGCTCCACTCCACATCCTATTGACCTATCTCTGAGTTCACTGGTGCTGGGCTGAACAGTATATCATATGCTGACAATTGCCCAGCGCAAGTACCGATATCTTTGTTTCTCTGCCAATGGCTTTTCCCAGTTCTACAAGCATTGGCCCAGCCAAGGAGTGCTATACATTTAATTCCCCCGGAGGCAACTTTAAAACAATGATAGTCAGGAATGGGTAAACAAATACCCCAATTTAGACAATTCTGAGCTGTGTTCTACCCAGTTCCTCAGAGGTCCCCAATGGAATCCAGCTGCATTTGCCCACAGTAATATCCTACTAAGTGATACAATTTAGTGGTTTTCTCCTTTCTCAACTTATCTTTCCCTTCTCATTTTTTCCATTCCCTTTCCTGTGTTTCTTTTGACCACTTCCCAAATAAATGACCTACATCCAAGTCCTTGTCTTAGAGTTGCTTTGGGGGAAACTAGAATTAAGATGGGAAACATCTTGGGAACCCAGTGCAGAGGTAGTTCAGAACATCAATAAAACCAGGAAGTATAATAATAAAATCACTAAATTTTAGAGCATATAGGGTCATAAAGTTCATGTTGTCTTATCCATTCTCTCTCCTTCTCTTTTCCTTCCAAGCCTCCTGGATATCCTGGTTTATGTCTGTACAGTGCTTTGTTCCCTTGTCACTTGACTTAAAAGAAACAGTGTTGAATTTCTCCAAACTAACTATACATGCAGGAAAAAGAAAAATGCAAACCAAACATGAGACATAATAGAAGCCTAACACTGGCAAAGTAACTTTATTAGTTTGCTAGGGCTGCTTTAACAGAGTACCACAAACTCTGTTGCTTCAAGAACAGAAATTTATTGTCTCATAGTTCTGGAGGCCAGAAGTCCAAGATCAAGGTGTTGGCAGAGTTGATTCCTTCTAAGGGCTGTGTGGGAAGGATCCATTCCAAGCCTCTCTCTTTGGTCTGTATATACCTATCTTCTGCCTATATCTCTTCACATTGTCTTCCCTTTATGTGTGTCTATCTCTGAGTCCAAATTTCCCCTTTTATAACAACAGCAGTCATATTGGATTAGCGCCCACCCTAATGACCTCATTTGAACTTCATTACTCTGCAATGACTCTATCTCCAAATAAGGTCATTTGCTGAGGTTCTGGGAGTTAGGACTTCAACATATCTTTTTTGGAGGGATACAATTCAACCATAACAGTTCATCATGATAGATTCCTTGTGAAACTGTGTAATGTTGTCTTTGTTTTTCGAATCAAATTACAGAACACTCAGAGCCATGTTCCTTTCTTCACTTTGGCAGAATCTTGTTTACCAAGGGGCTAATCTTTCACCTGAGGCAAAGTTCAGCCGTTTGTTGCTGCTGTTAGATGTATCAGGATTATAAATTTAGTCTTTTTTTCAGATCATTAAACATTCTGAGAAAAATGTCAAATTTGTCTGCCTTGAACATTATTTTTCATGTCAGTAAAATACAGTCCTAATTAATGCATACTATTAAATATAATAGCCTTCTCTGATAAATATTTTTGCATACCACTATACTTAATTGTATACCTTTAGACAACTTTAGATATGTAGTTTGTTTAGGTACTGTATAAATGGCTTTTTCTGAAATACTCAGAATTAAAACTATTGGGTTTGAAGTATATGCCCCTCAAAAGGCAATTCTCAGATTTCTTTCTGAAAAAGACTATACCAGTCTGTTTTGCTGAGAGCAATGCATGAGTATATTGTTTTCCCACATCCTCACTAAAACTACATGTTACCAGTTTCCTTTTTTAACTTTTGCACAGCCGATGAAAAATAAATATTTTACCTCTATTTTAATTTGCATTCCTGTAATTAAAGGAGAAGGAAGATGGCCTTATTTAATTCATTTATTATTCTTTCTGTTTCTCTGCTAGGCTGCCTGACTGTAACTTTTGCCTATTTCATAATAAGTTTTGGACATTTTCTTATTTACGTGTAAGAGCTTCTTAGATACATGTTTGCAATTTTTTTAGTTTCTTTTGATTTTTACTTTTTTACATTGAGCTATTTTACATATATACTATATGTATAATATGATATAGGAATCAAACATATTTTTCCCCAAACGAAGACTCAATTGTCCCCAAACCATCTTTACTTAATCAGAATATATAACTTTATGACCAAAGTCTCTTTTTTATTTTTCTCTTTCTACACAAATCAAACTATTTAAATTATTAACACTTAAAAGTGTTTTGATATCTAGTAGAACAACTCTTTAATATTTGTTCTTATCTGTGTAAATTTTCTTGACATGTTCCTAAATCTTCTCTTCTAAATAAACTTTATAATAGGTTAGAAAATTTCATTTGTCTTTTGACTAAAATTGTTTTCTACATATAGATTAATTTGTTGATAAGACAATCCTTTTCCCCCACTGAATTTCCTTCTGAAATTTAATGACTATAGTTAAATCTGGAAGAATTAATGTACTAACCTTAATATTTCTTGGTTTATTCACAGATCATATACTTTCTTTCCTAGAAAGTCCCAAATATATATATATATATATATATATTCATTAGCATGGACTTCCAGGGCAATGTTGAATAAAATGTCAAAAATGTCAAAAATTGGATCCTTGTCCTAGTCTTGACTTTAGGGTTAAAGTGTCAAATATTTCACCATTATATATAATGTTAGTTGTAGTATTTTTTTAGACCTACTTTATGAGATTGAGAATCTTTCCTATTCATTATTTTCTGAGACTTTTTTCTTGTCACAAATGAGTATTGAATGTTTTCATGTTTGTTCCTATATCTTTTGAGAATAATATAATTTTCTCCTTTATGAGCTATTTAGTGAATTATATTGATTGGTTCTTGAATGCTAAACCAATTATGCATTCCTGAAATAAATTCCACTTAATATACTATATTTTAGGTCTTTAAAAACATTTTTATATTACATTATATTAAGTTACATTACAAGATCAATGAGAACAGACGAAAGCCCAACATATAATAGTACAATTCACAAATCTTAGATCAAAGGAAACAATCTTGAAAGTGGCTAGGGGGAAGAGATTTCTTACATACAAAGGGAGGAACATCAGAATAACGTCAGACCTGTCCACAGAGGCCTGACATGCCAGAAAGGGTGGGCAAGACATATTCAGGGTCCTAAATGAGAAGAACATGTAGCTAAGGATACTTTAGCCAGCAAGACTGTCATTCAGAATGGATGGAGAGACAAAGAGCTTCCAAGACTGGCAAAAACTGAAAGAATATATGAACACCAAGCCGGTCCTACAAGAAATATTAAGGGGGGGGGTGTATTAAAAAAATATTTTTTTAAAGACCCCAAGCGTAATATACACCAGAAATTTACAGAGACAATCTATAGAAACAAGGACTTCACAGGAAACATGATGGCAATAAAATCATATCTTTCAATAATCACTCTCAAAGTGAACAGCCTAAATGCTCCCATGAAATGTCACAAGATTGCAGAGAGGATAAAAAGACATGACCCATCCATATGCTATCTACAGGAGACTCATTTTGAATCTAATGATACATCCAGACTGAAAGTGAGGGGATGGAGAACAATTTTTCATGCCAACGGACCTGAAAAGAAAGCTGGGGTAGCAATTCTCATATCAGACAAATTAGATTTTAAGCTAAAGACTGTAGTAAGAGATACAGAAAGACACTATATCATTCTTAAAGGGTATATCCAACAAGAAGATCTAACGATTGTAAATATCTATGCACCCAACATGGGAGCAGCCAGCTACATAAGACAGCTGTTAACCAAAATAAAGAAATATACTGATAATAATACTTTAACAATAGGAGACCTCGACACTCCACTCTCAGCAATAGACAGATCATCTGAGCTGAAAATAACAAAGAAACAAGAGCTTTGATTGACACACTGGAGCAGATGGACTTCACAGATTATATACAGAACATTCCACCCTAAAACAACAGAATACTCATTCTTCTTGAACACACATGGAACTTTCTCCAGTATAGATCACATACTGGGTCACAAATCAGGTCTCAACTGATACCAAAAGATTGAGATTATTCCCTGCATATTTTCAGACCACAATGCTTTGAAACTGGAACTCAATCACAAAAAAAAAAAAAAATTTGGAAGGAATTCAAACACTTGCAAGTAAAGACCACCCTGCTTAAGGATGTTTGAGTCAACCAGGAAATTAAAGAAAAACTTAAACAACTCATGGAAACCAATGAGAATGAAACACATAGGTCCAAAACCTATGGGATACTGCAAAGGTGGTCCTAAGGGGGAAATACATAGCCATCCATGCCTCTCTCAAAAAATTAGAAAAAATCCCAAATGCGAACCTTATACCTTAAGGAACTGGAGAAAGAACAACAAATAAATCCTAAGCCAAGCAGGAGAAGAGAAATAATAAAGATTAGAGCAGAGATCAATGAACTAGAAACCAGAAATACAGTAGAGCAGATCAATGAAACTGGAAGCTGGTTCTTTGAAAGAATTAATAAGATCGATAAACCACTGGCCAGACATCCAAAAGAAAAGAGAAAGGACCCAAATTAATAAAATTATGAATGAAAGGGGAGAGATCATGACTAACACCAAGGAAATAGAAACAATTATTAGAAATTATTATTAGCAAATACATGCCAATAAATTAAGCAACCTGGAAGAAATGGATGCCTTCCTGGAAACCTATTAACTACCAAGACTGAAACAGGAAGAAATTGACAATCTGAATAGACCAATAACCAGTAACAAAATTGAAGCAGTGATCAAAAACCTCCCAAAAAACAAGAGTCCTGGGCCTGATGGATTCCCAGGGGAATTCTACCAGACATTTAAAGAAGAAATAATACCTATTCTCCTGAAGCTCTTTCAAAAAATAGAAACAAAATGGAAACTTCCAAACTCATTCTATGAGGCCAGCATTACCTTGATCCCAAAACCAGGCAAGGACCCCATCAAAAATGAGAATTAGAGACCAATATCCCTGGTGAATATGGATGCCAATATTCTCAACAAGATCCTAGCCAATAGGATCCAACAGTATATTAAAAGGATTATCCACCATGTGATTCCTGGGATACAAGGGTGGTTCAATATTTGCAAATCAATCAGTGTGATAGAACACATTCGTAACAGAGGAGACAAGAACCATATGCTCCTCTCAATTGATGTAGAAAAAGCAATTAACAAAATACAGCATCCTTTCCTGATTAAAACTCTTCAGAGGGTAGGGATGGAGGGTACATTCCTCAATTTCATAAAAACCATCTATGAAAAGCCCACAGTGAATATCATTCTCAATGGGCAAAAGCTGAGAGCTTTTCCCTTAAGATCAGGAACACGACAAGGATGCCCACTCTCACTACTATTGTTCACCATAGTACTAGAAGTCCTAGCATCGGCAATCAGACAACAAAAAGAAATAAAATGTATTCAAACTGGCAAAGAAGAAGTCAAACTCTCTCTCTTCGCAGGTGACATGATACTTAATGTGGAAAACCCAAAGACTCCACCCCCAAATTACTAGAACCCATACAGCAATTCAGTAACGTGGCAGGATACAAAATCAACGCACAGAAACCAGTTGATCTTCTATACACTAACAATGTAACTGTAGAAAGAGAAATTAGGGAACTGATTCCATTTACAATACCACCAAAAATCATAAGATACCTTGGAATTCTAACCAAAGAGGTAAAGGATCTATATTCTAGAAACCACAGAACACTTATGAAAGAAATTGAAATAGACACAAAAAGATGGAAAAACATTCCATGCCCATGGACTGGAAGAATAAACATTGTTAAAATGTCTATGCTGCCCAGAGCAATCTATACTTTCAATGCCATCCCAATCAAAACACCAATGGCATTTTTCAAAGAGCTGGAACAAACAATTCCAAAATTTGTATGGAACCAGAAAAGACCCAGAATCATCAATGACATGTTGAAAAAGAAAAACAAAGCTGGGGGCTCCATGTTGACTGATTTTGAGCTTTATTACAAAGCTGTGATCACCAAGACAGCATGGTACTGGCATAGAAACAGACACATAGATCAGTGGAACAGAATGGAGAGCCCACATATGGACCCTCAACTCTATGGTCAACTAATCTTTGACAAAGCAGGAAGAACTATCCAATGTCTCTTCAATAAATGGTGCTGGGAAAATTGGACAGCTATATGCAGAAGAATGAAACTCGACCATTCTCTTACACCATACAAAAGATAAACTCTAAATGGTTGAAAGACCTCAATGTGAGACAGGAATCCATTAAAATCATAGATGAGAACATAGGCAGTAGCCTCTTCAATATCGGCCACAGCAACTTCTTTCAAGACAATCCCCAAAGGCAAGAGAAACAAAAGGGAAAATGAACTTTCAAGTTTTATCAACTTTTATCAAGATAAAAAGTTTCTGCATAGCAAAGGAAACAGTCAACAAAACAAACAGGCAACCCATGGAATGGGAGAAGATATTTGAAAATGACATTACAGATAAAGGGCTGGTATCCAAGATCTATAAAGAACTTAAACTCAGCACCCAAAAAACAAATAATCAAGTCAAAAAATGGGCAGAAGACATGAAGAGACACTTCTCCAAAGAAGACATATGAATGGCTAACAGACACATGAAAAGATGTTTAACATCATTAGCCATCAGGGAAATTCAAATCAAAACCACATTGAGATACCACCTTACACCAGATAGAATGGCAAAAATTAATAAGGCAGGAAACAACAAATGTTGGAGAGGATGTGGTGAAAGAGGAACTCTCTTACACTGTTGGTGGGAATGCAAGTTGGTACAGCCACTTTGGAAAACAGTAGGGAGGTCCCTTAAAAAGTTAAAAATAGAGCTAGCCTATGACCCAGCAATTCCACTACTGGGTATTTACCCCAAAGATACAGATGTAGTGAAAAGAAGGGGCACATGTACTCCAATTTTAATAGCAGCAATGTCCACAATAGCGAAATTGTGGAAGAATCCGACATGCCCTTCAACAGATGAATGGATAAAGATGTGGTTCATATATACAATGGAATATTACTCAGCCATCAGAAAGGATGAATACCCACCACTTGTATTGACATGGATGGAACTGGAGGGGATTATGCCAAGTGAAATAAGTCAGGCAGAGAAAGACAATTATCATATGGTTTCACTTATATGTGGAACATAAGAAATAGCATGGAGGACATCAGGAGAAGGAAAGGAAAAATGAAGCGAGGGAAATCAGAGGGGGAGATGAACCATGAGAGACAATGGACTCTGGGAAACAAACTGAGGGTTTCAGAGGGGAGGGGGGTGGGGGGATGGGTTAGCATGGTGATGGGTATTAAGGAGGGCACGTATTGCAATGAGTACTGGGTGTTATACGCAAACAATGAATCATGGAACACTACATCAAAAACTAATGAAGTACTGAATGGTAACTAACAACATAATAAAAAAATCAAACTGTTTTTACATTACATTTATTATTAGATATTTTAGACATAATATAAATTTTAATATTCAAAATATTTTCAATATAATTTAACATATCAGCATATTTTAATTATAATTTAAACAGTTAAATGTACCACCTGTTTTAAATATATTTTAATTAAATATTTTATTATATAATTATATTTTGAAATATTTTATATACATTTATAGTTTACTGGATATGATTTGCATATATTATTAAGGATTTTGCATCTATGTTCATGAGACATATTGGGTCTTTAATTTTTTTTGAAATGTCCTTGGTGGCTATATAAGACAAGTAGGAAAATATTCCTACCTCCTCTATGATCTAATAGAGTTTACATAAGATAGACAATACAGTTGACCCCTTAACAACGCAGGGGTTGGGACACCAACCCCCTGTGTAGTTGAAAATCTGTGCATAACTTCTGACTTTCCAAAAACGTAACAACTAATAGCCTACTATTGACCAGAAGCCTTACAGATAACCTAAACAGTCAATTAACGCATATTTTGCATATGTATTACATACTATATTCTCACAATAAAGAAGGTAGAGAAAAGAAAATGTTATTAAGAAAATCATAAGGAAGAGAAAATATAATTATAGTACTGTAGTAAAAAATCTGTGCAAAAATGGACCTGCATAGTTCAAACCAATATGGGTCAAGGGTCAATGGTATTTCTTTCTTGAGTATTCCTTAGAATTGACCAGTAATGCCATCCTTTGAAGATGCTTTTTAATTCAATTATCAATCCTTAATAGATACAGAGATATTCAGATTTCCTTTTTCTTTGGCTGGTTAATTGTGTTTTTCACAAGAAACTTGTCAGTTTCACCTAAGTTGTTTAAATGCATGCCATAAAATAATTCATAATATTTCCTTTTTATTATTCTAATGTTTGTAGCATCTCTGGCGGAGTTCTCTTTTCAACCCTGATATTGATAATTTGTGTCTTACCTCTTTCTCTTCTTTCCTCTTGATTAATCTTGTTAGGGGTTTATCACTGTTACTAGTATTTGTGAAAAATCTACTTTTGGCTTTGTGGATATTTGCTATTTTTTGTTTTCTTTACTTTTAAATGTATTAAATTTGAACCATTTCGACTATCTCCAGTTAGCGTGCTAACCATCTCCCTACTTCTACCTTTGACTCCCTCTTTATTAGCAACACAGAAGTCACAGCTTTGTTAATATGAGTCTCACACCCCTCCCAATCCTCATTCCTTCTCTATCATTATCTTCTGCTCTTTCTCACTTCTCAATTCCCTCTAGCCACAATGGATTTCTAGCAAGAAACAGTCCTCAAACACTTCAAGTATGCTCCTACCTCAGGACTTTTTACTTACTGTTACCTTTTCATATAATACCCTTTCTCTAGACTTCCCTAATTTCCTTCAAGTTCTTATTCAAAAACAACCTCTTCTTTCAAATTAGTTGGGAAAGGAAATTAGTGTGGAAATTCAAGGAACTAATCAGAAAAGGGGTATCTACTCAAAACCTTCAGCAAACATCATATGTCACATTGACACATTAAATGCTTTCCATTTCAGATTCAGTTTAAGACAAAGATGTCTGCTAAACGACTTTAATTCGGTAATTTACTAGAAGTCCTAATAAAGGCAATAAGACAAGGAAAGATACACAACTTATAAAGACTGAAAGGGAAGAAATAAAACTGTCATAACAAATCACATCTTTATGCATGTAGAAAATCCCCCCCCCCAAAATCTACCGATAAACTGTTAGATTTAAAAAGTGAATTTACCTAGGTCACTGTATACACATTAATACACACAATTATTTGTATTCCTATAAGTCGTCAGAAACAAATTTAAATCTTAAAATAAGAAAATAGGAAAAATTAATACAAGAATAAATTTAATGACTGCAATATGTCTACACAAAAAATTATAAAACATTATTGACATATATTAATAATACCTAAATGATGTATATACTATTCTCAGGGATTGAAAGAGTCAATATTGTAGATATGCCCCCAAAGTAACCTATAGATTTACTATAATACTTATAACCTCAGTAGTGATTTAGTGTAGAAATTATAAGATTATCCTAAAATTTATATATAAAAATAAAGAATAGCCAAGGTAATCATGAAGAAAATCAATGTACTTCCATTACCAGATATCAAGGGTTACTATAAATCTATGTTTATTAAGAGAGCATAGCAATCATGCAAGGATAAACAAATGGAACAATAAGCAGGAAGAGACTATTCAGAAATAGACTCCCATGTACAGACATTTGATTTATTCCAAGAACGTCTCTGAAAAGCTGTAGGGAAAAGAAAATAGTCTTTCCAATAAATGGTGCTGGTCAGTTAGATATCCTATTATAGAAAAAAAAAACATACATACACACACACATAAACACCCCTACTTTACACCATTTCCAAAAATCAATTCTTGTGAAGTAAAGTCTACTTGCAAAAGATAAAACAATAAAAATTTTGCAATATTACATAAGAGAATATCTCCATGATCATGGATTATGTGAATATTTCTTAAGTAGACAAAAAGCAGAAATTGTTAAGGCAAAATTGTCTTTATATAAGTCACTAAAATAAGGATGAATTCTGTTCATCAAAAGACACTATCAAAAACTGAAGAAACACTCAAATCCACATTATATAAAGAACTCCTACTAATCAATAGAAAAATGGGCAAAAGACTTAAATAGGCATTTCACAAAAGATCTCCAATAGACTGATAAATAATTAAAAACTTGCTCAATCTCTTCAGTCATCAGAGGAACAAATTGAAACCACAATGAAATACCTGCATGCAACCATCAATATGACTAAAATTAAAAAAAAAAGAAAAGAAAAATACCAAATGTTGATGAGAAAGCAATTAGAATTCTCATGGACTACTGGTGGGAATATAATCTGGTACCACTATTTTGGAAACTGTTTGGTGTGCTAAAACTGAACACAGACATAGTCTACAACCTGGCAATTCTGACCCTAGGTATTTATCCAATAGTACTACATAGATATATACACAGGATTTTGCATGTAAGAAGACTCACTGCAGCGTTATTCATAGTAGCCAATTACTGGAAGCAACCAAAATGTCCATAAACAGTGGAATAGGCAAATAAAGTGTGGCACAGTCATAATAAACTACTATACAGAAATAAAAATGAACAAACTTGCTACAGAAAACAACAGAAGTACACTTGACAAATATAATGTTAAGGAAAAGAACTCAGATACAAAAGAGTATATAGATTATATATTCCAGTTATATTTCTCAAATACAGGGAAAACTCATTAATGGTATAGAAATCAGGATCATGGTGATCTCTGAGAAAAAAGGCACAGGGACTAGAAGCGGGCATGAAAGAGCTGCTGAAATGTAATATTTCTTGATCTAGGGTGCTGGTAATGCCCCATTTCTTGATCTTCATTTGAAGATATTTTCATTTCATGAAAATTCATGGAGCTATATATATTTATGACTCATGTGATTCTCTATAAAAGTTATATTTCAATAAAAATGTGTATTTTCTAAAAATCGACTTATCCATGAGACTTCCTAGATATCCCTTCTCAAGTTACACCCTCTACACATACTCCATTCCCTGCTTTATGTTTTCCTTGGAAAATCTTTGTAGAACACAGCCTTCAGAGTTATCCCACCTGAGAGCTGAGATTGCTAGGACAGTTTACAAGTAAACTTCTGCCAGCTGTTGGTTGACACTTGCTCCTAGAAGTGTCTCCATATCTCCAGGCTGAGTAGGCTCTAGGGGTAAGCGCTGAGACCAAGAGTTTCAGGGCTCGCAGAGGGGTGTTGGGATGACTGCACCAAGTGGAGATGGGCTGCAGGGATATGGTCTGGCCATATTAGGCATTTTACTTATTTCATCTTATTTTCTGAACTCTATCCACTGTAACTAGAATATATGCTCCCAAATGGCAGGAATTTAGATTTCTGGGGTCTGTTTTTGTCTGGTTCGTGGAATATACTCAATAATGTTTATTGAATAAATAAATGAAGAACAACCAAGACTGTGGTTTCAGTCTATTTTACGGTCATTTAAATTATCTTTCAATGTACATGACTAAAAGAATAAAAAGGGCTTTTATTTTCTGCATTCATTGACAGCAATATCCTATGTGACAAATACGAGCTTTTCTCTAAGCTACATAGTTCACCATCTTTTCCCTTTTGTTGATGTGATTGACTCTTTGTTAGAGGAGGAAACTGAGATGTCTGACACAAGGCATTCTCTAAAGAAACGAAGTACATATCTGTGTGTGTGTGAATATATATATTTTTTATATATACTAAGCTACAACCTAATACCATTTACTCGCCTAGGTGTTTATAAATTATTTGACTTGTATCTTTATATGGATTTATTTTTCCACTTGAAAGACTGTGGTATTCAGCATAACCTTTTATGTTTAACAGTAACAGTAACATTAATAATTCTAATAAATGTGATACTTCTAATACTATGCAAAGCATTTTAAGGATCTTAGACATATTTTTAAGTATACTGTGTTCTTTTTACAGTCTTTAAATAATTTGTTTGTTAATAAATTATTTAAAATTATGAATTCTGACCTGTATTCAACCCTAATATGTTAAGTAATTTAACCAGTTCTAAGTGCCACCTTCAACTCCTGAAACTTTGTTTACTCAAGTCATTCCCTCTTATAATCTCCTTCTCTGAAAGACATCTCCTTGTCATTCATAAGCAGACATACCCTGTTGGAAAGATCACAAGTGATCTTTTTAATAAATAAAGATCATTAAAATTGAAGGCTTTTGACTTTTAAAAAATCATCTTTTTCTCCCAGATTCTGATGTCTTTCCATCTTTCGTTTCTCCCAGAGAGCTAATGCTTATTGGCCTCTTCTGAACCTGGCCTCTTTATCCCTGCATAGCTTTCATATACCAGACCAAATCACCCTTTTTTCTTGCCTGCATTCTATAATCTGATTAAAACTCTGGGGATTGGCTAAGAAAATGTATTAATGACGATCCATAATATCAACCTCTCCATTGGTTACAGCATGAATTAATTTCTTTTTACTTTCATTATTATTGGTTTGCTGACTGAATAAAAACTCTTTAGCTGCAAATGATTCCCTATAGAAGAAAGAAAATCAGGATTTGGTAGAAAGTGGAGTTGATATGTTGTATGGCATGTGATATAGTTTTTAAAGGAATAAGGTGCCCATTAGTGTCATTCAGTCAGTAAAGATTTTTAAATGCTGACCATATATAGGCATTGAACTAAGTGCTGGGAATACAAAATTAAATAAGACATGTTCCTGCCCTCAAAGAATTTGCAGTCTAATGAAGGTTGAAATAAGTACATGAGTGATTATATTTTACTTTGGTAAAAGATAGGAGAGTGATATGCAGAAGGTACTGTTGTCTCAGCAAGGGGTAAAGAAATTAGATGGGCACGGTTAGGAAAGAATAGAAGAGAAAGAAGGAAAGAACAGAGAGAGATCTCAGACAGAGAGCTCTGAAGAGAATATCTTTTGATCTTCTCAAACCCCAGAAGGGTGGTGAAGTCTTGGAAGATGCAGCAGCATGTAGGAAAGAGATAATTTTATGTCCTAAGATAGGAGTGTGGCTTTATTCTAAAACATCCTATTGAAGGATGTTAAGCATGGAATGATTTATATTTTAAAAATTCCTTTGGTATATTATAAAGATGGATTGAAGGGGGACCAGAATGAAAACAGAAAGACTAGTTGAAAGATCCAGGTGAGAATAGTACAAGAGCTTATTCCTGGGCTCTAGTGAGTTAACTAATTGAGCTAATTAATTGAGCTAATCAATTCTAAAATACTCCTAGATTTCTGGTTTGGGAAACTGGATTGAGGATGGTTCCATTGGCTAAGGTGGGAAATATAATCATAGGTTGGGAATAGGGAGTGGGGATGACATGTTCAGTTTTACACATGAGGAATTTGGAATACCTATAAGACAGCCAAGTGGAAGACTTGAGTAGACACTTGAATATGACTGGGAGTTCACTAGAGAAATCCTGATTAAAAATATAGGTTTCTGGAGTCATCAACATACTATGCAGTAGTTGATGCCATGGATGTTGTTTATGCCTCAAGAAGAAGCATGCGAAAAGTAAGAGTAGAAAACTCCTGGGGGCAGGAGCTTCTATTGTTAAGGCTTGAGCCAGAGAAAGAGGAGCCTCAGAGGAGACAGCAAAGGAGCTACCACAGATGTGAGGGAAATTAAGGAAGAGTTATATCATGGAGACAGAGGGGCAAAGAGTAATTCTCAGATATTGCACGGGTCTAAAATTCTATCTGACTTTCAAACAAAATTGTGACTCAGAAGACCGGGAGACCCAGCAGCATCCCAGACTGCTGCAAAAGGTAAAGCATGGTGAAGAGAAGCAATGGATTAAAAAGTAGGAAATGGGAACACGAAACGACATGTTAAATAAGGATACTGTGAAACCAACACAGTCGTTTACACTTGATCATTTGGTAAGTGGGATAAAAGCCTACAATATTTTTCCTCTTTGAACTCAGAGGGCTTTCAGGGGCTGTTTGGCCCCTGCCCTTCATCTTTTAGACAGCTCAGGTAGTATCATATCTGTTATAGATGTGCTAACTGAGGCTCACAGAATGATTTGTCTGATACTTAAGTACAAAAAAAGATTCCACCAAAACATCACAACCGTGCTTTTTCTCATCCTTTTACCTCTCCTATCAGAAAAGAAAATGTTGTTTACTAGTAATGGGTTTGTGAGTCTATGCTATCTTGCTTATTAAATTTCACCTTTTTCTTTTCTTTTTCTTTTTTTTTTTTATTTATTTATTCGACAGAGATAGAGACAGCCAGCGAGAGAGGGAACACAAGCAGGGGAAGTGGGAGAGGAAGAAGCAGGCTCATAGCGGAGGAGCCTGATGTGGGGCTCGATCCCATAACGCCAGGATCACGCCCTGAGCCGAAGGCAGACGCTTAACCGTTGTGCCACCCAGGCGCCCCTCACCTTTTTCTTATTTGATGCAAATGTTAATTGAGGACTTTAGAGAATGTCAAACAAAAATAATCATGTGAGAAGTGTCATAAATGAACTGCCAGGTATATCATTTCTAGACTATATTAGAGACTAAGTTTTGTTGCATTAAAGTAGCTTTCAAGGCTTAAAAAAATC
The DNA here is from genome assembly GCF_017311325.1 of Ursus maritimus. Lineage (NCBI taxonomy): Eukaryota > Metazoa > Chordata > Mammalia > Carnivora > Ursidae > Ursus > Ursus maritimus. The sequence continues at coordinate 13,807,972 of NW_024423344.1, read as the reverse complement.
ATCAGAAACTCTTAAAATTAAATAATAAGTATGATCCAATATATAAAACAGTAAACGTAACATATTAAACAGTGATATTTCATTAATAAAATTTTATTTTATAATATATTTAATTTACAAAGTGGATTTTTGCCTTGTATTTTTAGAGGTCACTTAATTATGCCAGCAAGTTGAAGATGAGTCTGCAACTAATGTTTGCCATGGCTTTTGTTTATTCAGCTTGGAGAAAGTCCATATTCACATTGACAAGTGGTGGCAAATGGTATTCATTCTTATAAAACAATTCACCCTGCATGATCGCAATATCCAGTAGCTAGATATAAGTGGCCAAAGAAGGTTTATTCTGAGGACTACACAAAAATTAATTACCTTGGAAGCACAAGAGAACAAGTTAGTTGGTTCCAGTGTTAAAATTTGCTATATAATACATTTTAAAATGCATATTGGTTTTATTCCTGATTAAAATATATTAGAAAATAAAATTTATAGTGAAATTCTGTCAAATCCCTTGAAGTTCATAATCTTTTGTGGGAAATACTTTGATATTACAAGGTCTAATAAACTTTGGTATAGAGCAGTATTTTTCAAAATAGAAGTATTATTATAAGACCCTTTTCATTTTTTAATAAACTTTTTATTGTAGAATGGCTTTTAGATTTACATTAAAATTGAGAAGCTAATACAGAGTTCCCATAAACTTCATACCCAATTTTACCTATTGCTAACATCTTACGTTAGGATGGTACATACACCCCAATTAATGAACCAATATTGATACATTATTATTAAAGTCCATACTTATTCAGATTGTGTCAGTTTTTCTCTAATGCCCTTTTCCTGTTCCAAGATTCTACCCAGAATACTACATTATGTTTAGTCAGCATAGCTCCTTGATTGTGACAATTTCTCATTTTCCTTGTTTTTGATGACCTTGACAGTTTTGAGGAGTATTGATAGCGTATTTTGTAGAATTTCACTCAATTGGGATTTTTCTGATGTTTTCTCATGACTACTCTAGGATTATGGGTTTTTGGAAGGAAGATCTCAAGGTAAAGTGCCATTCTCATCATATCATACAATCAATGTGTCTTATCACTGTTGATATTGACCTTGCCCACATGCCCAGATAGTGTTTAACAGGTTTTTCCACTTAAAGTTACTCTTTTTCCTCCCCTTTCCCCACTGTCCTCTTTGGAGGGAAGTCAGTTGGGCAGCCCATACTTAGGGACTGGAGAGTTATGTTCCACTTCCTTAAGATCAGAATATACTTCTCCTCCATTTATTTTATTTAATTATTTATTTGTCAGTATGGCTCCATGGTATTTATTTTATATGTTGTATTATAATCCAATACTACTTTATTTTGTGCCTCAAATTGCTTCAGAATTGGATACTGGGAGCTCCTTCAGTTGGTTCTCATGTTTTTTGACATGTGTTTGACATTTTATTTGGGGCACCTTATTTTTTTGCACTATAAGATAGTCCAAAGCTTATCTTGTATATTTCCTACCTTAGCCCTATAATCAGCCACTTCTGCTAAGATTCCATGGTTCTTTTTATTGGAGAATGGTATTAGAAACAAAAATCTGGGTGCCAAGTGGGTGCATTGCTCCCAGGATATCATTGCCTCTAGGCCCTCACTTTAGACAGCAAAAAAATATATTTCTCTATTCTATATGTATACACACATATCTAGAAATATGTCTATATGAACCATCTGTATCTACATTAAGTTAAACATACATTGATGTCTCCAACTCTAATCCATTACCACATGGGTCATTCCAGCTTCTTCCCTTGCTTACCTGTAACCTCCTATTACAACAGTAAGAAATGTGATGCCTTCCATCTGTCATCCATTTAGTTAATTGTTCAAATCTCCTTTACATGTATAGGGGTTTCAGAACTGTTAATCAATATATCTGCAGGTAGCAAATTTATCAACCAGATTACACTGCATATGGGTAGTTCTTTCATCTTTAGTCTTAGAGACTCCATCCATTTCCAAAGTTACTTAGATCAGCACATAGGCAGCAACCTCTATGACATCAGCCAAAGCAACCTTTTTCATGACACATCTCCAAAGGCAAGAGAAACAAAAGATAAAATGAACTTGTGGGACTTCATCAAGATAAAAAGCTTCTGCACAGCCAAGGAAACAGTCAAAAAAACTAAGAGGCAGCCCACGGAATGGGAGAATATATTTGCAAATGATACTACAGATAAAAGACTGGTATCCAAGATCTACAAAGAACTTCTCAAACTCAATACGTGAGAAACAAATAAACAAATCATAAAATGGGCAGAAGACACGAACAGACACTTTTCCAGTGATGACATACAAATGGCTAACAGACACATAAAAAAATGTTCAAAATCATTAGCCATCAGGGAAATTCAAATCAAAACCACACTAAGATACCACCTTACGCCAGTTAGAATGGCAAAAATTGACAAGGCAAGAAACAACAATTGCCGGAGAGGATGTGGAGAAAGGGGATCCCTCCTATATTGTTGGTGGGAATGCAAGTTGGTACAGCCACTCTGGAAAACAGCGTGGAGGTCCCTTAAAAAGTTAAAAATTGAGCTACCCTATGACCCAGCCATTGCACTACTGGGTATTTACCCCAAAGATACAGACGTAGTGAAGAGAAGGGCCATATGCACCCCAATGCTCATAGCAGCATTGTCCACAATAGCCAAATTGTGGAAGGAGCTGAGATGCCCTTCAACAGATGACTGATTAAGAAGTTGTGGTCCATATATATACAATTGAATATTACTCAGCTATCAGAAAGAACGAGTTCTCAACATTTGCTGCAACATGGACGGCACTGGAGGAGATAATGCTAAGTGAAATAAGTTAAGCAGAGAAAGACAATTATCATATGGTTTCTCTCATCTATGGAACATAAGAACTAGGAAGATCAGTAGGGGAAGAAAGGGATAAAGAAAGGGGGTTAATCAGAAGGGGGAATGAAGCATGAGAGACTATGGACTCTGAGAAACAAACTGAGGGCTTCAGAGGGGATGGGGGTGGGGGAATGGGATAGGCGGGTGATGGGTATTAAGGAGGGCACGTATTACATGGTGCACTGGGTGTTATACGCAACTAATGAATCATCAAACTTTACATCAAAAACCAGGGATGTACTGTATGGTGACTAACATAATATAATAAAAAAATTAAAAAAAGATAAAATTATAAAAACTGAAATAGTAAAATTATAAAAAGGAAGATCAGCACCTTTTACTCCATATTCCTCAGTGAGCCTGTTTCATACACTTGTGATATAGTTAGACAATTTTGCTACATTTTATATCCCATCTTGGGATTCCCAGATACCCTAAAAGACTTTTTAAAATTTGCATACATTTTCACTTTTTTGCTATAAAGTTCTATGAGTCCACAGTATCATATGGGATAGTTTCACCACCCTAAAAAAATCCTTTGTGCTTCACGTATTCACTTCCTTCCCCTTCTCCCATGGAACTCTTGGCAACCACTGATCTGTTTACCATCTCAATAGTTCTGCCTTTTCCAGATGGCCATGTAATTGTAATCACACATGTAGCTTTCTCAGACTAGCTTCTTTCACTGAGCAGTATTCATTTAAGATTTGCTCATGGATTTTCAGAGCTTCAGAGCTCATGTTTTGTGCTGCAGGATAATTTCTGTTATATGGATGTATTTTGGTTTGTTTATCCAATCACCTCTGAAGGACATCTTGCTTACCTCCAGTTTGCTGTGATAACCATTCATATGCAAGTTTTTAAGTTTCCAGATCAGTTGAGTATATACCTAGGAGTATGATTGCTGGATCATATGGTAAGCCAATGTTTAGCTTTGTAAGAAACTGCCAAACTGTGTTCCAAAGTAGCTGTACCATTTTGCATTCCTACCAGCAATGAATGAGACCTTCCTGTTGCTTCAAATCATTGCCAGCAATTAGGATTGCCAGAATTTTGCATCTTATACATTCTAATAGGTGGGCAGTAATATCTCATTGCTGTTTTAGTTTGCAATATCCCAATAACAAATGAATTTGAACATTCATTCTTATGCTTATTTGGCATCTGTATATTTTCTTTGGTACAGTGTCCAGATCTTTTGACCATTTTTAATTGGCCTATCCCTTTTTCACTTTAAAATCCATCCTCATAATTCAAGCATTTGGTATAGTTCCCACCAAATAACACTGCATAACCTGCATAAACTTTTTCCATTCTTAAAATTTAGGGGAATTATTCTCAAGTTTATTTGAGTTGGTCATTCTCTTATTTTGTAAGCTTAGCAAATACTACCAGCTAAGAATGTTTTATTTGAGGCAAAAATAATGGTTCAGAGACTATCATTTGGAGAAGGGGTAGAGATCAGAGAAGGGAATAAAGTTGGTTTTGGCAGCAAGGGAACAGTAGTCTGGGCCCCAAACACCCAAAGAGGCGACTGATGAGGAGTGAGCCACTAATGAGACCTGGGGCAATGTCCACACACAATCTAAATCATGGGGAAGTGGGAAACACTGCTCTTTCTTATACAACTATTTGCTTTAATTAAAGTAAATAAAAAATTAACAAGCATATTGTATACTCATTCATTTTCTAGGCACTTTTGTAATGATTTCTCCTGAGTCAAGTGTTTGGAGCTAGCTTTGCTGTCAGGGTGACTTCTGAAGCCAGGGTGCAAACTCACCAGGCCTTCAGCAAAGATCAGTTTCTCTCTGCAGATGCCTTTAACCTCTGCCCTCTTACTCATCAGAGCATATGGAACCCACTGCTGTTAGCAATCCCATATCTCTGCCCTCAGATCACACAATGTGTTGGGCAGAACTAAATATAGATCTCAAATTCCAGGATTATCATGCTTCACAGACACCCAAGGTGCCTTTGTGAGTCTTCCACTGAGACATAGCCTGAAAACAAGAGAGTTGGCAAATGGCTTTTAAGCCCATTGGGTGGTGGCATCTGGGTGGCTCAGTCAGTTAAGTGTCTGCCTTGGTCCCAGAGTCCTGGAATTGAGTCCCACATTGGGCTCCCTGCTCACTGGGGAGTCTGCTTCTCCCTCTCCCTCTCCCTCTACTCCTCCCCCTGGTCCTTCTCTCTCTCTCTCTCAAATAAATAAATAAAAGTAAAAAAAAATGTTTAAAGCCACTGGGTGGTATGCCATAGATGATGCAGAGTTTTCACCTCTCCTTTTAGGATCTCCCAATGAACTATCTAAATGCCTTTACAGACCTCACTGCTTCTGGGTACGCTAGGCTGCCCCTCTACCCACCTCCCCAGCTTTAGTTAGAAAAGTGGGGAAGACCAGGCAATTCCCAGTGACTTTAACAAAGGCAGAGCCAACATCATCTCTGTGGACACACTGTGCTGTTTTTATCTGCTGACCTTAATTCATGTACTGCTCTCTTTCAGGAGTGCTCTCTTTGGTGGACTACTAATATACTGCCAATTCTGGAAGAATCCGACCAAATCTCTACTCCTTTAAGATGTATCTCTTGATTCCCAGTCCCATAAGAGATCTCCAGTTTTCTAAACTTTCATATCATTTGCAGCTGAACCATTACTATAGTCTGTGATATACATATGCATACACACGCACATTCTGCAATGTTCCTTGTGTGTTATCCTTGCTGTTTTATAAGACAGCAAGGCACTCATGGCCCTCTCGGGTCAAAAGGAAATAACCTATGCTATTTTCTATATCATCCTTCAAGGTTGAGATGAACTCACAATAGATGCTAAATGAATAATGTTATGTGAATTGATTCCTAGTATCCGGTATAGAAACGATCATTGACTTTCTTGTGTCATTCTGTACGTAGGTCCCATAAAGCCTCTTCAACAATTTCTATTTCATATTCTTTTAATATACATTTATCAAGTACCTAATACTATAGAGCAGTATATAGATGCTAGAGATAAAATGATCTATAACATACTGTCCCTACCTTCAAGGAGTTCACAATTTAGACTCACTGGGCAAAAATTGTGGCACTAGGTAGAATTAATGTTGCCAGCTACATTCCCAGGGCACCAATTTTATCATGAATCTGGTAGGGACAGAGTCTGGTGTCCATTTGGAGACGTAATATGAATAGACAATTTTTTGCAAACATCTGGAAGACCTAAGCAGAAATGGTAAGTCTCCCTTCCCATCCACAAAGGATGAAGACACTGGGGAAAATATAACAAAAAAGTACAAAATTAAAATTAAAAGCAAGAAAGGAAAATCTTTAGGTGCTAAAAATGAAAAAGTTACTCAAATCTAGGAGAGCTAGAGTTGAAGTTAAATGTTTATCTCAACTTAGAGGGCTGGATATACATTTTAGACAGTTGGATCCCAATGCCTTCACAGAGCTGCAAGTAAAGGTTATCACTCAGAGCTAAATTAGGGGCTATAGTTGGACTTTGTTCATAAACATGGGAAGACAGAAGGGACTATCCTATTAGTAAAGAAAGATTTGAAAATTTTTCATAGCATTTTGAAGGTTATATAAAAAAATAAATACACCTCAAAACATAATTCATAAAACAAATTGATATAATTAAATATCAAATCTTAAAATGTTTGTATAGTAGACTATATGACTTTCAACACCTAAAATATTTATTATCTGGCTCTTTACAAAAAAAATGTTTGTTATAAAACAACTGAAAATAAATGTTTCAACATGAATAGACTATAAAAGCAATGTGAAATGAAAATGACAAGTTGTAGAATGATGTATACCATTTATACCATTCCTATTAAATTATAAAACAGGTAGAATAGTACCATAAGTTGGTAATGGATACTTTTTGGATAATACTTTTATAAAAATTCAAAGGTAAAATGTCTTCATCAAATTCATGATAGTGGTTCAAATTCTGAAGAACAGAAGGAAAAAGGACTGAGAATATCACAAAGAGAAGTTCCTGGTATACATATATACACATATGTCTATATGCATATGTGTGTGTGTGTGTGTGTGTGTGTGTGTGTGTGTGTGTGTGTGTGTGTATCTGTCAATACTCAACTCATATTCCCCTGGTCTCTCCATTTAAGTGCACATCAGTCTACTTTCAGCTGTCAGGACCAATATCTCTTTGCCTAAGGGCTTTCCCTAGCTTCCTGTAAGACCACTCAACCCATGCATGTGACAGCCGAAGTGTCAAGAGTTAACACTTCCTCTCCCAGAACAGCCTTCCTTAATAGCTGAGTGGAGATGATGTTTATGCACGCAGTAGCATCACCCCTTAGGTGAGATAACTCTCTGGTGTGTGTCCTACACTGCTTCCTAGAGTTCCCAGTAAGACTAAGTCAGCTGTGCACAATGATTATTGGAAATCATACCCATTACTGCCTTTTTTCCCCTTTCCCCTACTGGTACTTCCTGGGACTATTTTCCAAATAAACTATTGCGCCCCAAATTCTTGTCTCAAGATTTAGTTCTAGGGGGATTCAAACTAAGACAGACATTTACACTCACAAAATAAGCTCACATGTATTTTCTACAGTTGTTATCTCCTTGTGAAGTAGGCTGGACAGAGCATTTTTTCCTATTTTACAGAGAAGGAAACTAAGGCACAGTCACATTAATCTCCCAGTATTACCACTGGCAACCACCACCACCATTCAAGTCTAGCTAGTAACAGATAAAATTTGGACTTAGACATTTGAACCTCTCTATTATGTTGTGTTACTTGAGAACACCTTTGGCCTGTATTTCTACTGTGTAATGGAAGCTGTATTATGAGAGTTTGAGTCTGTAATAAATGGTGCACTTTGATTTTGTTGCAACTCCCCAGAAATGGTGACTCATGCGTTGTGAGGGGGCTTTGTCCCATGGACATCAGAGAGGTTGCTGGAATGTTCCTGAGTGCCAGTTGGTGAGAATGCTTATCTGGATTACTCTTCGGGAGTTACTACTAAGGGTGGAGAGCCACACAGCCTCTATAGGAAAATGGCAGGTGAAACAGACTTTCTTAAATCAGATTGCTTCTCTAGTTTCCAAGGTTCACCTTCAGAAGATGGCATGTCAAGTTTCATGAACTAATTACTTCAGGTTTGAGGTGTTGCAGCTTGTTAAAAATTCTCACTTCTTATTGATTCCCCATGGCTTTTCAAAAAGGAAGGACACTTTTAATACATCACATGAAGAATCTGTGATACGATATTATCAGGAGTTGAAGGCAATCAAAGTCCAGATTTCAAATCCCATTGCTGCAAAATGTTTACTTGTCAGATCTCATTTGTTGATGGTGTTCAGATGCGTGTAATTTCTTGCAAGGCAGACTTTTAGAATGTGAGGACATGGCAGTAATGAAGAAAATTTGTATGGTGGGTGAACCGCAAACCTGAGTGTTCGAGCTTGACTTGGTAAAGTCAACACAATGCCAACATTAGTATTCAGATGAAATCTCAGGTCCTATGAACAAGCTGCCATGCAGCCCAATTTGTCAAGATAAAATTTCAGAGCCTTGTTCTGTGTCTCTTCTCTCTAATAAGCAGAACTTCCAAGATGTGAGAGGCAATTTCAAGGGTATTGATGACAATCTTCCTTGTTGAGAGGGTTGCACCAAATATAGTGGAAGAATGCTAAGATGAGCACTTCATAATTTGTAAAGTGTCTACTCGTAATTTTGCTGGTTTAGTCCTCAAAACAATTCCATGAAACTGTGAACATTTTTGACAGTGTTAGATATTAATCCTTCTACGATTAGTAAGCGCCTTATGCATGGAAGGCAATTAGAAAAACTTTTTTTTTTTAAAGATTTATTTATTTATTTATTCGATAGAGATAGAGACAGCCAGCGAGAGAGGGAACACAAGCAGGGGGAGTGGAAGAGGAAGAAGCAGGCTCATAGCAGAAGAGCCTGACGTGGGGCTGGATCCCATAATGCTGGGATCACGCCCTGAGCCGAAGGCAGACGCCCAACCGCTGTGCCACCCAGGCGCCCCAATTAGAAAAACTTTTAATTGTGACTAAAAGACAAGGCAATCTAAGCTTTGGACAAATTATGGCTGTCCTTCATTCTGTGAACTTAGTCTATGGTCACTTAGTTAAATTACCATGCAATGCAAATGCCCGTGGCCACATTCGAAAAGATTAAGTACCGGACACACTGAGGCTGGTTTTATACAGGTAAGATATTGACCCTACACAATGGTTAGGAGGCATAACCAACTCAGCATTACCTTTCAAGTGTGGTAATAATTGTTATACATTTGTTCTATAATTTAAAATTTGTATATCCATAATCATTACCCTACTACAGACTCTCTTTAAGTGTGTTTCAAAGAGCTTGATTTTCTCAGAATGTTAACAGGTATGACTTGTTGAGAAAAAAAATATTTGAGAACTCCTTGTTTAAACAAGTTTAGGAATTGCTGGTTTAAACTAGGTTGATTTCTTAACATTAGGATACCACAGAGCATTTAATATGCTAATACATATTATACTCTTCAAAGGGGGTTATAAATAGTGGTGTTTCTGAAACTAATTTGCTCGTTAAGCTCTTTTTCATGGATCATCTCAAGGGATTGGTGCTCCGCAGCACACTGTATTAGAAATACTACCAATGTATTTGAAGGGAATGAAATTTATTTTGCTCCTTTTGAATTGGCCTCATCACTATGCCAATAAAATTGGTAGCTTTACTTACCATTCTTAATGTCTTCTTCCTACAAAATTTTTCTGGAAAAAAAATTAATTGTCTATTGGTTTATCAGAAAACTAAGGCCTTGTGTCTTTGCAGCTATAGAAATTCATGTTAATTCTGCAGGGTTACAAATTATCCAAAAGAAAGACTGAGAATCAAAATGGTCATTTCTGAATGTAACATTTTTCATTGAGTCCATTAAATCCCTAAGCTGCTTTGCCTTTAATAAATATATATAATATACATGCCAGCTGTTTTACTCCCTGACAAATCAACTTGCATAGAAAAAAAAATTATATTTGTGAAAAATGTAGGTCAAAGCTAAAGTAGAAAAAGTGGTAATATTGTTTTTATTACATGGTGGCATAGGTAATCATAATTATTCACTAAATACATGACAAATAAGTACCAGGAGATGAGCTAGATGAAGGAATGTATATGGGAATAAACCTACCTGGTCCTGATTCATGGACCTTATCATCTTTTGAGAAAGATATATTAAACTGATCATTTCAGGGGAGATGAATGTTTTGAAGAAGTAGAAGGTTTTGTGGATATGATTTGCAGGTAGACCTAACCATTCAGGGAAGGATTTTCTCAGGAAATGATGTTCAGCCTGGGTTCTGCATCCTGAACTAGAAAGAGCAGACATCAGCACATCATGAGCAAAGTGGAACGTCTATGCAAAATTTCACATGCTACAACATAAGAGAGAAGTTAGGTCAATGACCTAGGAGTCTCTGAAAGTATTTCACAGCTTCTTCAATCCCCCTTATCTGCCCACGAGACTCATTCATGATCTATTCAGTTGTTTATCACAGACCTACTATGTGCAAGATTCCATAGAGGATATAAAAGATATGTAATACATTTTGAAGTAATTTATAGTCTAGGAATAAGCTACGAATGAATGAAGAAAATGAGGCGAAGACAAATAACTATTTGGCGCCATTAAATAGCATCTAGATTATAAGAAGTCATGATGAAAATCAGGTCAATCCATTCAGTGTTGTCAAACTGAGGCAGTAGGCTGAGGGGAGCACCTGCAAAGCCCTGTCCAGGGTACTCAGGTAAAACACAGACTTTGGGATATTTGAAAATGGGTTGGGTAGAAGCTGAAGCAAAGATGACATTTAAATGTTAAAAGTAGCTTTTATCTGTTAGGAGGTGGTGACTCCAATACATCTTTAGAGATCACTCTTCCCTTGTTCAGGCTGTTAAATTAATTGAGCAAGGAGGCCATTAGACCTAGGTGTCTCTAATGCTGTGGCGGCCTATGTAAGCAAACTGAAACCTAAGCCTGTAAATGCCTCAAGGTTATGAAATCAAAATGCTAAGAACACCAATTACTAACAGCTAACTAGGCTTTATGCTACAGCCAATCAAATAATTTCTTCTTTGCTTCCACACTTTCTCTATATAAGTCTTTCCTCTAGCTCCTGTCAGTGGAGCACTCCTAACCATTTCCAGTTTGGCACTGCCCAACTGAAATTGATTTTTCCTCAAATAAACTCTTAAAATTTTTAATATGCCTCAGTTTATCTCTTAACAAGGCAAACCCCCTTCACTGGCCTTTTAATTATGTAGATGCAAAGATAATAATGTATAGACGTCTTATTTATTTCTCACAATAACTCTATGAGGGATGTACTATTATTATCATGCCCATTTTACAGATGGGAACTGTAGAGAAGTTTATGAACTTTCCCAAGGTCATAGCAGATCTGAGGCTGGAACCTTGGTCTGTTAACTTTAGAACCTGCTTGTTTCAGTTTCCTGGGGTTGCTGTGATAATTGACCATGATTGTCTATGCTGGAGACAAACACCCCAGTTAATATTTGGGGAAATATGTTTTGTCTTAGGAGGAGATGAGGAGAATGGGAAAGATGTTATGGTGTTTATTCCCCTATGAATTTGATCCACTATGATTTCCACAGCCAGAAACTGGTGATAACTTTTTCAAAATCTACTTTGTGAAATTCCAAACAAAAAGCAGAATGGTTTAGGAGTCCAGGGCTCAAAGTGAGGGGCAAGGTTAGGGAATGTGTCATTCCTCCACCTGAAGAATCCACATCTGTCTGGCTCACTGAAGAGCCACTGTTGCAAATCATATCTTTTCATTATAATTTATTATTGATTATTGCTAAAAAAATGTTTTCGGTTTTGGAATGTTCATATTGTATCTTTTCTAATTCTCCTGAGTTCTCCACGCATACAATCATCTCCTTCTCTGAAAACAATCACGACATGCCTCCTTTCTAATACACCTTCCACTTGTTAATGTTTCCTGAATTATCACATTATCTAAATTATAAACTGTGTCTAATGTAATGAACATATAACATAGTTGAACCTCAGGAGAGCTATTTGAATACAGAGGCCAGGAGCATGGCAAACAGCTCCAGAGATACTGCAGTGATTTCATAATCTAATGATGTTAGGACCAGCATGATAACTGAGAGCCGACGACAGAAAGAAGGCTTTTTCAGAGTTTGCATGTCAGAAAATGCTTGAGAGTTTGTTTTTACTACTTCTATAGCTGATAACAGAAACCACGTAACACTGTAAAAATATTTATTTCTAGACTGAAAAGCTCCATCATTTGATCACACCAGAAGCTGACATACTTCATTATAAACAAAGTAGTAATAACCTTTGTCACATTGGACAAACAAAACTGCCTTTGTTTGGTGGGTATTCCTGTCTGGTAAGGTTTAAGCTGCTGCAGCTGCTGTGAAATCCCTCCTCAATCTCAGTGTTGTTTGTGATAACACACTCGTTTTCTCATTATTAACTGTCATTCCTCAGAGAGAAATGAATGCAAAAGAACAGATACAAGTCAGGCAAGCCCAGTAGTCCATGATAGCAACAGAGGATGGAGGAAATATCAGCAAGCAAACTAATAATGTCCCTACAGAAATGGAGCCTGCTCTGTAAAGCTTTTCAAGGTTTTTAATCATGCAGGCGACTAGTGAAAGATTTATCCTGTCCTTTGTTACTAAGTACTGCCCCCACTAACACAGTTCTTCATCAAGCATAATTAATTTGGTGTCCTTGCTGCACAGTATGATTTTTGGAAACCATACCATCTCACTGTTCAGGCAGTAGTAATTGAACTTTACAAGTATAACCTAAACACAATGCATACAGATTGGCTTAGTGAGTTAAGTATTGAGGATTTTGAGCCTTCATTTTCTGCCAGGAAGTACTGAGTCACACAGAGTTCCCTATTTGATCTTGGCATATTTTTGACAATATCCCTAGATCTTTTTATCATGCCTCTAATGATAAAAGAAAAGGCTAAAACAAAGTATTCTTTGTTGCTGAAGAAATGTCATAGCTGTTGCAAGCTTTATGTCAATTTATTTAATATAATAGTTTTATTCTATTATAAAAATAATACATATTCACAATAAGTAACTTTAAAAATGAAAAAGCATGGAAAATAATCGAAAAAGCTATAATACCACTATCTAGTGACAACTTATGTTAATATTTTGGTATACATATTTTGGCAGTAATATTTTAGATTTTTATGTATTTATATATAAACACCACTTATCGAATTCCTACTATGCCCTAGGACTACAGTAGGCAATCGACAGATGATTTCTCACACAAATTCACGGAATAACTCTGTAAGACAGGTACTATTATCCTCATTTTACAATGACATCCTGAGGCCCAGTGAATTCCCAAGATCTCAGCTAAAAAGTGGTAAGCCTAAATTGTTCTGATTCCAAGCCTAATGTTTCTAACTTCAATGTTCTATTGTTTCTCATACACTCTGACAGTGTACACTATATATATTATAAGCATACATATATGTACACATATATGTTATAACTGACATATACATTATACTACTTGGAACTTAGGGTCTTCTAGTCTGGCTTTCATATAGCATTCCCAATCACAAGCATCCCCTCTGCTATTAGCAATTCCTAGAAAACATTATATTCATGAATGCATACTATTTCATCACATGAATATCTCAGAATTATTTATTACAACAATATTATAATGAGCATCATTGAACAGAACTCTTAAGCCTCTGATTATTTCCTTTGCTTAATTCCTAGAAGATGAGCATTGTAAGAACCATGAATATTTTTCAGGCCTTTAATATTTATTCTGAAAGTGTGAGATGAGACAGTAGTATATATATTATTAAAGATCTACTAAGTCGAAAACCATTCACTTGGGGAGTGGGGCTGAGGGATAGAAGTACATTGATGAGAAGAAAAGGGAGAGAAAAGAAGAGAAAAATGGGGAAAAGCTTCTGCTTAAGAAATGAGTTAAACCAAGGATGAGCTGGGATGGTAAGATGTTGCCAAATTTTGACAGCCTGTGTTTCTCTTTTCCTCTCTTTAGCAGATCCATCAAGTCTCCCCTTGCATAACTGTCCTCCCAACTCTAATTAATTCACAAAGAAAACAGGAAAGTTGCTATTTGCCTTTGCAAGCACTTGCTACTCCCACAGGACAGGACTCCTGCTCGCCTTGCATGCCCAGCAGGAGGGCTTGCCATGGTGCTCTGAAGCCACCATTCATGACTGTTCTGTGGCCCATTGCTTATGAGAACAGTTTTGTTAAGACAGGTGTGACCAGATGGTCCTATTCTGTCTCTCCTGCTAAAATTCTTCTTTTTCTTTTTCTTTTTTTTTTCAAAGTAGACTCCAGGGGTGCCTGTGTGGCTCAGTTGGTTAAGGGTCTGCTTTCTGCCTGGGTCATGATCCCAGGGTCCTGGGATCAAGCCCACATCTACTTCTCCCTCTGCTGCTCCCCATGCTTGTGCTCTCTCACTCTCACTCTCTCTCAAATAAATAAATAAATACATAAAATCTTATTAAAACAAACAAACAAACAAACAAACATAGACCCCCTGTCCCACATGGACCTTAAACTCACAACCTTGAGATAGAGAGTCACATGCTGTACCGACTGAGCCAACCAGACGCCTGTCTCCTGCTAAAATCTTCCTTTTTTTTTTTTTTAAGATTTTATTTATTTATTTGACAGAGAGAGACAGCAAGAGAGGGAACACAAGCAAGGGGAGTGTGAGAGGAAGAAGCAGGCTTCCTGCTGAGCAGGGAGTCCGATGCAGGGCTAGATCATGACCTGAGCCAAAGGCAGACACTTAATGGCTAAGCCATCCAGGCACCCCTGTCTCCTGCTAAAATTCTTACAAAGGAAAAGATTTCATGGGCTAGCCTTTGTTTAACTGTCAGCTAGTAATCCATCTTTTCTTCACTGTCACATTCTCATTAAACTTATTCTTCCATGGGGACACTGAGGATAAAAGGCTTCTAAACACTATGTCTTGTTTCTGGTCTCATCTCTGTATGTTCTAGATCTCTGATAGCTGGCCATGATGTTTCTAACTGTGCCTTCCTGGAATGTCCCACTTCTTGTGTCTATAGTCGGCATCCTCACTGCAGTCTCATGAAATGCCCTGTGAATGTGACCATCTGGAAACTAATTGGCTGTTTTGATGTCTGGTACCCTCTTCTTCAACCCAGAAACCCAGAAAATACCCCGTGTATTTTTCTCTATGTGCTTTCAAAAGTTAATAAAATGACACTATTTGACTCAACAAACAAGCATTATTAAACAGCTATTAAATGCCAGGCATTCTGTTAGTTTTTAAACATAAATAGACTGTAACCACGGATCCTATCCTCAAGAAATGTCTAGCTTAGTGAGTCAGATAAATACACAAATAACTAAGTAGAATAGATGTTTATAAGTAGTGTATTAGACATAAGCCCAGGGTAGCACAGAAAAACATCTAAATTAAAATGAGAGGTGATGGAGGCTTTTCAAAAGAAATGAAAAGAGTCCTAAATGAAGTGTGGAAGTGAAGTAAAGGAGATGGGAAAAGAAGCTGTTGATGGAAGAAATGACAGCAGGAAAAAGTCAGAGGTCCTTGAGACCACATGATATGATAGACAAGGTATCTAGATTTAGCAAATACAAAGGCAGGATGCCCGTTAAATTCGAATTTTAGGTAAAAAGAAAATAATAATACTTCTGTATAAATTTGTCCCATTCAATATTTGGAATATACTTATACTAAAACATTATTTGTTATTTATCTGAAATTCAAATTTAACTGGGTGTCCTGTATTTTATAGGGATTGGCTAGGGATTCGTGGACTGTAACAAGAAGTGAATAATGATACAACCAGAAGAGAGGGGGGTGGATCAAATTGTGAAGAGCCCCTCATCCAGTCATTTAAATGTGGTCCTAAAAGCATTATTGATCATTGGCAGATTTAGGACAGGGCAGTAATGATCATATTTGCATGTTGAAGGCCTGCTGGGCCTCTGTGTGGGGCTCGAATGCAGGTGGACAGACTGTGGAGGTGCTCTAAGTGAAGAGGAAGGATGTTTGAATCAGCCAGTGGGACTTTCTAGTTGTCACTCCTGCTCTGTGTACTGGCTTCTCCAGTGTAGCTCTGATGGTTTTTAGAAAGTATTTCCTAGATCACCTTTGATACTGATCTAGTAGCCAACATCTTAAAGTAAGGACACCTAGATCTTGTAGGTGGGGAATGCACTGGCAGTAGAAAAACAGATTAATATTTCCTGAGAACATCAGATGGGCCTGACAGTACAAATGTTTAAAATTCCAATGGATTTTTACATATATAAGATTAGACCAAAAAACTACAGAAGCTGCACTTGGGCTGGACTCTTCATTCATTCTTTGAAGAAACAGAGCCTCTGATCTCATGCAACTTGCCCAGGCCACATGGCTATTCGGGGCCAGCAGCTTCCTTGAACGCTAGATCTTCAGACTGAGTGCTCTTTCAACGATGTCACAGGGCACCTGGGTGGCTCAGTTGGTTAAGCGTCTGACTCCAGATTTCAGCTCAGGTCATGATCTCAGGGTCATGAGATCCAGCCCCGCATTCAGGCTCTTCATCAGGCATGGAGCCTGCTTGAGATTCTCTCTCTCCTTCTGCCCCACCCCACCCACCACTCATCCACATTTTCTCTCTAAAAAGAAAAGAAAAAAGAAAGAAGAAAAGAACAATGTCACTTGTTTTCCTGGTTAGCCCAGGTTGATGAAACAGCAGCACACTTGGGTGCAAGGTGTGAAGTCAGATACGAGGGAGCCAGGAGTGGGGCAGAGTGGGGCAGTTAGGGAATGAGCACTACATGCTGCCAGCTTTTGAAGAGCTCACTGTAGAGGAGAAGGGAATGGACGTGGCTAACAATAATATAATTGGACCTGGGATAAATGCTCTCAATGGGAACAAATTGCTATGACAGCTGAGAAGAGGAAGGAGAGACTCATTTGGAGTAAAGAAACTGATAATGACTTTATAAGAAGACTGCAATTCACACTGGGCTCTGCAGGAGCAGGGGTGGATGATGGGAGACTAGAGAAGAGCCATGAAGTCTTCACCAAGTTCAAAGCAGTCCTGCATGTCTGGGCTGCACACAGGCCTTGGTGGGAGGGATTGAGAATGACAGTGTTAACAGGTGGTAGGTGACAGTTTGCAAAGAATCTTGAAGGCTCTGATAAGGGGTTTGGCCTGTATTCTGCAGACATGAGAAATTACCAAGTGTGTAAGCAAGACAATAACCTAGTCACATCTGTGTTTTAGAAATACAGCTGGAGCAGCAGGGTGGAGATGGCATAGAGAGGGGAGGAATTTGAGACGGGAAAAGGCAGATCAGGAGTTTTTCCAGTTTACTCTGTGGATCTCTGGACTCATAAGCTGCTACATGGCGGGGAGAGAGGCTCCCAAGCATGTTTGGAGACAGTGACCTTTATATTTCACTCTTATGTCTCCAACCTATTTGAACAAAGGTTTTTCTTTCTGTAATAGTTCTAGGGAACTAACAGAAATGACATTCAAAGTATTTAATAATCAACAATGAATAAACACTAATCAGAATGAATGCTAGAAAGGTCCCGGAGGCCCTCGGCAATATCAGGCATGTCCCAGATCATGGAGAGGTGATAGAAGGTGCCAGGTGAGGGGCCAGGGCAACCAGGATGCAGAGGCAGCTCTCAGCATCCAGCTCTACAAGCAAAATAAGTTGCTAGTGTCAACATTTAGTGAATAAAAAACACATTTATTCAGGTCTGCACTCCCATGCTTATTGCAGCATTATCACAATAGCCAAGTTATGAAAACAACTAAAGCATCCATCAACACATGAATGGATAAAGAAAATATGAAATGTATATATAGGAATAAAATATGTATTATATATTACACATATATAATGGGATATTATTTAGCCATGAGAAAGAAGGAAATCTTCCCTTTTGTGACAACATGGATGGACCTTGAGGGTATTATGCTAAGTAAAATACGTCAGAGAAAAACAAAAACTATATGTTCATAATTATATGTGGATTCTTATAAAGCTGAACTCAGAGAAATGGAATAGAATGATGGTTACCAGGGGCTGCGAGGGGAGTGGGTGACATGGAGAGATGTCGGTCAAAGGGTATGAACTCCAAGCTATAAGATAAATAAGTTCTGGGGAACTGATATACAGTATGGTAACAACGATTAACAATATTATATAACTGAAAGTTGTTAAAAGATTAGACCTTAAATGTTACCACTACATACACACACTAAGGTAATCATGTGAGGAGATGGAAGCGTTAACTATTCTTATTGTGGTAATCGTTTTGTAATATATACATGTATCAAATCATCACACTGTATCTCCAAACTTACATGTTGCATGTCAATAATACCTCAATAAAGCTGGAAAAAAATAAAAATTTTAAAAATACAAACAACAAAAGTAAACTGATTATATGGTAGAAAAATAAAAAACAAAACAAATTCAGAGCTTTCCACTATCTGCTCAGAGTGCACATCAAATTTTATCTGAAACCAGACATCTACCTAAAGTCCTCTCTGTAGCAAAAAAAAAATCATTTCCTATTTCTCAAAAATGCCTTGTTTGTTGTTTTCTTGTTGCTGCTGTTGCTGTTGTCTCTACGCTATTGCACAGAGTATGTTTCCAAAGCATGTTCAAAGAAACATCAGTTTTCAAGACCAATACCCACCCAGTTTGCTCTGTACAACCAGGCTAGTTGTAGAAATATTAAAGCACATCCACAGCAGTTTCAAAAGCTCTACTTTATCATAATAGCAGGAATTAGGTGCAAATATTTCCAGAAATCTCTTTCTCCTTGCTTTTCCTACTTCAAAAAGTCCACTCTTTCTCACCTCAGGGCCCTTGCACATGTATTTCTTCTACTTGCAATGTTCAACCATCACTACCAGCACCCTCTTCTAGCAAAAACCTCTTTGTGCCCTGACATTTAATCTAAGACCTAGGTTTATGTCTTAATCTAAGACCTATGTTTCTGTCTTAATTTAAGTCTCACCTTCTCAGACAGACCCACCATGATCAACCTCTCCAAGGAACCACCCCCTTCTAATTGTTCTCTCCACCCCTATTAGTTTCCTTCTTAACGTTTATAACAACTTGTATAATTTTATTAGTGTGCCATTTTTTCACTCTTACCTCTACTAGAATATAAGGTCTATGAAGATTGGACAGCATCTGCCCAGTTCACCATTATATCCCTAATACCTATAACAGTGTGTGGTACAATAGCAAATGTTCAGGAAATCCCTATACAAAGAAGAGAGGCAGGCTGGCCACTACTCAGTCAGCCTGGAATACTGGTAATCATGGAGGGTCCCCGAGGTCTTGAGGCAAGACCTTCCATCTTTGCAGAAGTTCTCCACAATCAACTTCACAGACTCCACCTGATAAATGTAGAGAGCTTGAGCCCGTTGTGCTAACATCAAGCAACTACAGTGTGACACGTTTGAACAAACTAGCTCAGCTCTTCCTGGCCTCACATTTATGTATTCGACTATTGTTCCTTCAGAGCAGCAGAAGTGGGCTTTGTTCTTCCTGATTATTTCATATGCTATCACATTGGTGGTATATGCAGTTATTGCAAGCGGTACCAAGCAAGGCCAAATGCATGCCAACCATGCCGCTCCTCATCTTAAATGACTTCTTTCCATGTTTTCTCTTCCATTGCCACAACTGTACCCGTTCTAGTCTAAAATTTGGTGACAGTATAAAATACAAGCCCCAACTAATCTAATTATGCTTTTCTCCTCCCAAGCATGACATAAAGAAGAAAAGCAATGTAGGCTTGATCATCCAGTGGGTCTCTGGGAGAAAGTTGATGCATATAAATTATTCTCTTTAGCTTTTGCCATAATTTTTTAACAAAATCTTGGGAAACTGCATAATATTAAAGGGAAAAATGAAATGACCTATACATTTATAGTCATATTCCAAAACCAGAAAAGAGTTACTGATACATTTGTTTGTACATAAAAGTATAACAATAAAGAACAACTTTATATGAAGGAAGGAAGGAAGGAAGAAGGAAAAGGAAGGGAAGGGAAAGAAAGAAAAGAAGAGAAAAGAAAAAAGAAAAGAAAAGAAAGGAAAAGAAAAGGAAAGAAGAAGGGCGGGAGGAAGAAAGATGAAAAGGAAAGGAAGGAAGGAAGAAAGATGGGCAGAAGGGAGGAAGAGAAGATACATACACAGATAGATGCATAAATATATAGATATGTAGAAACACAGGTGGAGATAGATGATAGACCTACATAGATCTACACATATATATACACACATAGAGAGAGAGGAAGAAAGAGAGAGCAAAAGCTTACATTCTGTTAGTAACTAACATGCATATAGAATTTTATAATTTATTATCATGCTATAGATTTTCTGAATGATTGTCAGAACATATCCATGGTTGGTTAAGTAGGAGTTATTTTCCAGTTTTATAAGCAAGGACAGAGTCGATTGCCATCTATTGTGGCTTTGCCCAAGGTCACACAGCTAGGAGTGGAAGAGCCTCCTAGGACGCCAGCTTATTCCCTGCCCACACTCTTCCTTAACATGTTTTTGATG
>NW_024423344.1:13746883-13787381 GCF_017311325.1 Ursus maritimus | reverse complement strand
TCTAAGAAACAAAATCCCTTAACTTTATACAATCATTCATTTAATATTTTTTGGTGTGATATATTTCATTTCTAAGTTAGAATATTTTCTGTGGAGCGTGTTTCTAATATGCTGGTTCAGCTGAGTTTAGGAAAATTTATTAGTTTTGGCTTCAGCAGTCCTGAGACGGTGCATAATTTGCTGTGTTCATCTGTATTCACAAGCTGCCATCAGGCAATGTCTTAAACCAGTTGAGCCCAGAAATCATTAGCATGTACTATTTCTGAGATTGAACTAATACTTGGGCCGTTAGCTCACTCTTCCTAGAAATCCAACCACTGATTTCCAATCCAATGTTCTGATTTATAAATTTTGAAAATCCGGATGTATTTTGTAATTAATACCAGTTCAAGGAAAGAAAATATCAATTTACTTTCCTTTTTTCTCCTCTGAATGTCTTTACAAAATGAGGCAGGTTAGAGGGGTTTTTTTTCACCTCAGTGACAGAAATTGGAGAAGTTGGCATGTGTCCAAAGAGATGAAGGGAAAACAAACAGATCAATGAGAAGAGGAGAAATAGTAGATTCTTACTAAACTGTTATTTTTTCTGTTTGAGAAATGTTATAACTTATTTATTTTTTGAAAAACTCATCAGGAACCAAAATTTTGTAGATTTTGCTCCCTAGTAAACTCTTTAAAAACTGGGGATAGTAATAGAAGACATTCGGGAAATCCTGTCTACTCTATTGCCCTGGAAGAGTGACAGTGCTTATGAACCTGATAACACCTCTGAGACATCACTGGGAGGTGGGAAGGGCAATTTTTTTTAGTGTGGTCCAGTGTCATAAAGTTATTTAACCACAAAACTTGATTTTTGAGGACAATCCATATTAATCAAACAATATACTTTAAGCTACTGCATTCATGTTTGAGTTCAATCATTATCCTGTGTTTAAATTGCCCAGTTGATTTTAATATTTAAAAAAATTTACTGAATTATGAGTATGTTGAGCACAATCAGTGAGGGAGGCACAGTAAGGACTAGCTGAGAGAGAGTGGGATTAGAGTTAGGTTTATAGTCAAGGCAATAAAAGATTTATTTCCTTCTCATACTTTCCCCTAGGAAACCCCATGCTTATGATATGGGTATTCTCTTTCCACCCTGTCACATAGTTGTTTTTTAATTACTGATTCTGTTCTCATAGCCCATACTAGTAATATAAGCTATTACCCAACAATATCCTTATTCAGCAGAGTTAAACATTTTTTAGAAATCCCCCATCTTTTTTCTTTTGCAATATAAGCTATTACCCAACAATATCCTTATTCAGCAGAGTTAAACATTTTTTAGAAATCCCCCATCTTTTTTCTTTTGTGATTTAGTTTGTAGGATATCACACACCCGTCTTCCTTGAATCCTCCTCAGAAGTCTTCATTTCAACTTTTTCCTTCTCTTTCATTACCATTCTACTTCACCTGTCTCAGTAGCTCAGTGAAGTGATGGTTCCTTCTGTGACTATTTCTAAACACTTGGAAGGAAATTGAACACCATAGATTCCCTGTCCCTGCTACTCCTAAGGACATGTGGAAAACTGCACCAGGAGTAACAAAACCAAATTGTTGGGCTGCATTCAGTAGGTTTGTGTCTTAATTGTAATGTTTGTTTACAGAGACATTGATATTAAGCTTAAGGCTGAGTTTTGAAAATAGATGACATCAAGTGATGGGCTTCATGAAACTGAAAGTTGATTGGGATGAATTAGCTTTCCTCTCAACTTCTGCACATAGTGACCTGATTAATCTCAAATCTTCCCATGCCCAAGCATTATGATGCCCTCTGGTGCCTGGAACACAAAACTCATAGACATTTTATGAAACGACCGTCACTCAGAACCCTTCTATGCTCTTGAAACGACAAAAACACGTTTTTGTGAATTGTGATCCTCTTCCTTAGTTGTGTTTATCAAACTTTCCCCAATAATTATGGTTTCTGTTGATTTCACATAAATATAGATATTCCATATTTTTCCTCTAAATTTGTCTACTAAAAAATAACTTCTACATGAGAAAAAAGGTAATGAAAATGAAAGGTCATTTTTTTCAACCCTTTATAAGGTTTCTAGCTTTTTTTTTTGCCAATTAGATTGGAAATTAGATGAAGGGAACTTAAGAATGCCAAAACATTCTCTTAGTACTATGTTTTATATTCCTTTAAATAAATGAATTGTTTTTAGAATATTCCTGACGTCTCCATCATCCCAGGTTTTCAGAGAGTTATGCAATGTAAAAGGGAATCAGTATGATTCCTCAACTGGTAAAATTCTGTTTAACAATGTATTACCTAACACTTTGTCCTTCTCTAAAATTCATCCCAAAATGTCATGTTAAACTTCTACTGATTTTCAAGCAAAAAAAAAAAAAAGAAGAGAGGAGCGTGAATAAAGGAAAAAATAATAAAAAGGATCATAAAAAATTAGGGAACTGGGTAGCCAGAAGCCTGGAAACAGAGCAGTCTTACTGTGAGTATTTGCTTTCTGTGATTGGATCAGTGAGTTCTTGGATCCTTGGATTCCAGCTTACTTCTAGAACTACATCGTCATGTAAGTTCATGGGGACAGTGTTTTCAAATGGCAATCATTCTTGTTTCTCAGGATATAAGCAAAGAAAACAAGATGCTCTTTTTCCAACAGTTATTTTAGGACTATATTTATGATATGTCTACAATCACAGATTTTCCAGTCACTATTAAAAGGATGTGAGCTTTTTTCATTGTCTGGGAATAACAGTTTCCATCACATTATTGTCACTGAGTAACCATTGAAATTCTTTTGGGATTTCTTTTCATTCATCAAGCTTACTTTCAAGAGTAATATCACACTCCTAAAACCAATTTATTCTTTCCTTTTTCTCAAAATCTGACCTCAGGATGTAGACAGTTAGGGATCCTGATAATTCAGACCTAGGAAATGTTCACAGACCATCCCTCCAGTTCAAAAAAGAACATTTATCCATTCTGTAATAGATAACTTCCAAACGATAAAATAGGAAGTGTGAACCTCAAGGTCGAATTATAAATATCTCCAAATGAATTGTAGTTCTAGTTTCTTCCAATTTTTTTCTTATTTTTGATTTGAAATAGTACTTCAATGATGACATATGTATGTTTATTCTACATAGTTGAAGAACAGTTTAATTTAAAAAATTTTTTTACAGAAACAGATTCATGGCTTTAAATATTTGAGTGTCTCCCATATATAAGAGAAATGACAATTTTTCTATGTGACATATGAAAACAGATGTAACACAGGGCTGGAATGTACAAAGATATTCTCATAGAAATTATACTCTCATAGAAAAAAATAATTGTCTAAGAATTAGAATTGGGGGGCGCCTGGGTGGCACAGCGGTTAAGCATCTGCCTTCGGCTCAGGGCGTGATCCCGGCGTTATGGGATCGAGCCCCACATCAGGCTCCTCCGCTATGAGCCTGCTTCTTCCTCTCCCACTCCCCCTGCTTGTGTTCCCTCTCTCG
Organism: Ursus maritimus; assembly: GCF_017311325.1. Classification (NCBI taxonomy): domain Eukaryota; kingdom Metazoa; phylum Chordata; class Mammalia; order Carnivora; family Ursidae; genus Ursus; species Ursus maritimus. Next base: position 13,783,871 of record NW_024423344.1, on the reverse strand, counting down.
CTGGCTGTCTCTATCTCTGTCAAATAAAATAAATAAAATCTTTAAAAAAAAAAAGAATTAGAATTGGAAGATGCTTTACAGAACAGTGAAATCTCATCCCTGGTGAATTTAAAGGAGTGGATCAGTCAAGGATGCTACCCAGGTCATTCCTGCATTTTTACTGAAGGCTGGAGAAAAGGACCATAGCCTCCCTTTCAACCATGACCATGACACTCATTTCTCAAATACCTGGTAGTTGAGAAGGGTGATTTGAAGAAATGATCAGAGAAGAGAGTGGAATATCTCCTTAACACAAATATCGTGTGTGTACAATATGCTTTATTTCCATTTATTTAATCAATTCTTGTGAGATGGGTATTATACCATTTACTGTTGAAAACCTGATATTTGGACCTAAGACACAGCAAAATAAATCTGAACTCTAATGCTTCAAATTTCAAAATTCATGTTCCTTCCACACACAATACCACTTCTTTATTCTTACTTTGCAATTACTACTATAATCAATTGTCTTCAAGATCAATTTCAGAAAGAGATTTAAGAAGAACCTCTGCCAACTCATTTTTCAATAAAAATTGAATCCTCAAGGCACATGCCATTCCATTATGCTCCTTGGGAGCTCATTTCTGTATTTTAATGAGGACTGTGCATTAATTGTGTTCAAGTCTGTTGATGGCTTGCTGGGCAAAATGCTCTCCAAACATAAGCCACAAATACTACTAGGTTGAACCAGGAGCTTCTTTCTCATTTCAGAATCTCTTATGACATCGAGTGTAGTACTTTCTGCTGGTAGGTGCTCAGTAAAGAAGTATTCAGTTGAATCTAATATTATTACTAGGAATGTTTACAACATATGTTAATGGAGCAATCACATGACTTAAAGCCAATGACTGTGAATTGATAAGCTGTGCTACCCGGAAAATTTATTTAACCTCTCTGAATCTAACTCCTCATATGTAAGATACTAATCAATATCTACCTTTCAGAGTTATTGTGAGGATTAAAGATAATTTATGTAAAGTACCTATTACTTATCACATAGAAGGCGCTTAGTAAACAGTAGCTATTATTATCCTTGATTTGTCAACTTCTTATTGTAATAAATACCTGTATGGGTTTGAAATTATAAAGTGATTTTTTCCAGTAGTTCTGTTAGATGATTAACCCTATATACCCACTTTTATTCCAGAGGGTTGACTACATATAGCTTTCTGAATGTAGTTGTTCTATTTAGTAGACTAAGAATGGCATTTTTCTAAAAAATGTAAAAAACTAAAATTCCCTAGATTAAGAAAAAAATATTACTTATAGCATAGCCAGTGATGTGTACAGAGCACTTGAATGGAGTTTAAAACATGACCCATGTCATCAGAAAACAAACATTCTAGATCGAACGACAAGATCAAAACACATAAAAGAATCAGAGAGTAATTTATTACTAAAAATATGCTACTGATAATAACATGACAGATTTCAGAAAAGGGAACTATCAGAGTGGGCTCTGGGAGCAAATACTTTGGATTCAAATCTTTCCCCCATCACTGACTAGATGTGAGAAGGTTAATTAACTTTCTTTAGGTTTTGTGGAAGGCACACTCTAGAGTGATCCCCAATGAATCACACTCTTGTATAATCCCTTCCCTTTGAGTGCTTGCTCCTAACCAATAGAATCCGTGGATTTGCTTCTAACCAGTAGAATATGGCAATGGTCAAGAAATGTTGCAGATGTAATTAAAGTGTCTAATCAGTTGACTTTAAGTTAATCAAGAGAACCTCCTGCAAGCCTCAAAGAAGAAGCAAGCCACTGTGAGTTCTATAGTGGTAAGAAAACTAATTCTACAACAACCAGGTGAGTATACAAGAAGATGCCTGAGCCTTAGACAGGATTTCAGACCCAGCCAGTGCCTTGATGATAGCCTTGTGAAATCCTGAGAATATGACCCAGCTAAGCCATGCCCAGACTCCTATATATGTGAGATAAATGTAGATGATGCTCTAAGCTAATAAGTGTGTGGTAATTTGTTACACAGCAATACAGGATTCAATTTCCTCATTTGTAAAATAGGAATAAAAATAATTCATACTACAAGGGCTTGCAACGAAAACTTTGTAATGGCACCTGTTATTATGTAAGCTTGATAATTCATACAACAACTCCATCAACAGTATCAATTTTAGAGACCCTAGTTCAAGATACTTCAGAAACCTGCTAAATTTGAGGCAGTGCTTATCCTTGTCCAAAAATGAAAAATGAAAGCTTAATTTAACTTCAAGATATCATAACAAATAGTTTGCACAATATTTTTCCTTTGCTAAAATCACAGACATCACAGTATTGAGGTGGACAATCAAAATCATGAACTTCTCTAATGACTATTACTGGAATAAGCCCAGGCATGCTTTGTATGGCTCATTCCAGTCATCAAGGCAAGGGTAGGAAGTACAGAAAGAGCTCTGCCTTTATATACTTTAGTAGTCAAGGTTTCATATCATTGGAACAGGTCAACTGCTAGAGGTGGGCACCAGATTTCCCAAGATTTTCTACAAATAATTTGGAACCATTGTCACTCCATGTCAATCTGGTCATTGTATCAACTAACTATACGTATACAGCTCATGGGAAGAAAAAAATTTTTAATGTTAAGCTACCATTCGAGTGGGGAAAGGTGGACTTCTTCAATCAATAGAATGTACCCTGAAAACAAGTGCTTCTAAATTCTGCCCCTAAATTTTTACTAAATTCTAAATTCTGCTCCTGTATCATTTATAACTTCATTATTATATAATGAATTATATAATCTACTCAGACATCACAACAAATCAGACAAAAAGTTGAAATAATTACCAAGATCATTTGAAATATGGATTCATGCTCACTGTCATTAATGTTGAAACTCTCCCTAGGAGCATGATATATATTAAAATAATAGCTAATTAGTATATGAAGAATTACTTTAGCAAAATCCAAAATTTTTATATGAAACATTTATAACATGCTGAAGATAAAAGAAACTTAAATTTCTGAATCTAATACTTGACAAAATTCCATTAAATATAATGGGAAATGTTTAGATGCTTCTTTGGATGTTTTCCACCAAATATTAAAAATTTAAAAGACACCACAGAAGAGGAAATTATCCTTCTTGAAAAAGTAATAATGGTCCAAATAATACCCAGAAAATGATATTATATCAAACCAAAATGCATATCTTGCCAGCAAATATTGTTAGAGGACAGCAAATTTGCTCAAGAAACATGTATTTAAATAAGTTGATTATAAGTTGATTAATTACAAGTTAAGAGAAGTTTGTCACTAAATTTATATAAATGTACAGGTTTTGAATATATCTCGATTTATAGTACTTTCTAGATCTTTTCAAAAATAAAATAAATGGAGGATTCTGGGTTTTGTGATCATCTTAAGGAAAGATGTACTAGATAAGATATATTCTTAGTAGTAAATAATTGGCTATGCAAATACTAGATTTCAGCAAACTAACACACCTTCCAAGTACAACTAAAAAGACTATATATAAAATTTTAAAAGTCCAGCTGAAAGCATGAGACCAAGAGCTAGAACTTGAGGGTCAAAAATTCCAGAAAGGAGGGAAAGACATAAAAGTAAAACCAAAAACGTGCTCTGCTTTTCCCTTTGAAGTATTTGCTGATTCATCAGCTGAGCAAGACTAGAAGTTAAGAGGATCAGAACAAAGTGTCAGCTAAAAGACTGAGAAACTAGGCAGAGCAATCCTCAATTTCATTGTGTTAGACAAAAATTGAATTTCAGGGCTCATCAAGGAGAGGAAGTCCCAGTGAATAGCTTGGCTCTCAGATACAACCCCTGAAGGGCAACATCCTAAGAATAGACTGCAAATAGTTAAGTCCTTTAAAATACTGTAGTCCAGACTGGAATGAGTTCTACCTTGACTGGATTAAGGTGGCCTGCCCCTACTATCACTACTTATTGTAATCTAAAATTAATTTCCTCCACAAAGATATTATTATGATCATACACAATGTCTAGCATTCAATTAAAAATTACCAGGTATACCAAGAAACATTGTCAAGACAAAAAGAAAATAGAATATAGAAACAGACCAAAGGGTGATCCAGACATTAGAGTTAGCAGATACAGACTTTAAAATAGCAGTGATTAATATGTCCAAAAAATGATAAGAGATTTTAGAAAAAAAGTGGAATATATTTTTAAAATCATATAGAAATTCTACAGCTAAAATATACAATAACTAAAATCAATAATTCAGTAGATGAGTTCATCATTAGATTGGGCCCAGTTGAAAAGATGATTTTGCTGAACAGAAAGATAGAAAATATGCAGATGAAAGCATGAAAAAATAGGGAAAATTCAGAAAACAATATAAGAAATATATAGGAGATCTTAATAAGTTCTGTGATACACAAAATCAATGTCCTAAAATGATAATACAGAGAATGTGACAGAAGCAATATTGAATAGATATGACTTAGAATATTCAAAACTGATGAAGGACATCAACTTACATATTCAAGAAGTGCTTTAAACACCAAGATTTAAAAAAATAATAATAAATCCACACTAGGCACACAGCAGTAAAACTGCCAAAGACAGGAAAATCTTAAAGACAGCCAGAGATAACTGGCACATTATCTTCACAGGAGAAATAGTAAGTCTGGGCTGATCTTTTAACAGAAAAGGTGGGAGCTAGAAGACAATAAAAAGATTCCTTTATATGCCCAACTAGAATTATATAGTCCATGAAAATATCGTTCAGAAATAAAAGTAAAATTGGGGTGCCTGGGTGGCTCAGTCATTAAGCGTCTGCTTTCAACTCAGGGCGTGATCCCAGCATTCGGGGATCGAGCCCCGCATCAGGCTCCTCTGCTGGGAGCCTGCTTCTTCCTCTCCCACTCCCCCTGCTTGTGTTCCCTCTCTCGCCGGCTGTCTCTCTCTGTCAAATAAATAAATAAAAATCTTTAAAAAAAAAGAAATAAAAGTAAAATTGAGACATTTTCTGACAAACAAAAGCTGAGAAAATTTATCACCAGTAGATTTTCTTAAAATATTTACTGAAGGAAATTTCTCAGACAAAAAGAAAACAGTCTTATACAAAATGCAAGAAGGAACACAAGGTGGCATTAAGTGATAAATATGTAGATAAATATAAATGGAGGGTGACTGTACAAAACAATAATAATAATGTGCTTTGGAGTTTAAAATATACAAAATAGATGATAACGGTTTTGGGAAAGGCAGAATGAGAATAAATGCAGTTAAAGTATTCTAAGTTTCCAGCATAATCAGAGAATTGATAAAGCTAATATTTTTTATTTGACTGCAATAAGTCAAGTGTAAGTATTAAATAATAACAGAAGCAGGTATAACAGACAAGATAATTGAAATTAAAATTAAAATAGAAATATCTTATTACCCCAAAAGAAGACAATATAGTAAAATGATGGTTATGAGAACAAAATGGTGAACATACTTGGCATATTTCTCATATGTAAAATACTACACATATCAATCATGGGATAAGCTTTGCACATGCAACGTTTACCAAATTGGCAATATGCTGGGCTAGGAAGCAATTTTCAACAGACTGAAATCATACAGAGAATATTCTCTGACTGAGATAATCCCTAAGTGGTTGGAAGTTAAGCGATATAACACTAAATTAATCCAATAAATTAATCCAAAAACCAAGAAGAAATAACAGTGAAAAATAAAAAATATTTAGAACTAAATAATAGTATAGATTAATAAAATTTATGGAGTGCCATTAAAGCCATTCTTAGAAAGACATTTATAACTTTTGACTAACACATTAGAAAAGAAGAAAAGTTGAAAATCAGTAATCTGAGTATCTACCTCAAGAATTTAGATAAAAACTTGGGGCGCCTGGGTGGCACAGCGGTTAAGCGTCTGCCTTCGGCTCAGGGCATGATCCCAGCGTTCTGGGATCAAGCCCCACATCAGGCTCCTCCGATGGGAGCCTGCTTCTTCCTCTCCCACTCCCCCTGCTTGTGTTCCCTCTCTCGCTGGCTGTCTCTATCTCTGTCAAATAAATAAATAAAATCTAAAAAAAAAAAAAAAGAATTTAGATAAAAACTTGACAAATTATTTCCCCTCCTAAAAAAAAATTAAGGAAGTAGGAAGAAAACAATAAATTTGGAATAGAAATTAATAGAACAAAACACAACTATTCAATAAAGAAAATCAACAGAACCAAAGGGTTTTTTTAAGATTTTTATTTATTTATGTATTTGAGAGAGAGAGTGTGTGCATGTGCATGAGTGGGGTTGGGGGGCAGAGGGAGAGGGAGAGAATCTCAAGCTGACTCCGCACTGAGCCTGTAGCCAATGCAAGGCTCGATCCCCTGACCCTGAGATCATAACCTGAGCCAAAATCAAGAGTGTGTCACTTAACCAACTGAGCCACCCAGGCACTCCTTTTTAAACACTAGTAAAATAAATAAACCTCAGGAAGATGGATCAGGAAGAAAAAAAATAACACAAACTGTCAAAATCAGAAATACACAAAGAAGACATCATCTCAGATTTGACAAATATTTAAAGGACAAGAGGAAATTATAATACTATGCTCTGAGGTATTTTCTCTGACACCACAGTCAGTTCTCTGATTTTCCAGACACCAAGTGGGTGTCCAACAATTCATTTCAATTCTGACACTATCTACCCAGAGTTGGTACAGACACCACAGGTTTAGGGCTCCGTCTCACAACACTGCCCCCACTTCAGACACCAGTCACAAGTCCAGGGCTATCCACTCTGACTGGCTATAAATCGGGTGTTCCTATGATCCTCTCCTCAGGTTCAATAATCTACTAGAGCCGCTCTTGGAACTCAGAAAAATAGCGTAATTTGGTTTACTTTATTCGTCCTTATTAGAAAGGATACAACTCAGGAATGGCCAAATGGAATGGATACATAGAGCAAGGTATGGGTCCAGAGCTGCACCTTTTGGGGTAGCAAGAAGTGAAAAAGTACCCAAATCCTTATTTAAAATAGTTAAATAAATTGTAGTATATTAGTACAATGGCATACTATTCAGTGATGAGAATAAAGAAATCACAAATATTTATCATAATGTTCAGAAGACAAGGTAACAAAATACTGCATGCTGCATGATTCGACTTGTATAAAATGCAAAAATAGGAACAACAAATTGATCTACAACGTTAAAATTCAGTATAACAGTTACCTCCAGGAAAGGTAATGACCACAAAGTGTCCAAGGGGGGCCTCTACAGGGTGCTAGTGATGTTCTGCTTCTCAACCTCATGTTTGTTTCATGGGAGTTTTTCCTTGTGAAAATTCATAAAGTTGAAGCTTATGGTTTCTCTGAATATAAGTTAAGCTTCAATAAAAATTTTAAAAATAAAATATGATTTTAAAAATGGAATGGAACATATTTCCCTGAGGAAGTGAAGAATATGCCAACATACTTCACATGCAAGCTTCCAATTACTTTATTTTTCTAAGTTACCTTCATGGCCTTGAAGGCATTTTAGTTTGTAACTCTTGTTTTGGGAGCATAATATAAAATATGATCCTGTTTTTTGTGGCTGGGCTTTATCTTGACCTATGGCTTTGAAAATGTGAGATCCTAGCTGCTAAAGCACTCCTTTAGGAAATTTGCAAACATCCTTGGATTGTGTGGGAAGGGATGGGGGAGAGGAGAAATAACTTTAAACTAGGTCAGATAATAGAAACTTTGGTGAAGCCCATGGGTTTTTTCTCTTCCTTAATGATCTTCTGCATGAATATGTACAATGGGCATTGTCCTATAACCAAGAACAGAGAAAAGTGGTCACCTCCTTGTGGGGCTGGCTCTACTATGCAGGGAGCAGAGACTTAAAGGAGGGCCAGGTACCCCATAGTCATCCTCATAAATATTAACAGGCTAGTGGCTTGTGAAATAATGACAAGAACCACCCCCTCAGGAACACATTAGAGGAACATATCTTACTGCTCTCAGATAGCCAGTTAGACTTTTGTAAGCGGCAAAGTCAATCTACAATACAATTTCAGTTGGATTAATTATAGATAACACACAGGGCTAAGCATTTTCGTTAACTCATTTTCTAAGTTACCCGATTATCCTCTTCTATATATTCCAATTCATGTTCCTACATCACCCCACTATCAACCTTCATCTTCACGTGGCATTTTCTTTGTGCGCCTGTTTCTGTATTCAAATTTCCCCTTCTCATAAGGACACAAGTCATACTGGATTAGGTTCCACCCTAATAACCTCATCCTAACTAATTACACCTATAATGGCCTTATTTCCAAATATGGTTACATTCTGATGTAACAGGGATTAAGACTTCAACATATGAATTGGAGCGAGGGTGGGAGATGGAAACAGTTTGACTCCGAACAGACCTTATTTCTGAAGAAGGTCACATTCACAGCTACTTGGGGTTGAGACTTCGACATCCTTTTGAAGAACACAATTCAACCCATACAGCACCCATACTTATAGATGGATAGTACTGTAGTCCAGGAAAATTACCCCATGATGCAATCCATCCCTAGTATCTTCTCAGTCCCTAGGTAAAATGTAGATGTTAATGTCTTTGCCTCCCGGAGCTACTCTGCCCATACCCACCTGATACGGACTATCACCTGCCATCTGGGTTACTTGTTACCATGTTTTTCTCACTGACTGCATCTTCCAGATGTTATTTCAATGACCACTTGAGCTTTCCATGCCTTTGGGACAATGTGCATAAGGCCGTCTGACTTCCTTGCCCTGCCTGCCTCTCCCTTCTCACATTATTACACCAACCCGCCTGTGCCCACATGCACACATGTGCATAACACACCACTTACACCAGAACTCCACATATAAGAAACATGAGACCAGTTCAGTGACCCAGGTGCTACACATGTCTCTCGGTGTATCATCTGGGTGGACCTGCTCACGCCATTCATGCAAGGGCTTCAATTGTGAAATTGTGCTTCAGCCCCAACATATCTTTCCCTGATAGTCCATTCTGGTATAATTATGTAGCTACAGGCAATGGATTTAAGTCTTGTCCAGATTTAATTATTTTATTTTATTTTATTTTATTTTATTTTATTTTATTTTATTTTATTTTGAGAAAGACAGAGGGAGAGGGAGAGAGAATCTTAAGTAGGCTCCACACTCAGCACAGAGTCTGACACCAGGCTCAATCTCACAGTCCTGACTGAGATCATGACCTGAGCCAAAATCAAGCGTCTAACTGATGGAGCCACCGAGATGCCCCTAGTCCAGCATTTTTAAGACACTGCTTCTTTTTGTTTTTGTTTTTCCCTGACAGACTGGACCAGCTCCTTAATTCCATCCAATTCTAGTAAGTAGCATGTAATATTAATTCCAAGTAAAACTTTAATTTATTATGAAATAAAGGAGCCCTAATTTCTCAAAGAACAAAGATAATGTATTGGCATCATTTGAATGTCAAAGAGACTTCCTGCTCCTAACTTCCTGCTCATAACTAGGAAACTGGTGGCACCTTTAAGTTTTACAATTATATTCCTAAAATTTAAGTTGTTTTGTCACAATCATTATTTCCAGAAACCCTTGGAGAAGTCTACTTAAAACATACTTTCTCCCCTTGACATTTGGGGTAAAAAAAAAAAAGAAGAAGAAAAAGAAGACATCTCAAGGCAGAAAAAAAAAATTATGACACTTCAAAGGGAAGATTGGCATATTTTAGGACACTGACATGATTCAATTATCTGGTGACTAAAAGAAGACCCTCAAACTAAGAAAGGTAACCAAATCTAAAATATGGAGGCAGCCTGCCAGGAGAGGTTCTACAGGGCACACTGCCACGTTGGCAGGCCATCAGGAAGGGTGGGATCCAGCCATCCAGGCTGACAGGCACTTCGCGACATGAGAGTTTGTGTCTCGACTTGCAAGCAAGAACTCCGAGGCTCAGAAAAGGTACTTTTGGAGAAAAGCAACACTTTATATGTAGAGAAAAAAAAATAGTACTAGAGAGATAACCAGGGATAGATGCCCTGGCATAGAAGACAAATGACAAGGGAGCTGCTTACAAGAAATGGAACAGAAAGGCAAAGGTGGGCTAAGGGCAAGGATACCTAACGCTGAGTCTAATCAGGGTCAGGATGGATCATAAAAAACAAGCTGTCAGGAATAAGCAGCAGGGGATTGAGCTATTGAAAGAGGGGAGCCTCAGAGGCTGGGCTATTGGAAGAATTTTGTGGTTATTGATTCTAATGTCCAAAAAGCAATAGAGAGACACAAGCCAAAACATAGGGTAGTCTCAGGACTCAGGGAGGAGTCTTCACTTTGCCCCTTCATCTCTCACTGCCTCCTTCTTCCTCTTCCTGCCTCCCTCTCACATTGTCCCTCTCAATTACTCTTCTTGCCTTTGTCTCTTTGCTCAGTTTGTAAATATTTGATTTCTCTGGACTGTTTCTCTTCCTTCCATTCCCCTTTTGCTCTCCCTTCTCCCCCCTCCTCTCTTCCCCTTCATCTGTCTACCTGTCTCAGCATCCCTACACAGCTCAATGGTTCCTTCACTCACCTCCCTCTCTTACTATTCCTTCCTTCCCCAATCCTGGAGTCTCCTACAACCCACCATACTAAAATGACACATTTTCTTAATTTTATGTAACTATCAAATGAAACATTAAAATCCCAAATTTAGAGAAGATCTTTAGGATGTTTTTAATATTTCTTTCTCATGAAAAGATAAAAGCAAACAAATTATTTTTCCTTTTATGCATCTGATTTGGGAGATCTTTTTCCCCAAAAAAGCTCAGTGATTCTTACTAAGAAACAAAAAAAAAAAGTTTCTCCCCTTGCCCTTGTTTTCAAATTTCCTAAGTCATCATTTGAAAGTCTCACCCACAATGAAATTCTTTGTACATTGTTAAATTCTATCATCTCATTGATTTACTATCTCTTTGTTACACCAGAGATAGAGAAGATGAGAATCTGACCCACTCTTATAAATGGTAACAATTATATTCATCATGGCTAGGTCTCTTTGAACATCACAAAGGAGATGAGCATCCAGCCCAATAATACCAGCGGCCATAGAAGCCATGGTAATAAAAGACAATCACTAAACCAGCAATAAGCTCTCAGGGTACATTGTTTCCCCGGCACTGACCAGCAGTTCATTTTAACACAATAAGACCTCATTCCCAAACGATGTAGGACAGGTAGAATGCGATTATTGCACACTCTTCATTTGTTCGCCCAGATCTCCATGTGTTTTCTGACCTCTAGTACTGAAACTGCTATTGAGGCTTATATTCCCTATTATTAGCTTGGCATTAGCAAGCTAGAAAAGGAAAAAGAAAAACAACCACAGATTTGAAGAATTTATTGTCTGCCATAAGCGCTTGCATCAATGAGGCTGAGCAGCTGGCGCAAAGCTCTTATGATATCACCATCTGTAACTCGAAGGGGAAAACGAGGATCTCTGATTTTTCAAAGGGTAGAGAGAGTACAATTGTATTTATTAGGTGTTTAAAAGCTTTGACAAGAGAGGCCTGTCAGACGTTATCAGCATGTGCCAGTTGGCATGCAGATTGCAGACATATTGTCCATTTAAGTTGTCAGTATACAAGTCTCAACCAATGTTTGCAAATCTGCATAGCAAAAGCCAGTCGTTGTTGTCATGATCCTAGGAGTAAGCTTAGGGACTGGTGTCCCCACTGTTCAAAACTTACATAGGAATGTGCTTTGCAGGAGAAACAAAAAAAAATTATATATATATATATATATATACACACACACACACACACACACACACATACTTAATACTGATTTAGACATAGTGGACCGTCCATTATTTTACATGATTACCTTGATAATATAAGAATTTGCTGGCTGTCCTTGGTCTAGGGCAATGCTTTCTCTATACTTTTTCTTCTTCATTTGACAACCTCTATCTTCATTCCTTCCAGGGGCCCAGTTCTGAAGCTTCTTGGAATCTCTCATGTCACTAATAAAATATATTTTATAATAATAAGGCTAACTAACACATTTAGTACTTGCATTTTATCTTGTAACACAGCAAATATCAAAGAAGACCCTACTAAATGGAGGAGAAGAACAATGATTTTGGAGAGAAAGATTGTGAAAGATATCCATTCTTCCCAAATAAATATATACTGTAAGACAATTCTAATCAAAGTCAGTCACAAATGAAAAAATAAAGTCACAAATGGTTTTCTTCACCTTTTTGAAACTTTACTAAATGATATTTAGAGAAATAAACAGGCAAGAATCACTAACATCTTTTTAATGATGGTAATGAGAGGGTACGTTCTGTACCACAAATTAAAATGTGTTCTGTAGCTACAATAATTAAACTCAGTGTGGTACCTATGCAACAAAAGATGAACAATGGAACAGATTATTGAGATGCTTAATTCCATGCAGGTGGAGCCCACGTGTGTTCTGTTCGTGACTCTTATTCATTCTGTATCTTTACAGTGCCTGGAACATAGTAAACACTTGTAGAATAAACGAGCTAGCACAGTAAAGGCAATATACATAGTATTGGAACATAAATACACATACACATATAACATATGAGAAAAACAGAATCATAAATCAGTGAAAAAAAACTATGTTTTATTCAAAAAGTGTTGAGAAAATCGCCTTTTAAGGAAACAATATACTGTTTTAATCATCACCTCACAGAATGCATGAACAGAACTTGTTCTATAATTAAAGTGTAAAAAAAAAGAATTAAAAAAAAACTAGAAGGAAACAAATTACTATAAATTTTATCTTCGGATTGGGGATTGGGAGCTCTTAGAAGGAGGGGAAGGGGACATTCAATGTTTCAAACAGAAAAAAAAGAAATCAGATGTCACAAAGAAAAAAATATTTCCACTATCAGCATTGAGAGTATCTATGTATGGGCACACACATAAGCCAACACAACTTTAGGAGCAGTCATTCGCACAGAATGGCGCCCCTTGAAGGTAAAAAAAACATGGTGTCTCTGCAGGACCACTAAGCTCTCCCAGTCATTTTGGTCTCCTGGAGGATACCAGTTTAACTGGCAACATTTTTTTAAAAGAGTTTGTTTATTTATTTATTTATTTATTTATTTATTTATTTATTTGAGAAAGAGAAAGAGAACACAAGTGGGGTGAAGGGCAGAGGGAGAAGCAGACTCCCTGCGGAGCAGGGAGCCCGATGGGGGACTTGATCCTGGAACTCCAGGATCATGACCTGAGCTGAAAGCAGACGCTTAACCAACTGAGTGACCCAGGCGCCCTAACTGGCAACATTTTAAGAGAGTTTATAGATCTCATTTATGGATCAGCACCATAGAAAGCCTAAGCTCAGCTCTCAGATAGCTTAGATCAGTGGTTCTCAACATGTGGGTCCCAGCCAGCAGCATCAGGATCACCCGACCCTCACCAGACCTACCATATCAGAAACGCTGGGGTGGAGCCCAGCGCCTGTGCTGGGGGTGCTGATAAGAGGTGAAGTCTAAGTACCCTGGCTCAGATGAAACAAACCACCATCCACTTACAACTGAATCCACAACTTCTTCTCAGTTCAACTCCACTTTCCTTACCACTATGACCAAAAAATATCATTTTCACACCTAGTGGTCATATTGCCCTGTCTCAGGCCCATCAACCAATCAGCTCCTGGAAAATCTGTGTTTATTGGCATATTCCTACATGTTGGTACCTAGGAAAATTTTTCACAGTTCAGCGTGCCCAAGATCCAGGATTTATAAGTCAAAGTTGAGGAGAACATCAATAGCACCTAAAGTCTTATATAGCAAGCAAGGATAGGCTGAAGTAGTCAAAATCTAAATTTGCATCAAGCATAAACGAGCACTAAAAAACCTTCTAAGAAAAAAAGAGAATGCAATATATCACTTGATAGCACTACAGAGCCATAAAGAAATGATAGGTGATGCCAAACATGCCGTTTTCCCTAAGAACGAAAGGAGGGAGGAATGCAGGGATCACGCTGGGAAGACAAGTTTGAGATCTCTATGTGAATACTCTGTTCCAAAGATGTTCATTTATCTCCACTAATGCCTCATGAAAATACACGATAGTAAGAAAATCCCCAAATCTTTAAGAGGAAAGTGTCTAACTATCGTAAACTGACAAACCACAGCAGTGAAAATTAAAAGAACTAATACATGAACGTGAAAGAGGTAAGACTCTGTAGTAATGACAGACAGAAAAATAAAGCTATACAATTCAGTTATTTATTAAATTGTTGAAATATTAGAGGAAAACTCTCAGTGATGACAGAAGTATTAAATTATCACAAAGATTCTAGAAGGCAATTTGGCAAGCTACATTAAGAACCTTAAAATGCTGAATCTTTCTGACTCAGAAGTGTCTTCTAGCATTCCATTCTAAAGAAATAAACAGGAATATGGACAAATATTTACACCAAAAAAATGTTTATCTTAATTTTATAATATGCAAATTGGAAATAATCCAATTGTCAAATTATAATAACATAAGAGAAAGTTCAGAAATTTTCTTGTGAAAAAGTAGGATACAGAATTAAATACATAGTATGAATTCAAATATATAATATATGTATATTTGACTATATTAATAATATATACTTGAGTTCAAATATATAAAATATAATAAGCATATGCACATACCAAACATTAACACTATTCATGGCTGGATGGATATGGTTGGAGTATTCAATATGGTTGGATATTATGAGTAAATGTTTTTTCTTTTACTTTGTCAAATTTTCTAAACTTTCTATAAAGAGTAACATTTAGCAGAAAAAAATTTTTAAATGATATTACATGAAAATTGCATTTGGAATATTTGGGGGGAAATATTTGGGGCTATGGGATCTTTCTAAAAAAAATCACCAATAGCAATAAGTTTTAATGTGGTTTAATGACATAATTATTTCATTTAGTGTTAATTAAATCTTTATAAAGAAGATCCATTTTTTCCACTGACTTGCAATATGAAATCAGAGAGATGTTTATTTAGCAACACTTTTTCATTATATATAATTAAAATGTTCTGGCTGGTTTAGAAAAGAGGGCTATGTCAAGCACTCCTGCAATACTACGCTATCCATCATGGCACCCTTCTATCGCGTCATCTCACCAACCCGCCAGGATAATTTATGACTAGCAATGTTTGTCAGACTTCTCTCTTCTCCTGTCTTTCTTGGTGAATTTACAATAGCAAAAAGAATAAATGCAATATTATATTTTATTAACAATTAGGTAGCCTTTCTTTAAATCCTTTTAGTTTAAAATTTCAGAGAATGGAAAAACTATAAACTCTATTCATCCATTTCAGACTAGGAGTGGTAAAATCAATTTTGAAAACTTTTTTTTAAGATTTTTTTATTTATTTGAGAGAGAAAGCATAAGCCGGGAGAAGAGTGAGAAGCATATTCCCCACTGAGCAGGGAGCCCAACGTGGGGCTCGATCCCAGAACCCTGGGATCAGGATTTGAGCCAAAGGCAGACGGTTAACCGACTGAGCCACCCAGGTGCCCCTGAAAACTTTTCTGCAAATATTCTACAAAAAAATTATTTTAGACATAATCTTAACTCAGGGCCAAAAGTGAACATGTTCTTCTACAAAGTACCACAACTCTGTGTTCAGAGGAAACTAGCCCATTTCAGATAGTCTTCAGTTTTCTCCCAGACACTGGGGTCTCATCATTGATTGTAACAGACATGTGCCTGCTTACTTGATGAGATGACATGTGACTGAGGGATCCTGCACAGGTTTAAGCATTGGCAAGTGGCTGGTGGGCTTGGCAGTAAGGATGGGATACAGATTAAGAGTGTAGGGAAAGGATATTCAGTAATCCTGGGGGCCTCTATTTTACCAACACATTGGTCTATCTCACCCAAAGCCATTCCTTGGACTTGAGGGGCCATCCACTGCTGATATAAGTCAAACTCTTTTTCACTCAGTGACCTTTGTTCCAGTCAGGACCACACACGTTGTCCACCCACCAGGCCTCTCTAGCCCAGGAACCCAAGCTCAGCTCCTGAATCTTCAAAAAGTCATAGCAGATCTCAGACACTCTTGGCTCCCATGTCACCCAGGGTTTCAGGAGATATATGGTGGGATGGAGTTCATCTTATAGCCTCTCTGCCTAAAATGCCTCATCACCATTTTCCATTTCTACTCCACTGAAGAAACATCATGTCACTGTGTAAAGTAAAGTGAAGAAGGGAACTTTTCCAGGTGGCTTTCTCTAGGCCAGGGGTCAGAAAACATGGAGGGCCGGATGGTAAATATTTCAGGTTTTGAGGGTCATACTGTCTCTGTTGCAAGTACTCCATTTTGTTGCAGCAGGAAAGCAGCCATAGATGCTAAGTAAGCGAATGAGCATGACTATCTAACAACAAAGCTTTGTTTACAGAAACAGTGAGCAGGCAGGATTTAACCTGCCAGACAGCTTTCCAACCCTCTTTCTAGACTAGAAATGCCTTGAAAATGCAGACTATGTCTAGGTCTTCTTAAACTTCTACAGAGCATTTACTGCCTTCCATTCATAGAAAGTCAATAATGTTTGTGTGAAAATTAAATGAAAGAAAGAATAAATGAGTGGGTTCCCTACTACCACCTAATAAATCTATTCTTCTCTTTTAAAATCAATCGTCCGTCTTTTAGAAGACCCAGTTGCATCTTTTAGAGTTTGGACCTGTAAGCAAAATTCTTTCTGAGCTCTCAGAAGTTATGTGTAGTCTGGGGCTTCTCTTCACCTTGGTTTCAAAGCCCCTTTCAGGACTGAACTAAGAGTATAACTACGAGATCCCTGAGCCCTGATGCCAGCCCCCACAGAGGAAGCTTCTGGACCCTGGGAAATCAGGTTCTTTCAGACCCTCAGAGACAAATCCAGCTCTAACCATAGGAAAACTGAGGAATCTTGGATGGCTACCACTGCCACAATGGACCTAAACTGTCTCTGGCAGCCTGAGACTTCTGAGGCTTATAAGGCTCTCCTGTGGGTGAGAGAGGCCAGGGGAGGCTGAAATACACTCAGAGTGTCAGAAGCTGCGAAGACCAACTGGGAGTGATGCAGCCAGTTGTCTGCAGCCCCAGCTCGCTGGCCTCTACTCACAGCAACAGCCTGCCTCACTCTCTCCTGTGGTTGTCATTCCCCATTGATAACCCACCCCTAATCGGAGTCGCGGTTAGAACCCCTACATCTAGCCTTCCCAGCAATCACCAAGCATGAGCCCTACTCAGTAGCACCTCTTAATTCAGTCCTACAAGTGACCATGTGGCCTGAGGATCCCAGGCAATCAGGTCATCTCACTTGTTCTGGATCCACCGATTCCCATGTTAATATCCTTGTCCCCAACTACGCGTAGACCTAAAACAATCTTTCTAGGGTGCTGGAAATGGCCTAAAATTTGATTGTGGTATCGATTGTACAACTCTACTAAATACTAAAATTTACTGAATTGTACACTTAAAATAAATGAATTTTATGGTATATAAATTATATCCCAATAAGCTATTTCAAAAAAATAATAATACAGGAGAAAAAAAGAATGTTGCTGAAGTTTTTAAAAATCACTTTCATTACTAATTATCATTTGGTGATGACACCAGGTATCATGTTAAACAGGGAATCTCACTTAATCAAAGAAACTTCTTTGCTTCATTTCACTTTTTTTTTTCTTTACGTCTCACTTTATCCTCACAGAAGTCCTCTGGGTAGGTATTCCCAGCCCTGTTTCACAGATGAAGGGAAGAACGTGCTGGAGGTTTCCTAGATCTGAAGAGAAAGAGCCAGGAGACAAATCCAGATTTCTCTAACTGGACCCCAATGATTGTGCTCTGCTCTACAATTTCCTTAATTCTGGGCACCCCATTATATCTTATTTAAAATATTGGATAATTAGTCCAAATCCTGCCCAAATAGCATTTGAGTAAGCTGTCTTATGAGAAATTGATATATCTGAAGTCTGGAGTAACAGATCAGTAAGCTGAAATTAGAAACAAAACAAGACAAAACAAAAAACCAGAGGTCTCCTTTGTTCTTCACCCAAGGGCTCCATTCTGGGGTGTGCTAGGGGGGTGGCATGTTGCTTCAAAGTCATCTGGAAAAGCTACACATCCGGGGCCTAATGGAGCTATAACCTCAGCCTACGTAACAAAGATCCTGTAGTTTGCTTATCCTGTAGTTTGCTAAAATACACAATTTCCTATTTAAAAACAGCTGATCGATGACACCAGTGTGGGTTTTGCAGAGGCTTGAGACCCCTCTACAAATTGCAGGCACAGGAAAGCAACAAACTATCTTTTGGCCTCTGACCTCTGGCTGTTCATATCTGCTTTTCCTTCTTTTTGAAGCCGTCTTCCTAACCTTTTTAATCAAGCTGTATATCTTCAGTTCTCTGCTTCAAAGGCATCACCCTGGGGAAAGCTGACTTGACTTACATGCCATTCCCATGTGGGTTAGGGAGACACGCATACTCTGGAGCCTCCAGTTCACTGCTCACAGCACCTAGCACCCACTACTGTAGATGTGTGCTTGAAGCACAACGAGATGCACCTGCCGCCAAATCCCCAACAGATAGTACAGCAAGGGGAAACAGTGGACACTCAGTAAGTCATCATTCAATGAACAAAACAAAGAGCCTAAACTTACTTGGTGCCGGAGATTTCAAGTTTTTGTTTCATTTCATTTCATTTCCCCCCTTTTTTTCTTTACAGACGACAGTTCCTAGCTATAAATTTAATTTAATCTGTGAGGATAAAATATGTTGTTTAATCCGTGAGGATAAAATATGTAAACAATGGTATATCGCGTGGTAAGCAAGCATATGTATATGCTATCAACTGAGGTGTATATAAGATACAGTGGAACATGATTTTCTCTCTATAGTCACTTTTACTAAAATAAATAATGAAGATTCATAATATGTGTAGTAGGAAAGATTGAGTGTGATAAAAACCCTTAAGACTGTTTGTTTCCTTCTTGATATCCTATACTACCAACATGGGGACTGCCTTTCACGATCACAAGAATGGAGATTTTGCGTAGGTGTAATGAACTGAAGAAGTAGCTACAGCACCCCAGCAATTTCTTTAAATTATGCATTTTCTAAAACTCACGCTTGTAAAAGGTAAACTGTGAATTTTCTCCCCACCCCAACCCACCCTTGGGTGATCAGATGTTCTACTGGGAGGGGAATAAACTTTCTAGTAGTTACTTGGAAGTTATCATTATAGAATTTACCAAATCTTTTTAAAGCTTCTCTTTTCCAGGTCAGGCTTGTCCCAGGACATGATTTGTCTCCCATAGTATAGGGATGGCATGAGGACACTAAAAATTTGCTGAGGTTCTGCCAGCCATCTCCCCTTTTGATCCAAATACATTACTCCAGGATCCTAGAAGTGAGTTTCTGTGGGGCTGACTGAAGGGAGGGTGAATAGGGAGACAGACTGAAACAGGACTGAAATTTATTTCTCCAGCAACTGCTATCTGCCTGGCATGGGACCAGGAGCAAGGCAGATATAGTTATGCTTCAACTTTATAACAACCCAATGACATTTATGCAAGAGGATACTGAAACCCAGGTAAAGTACCCACAATTAGTAAGTAGCTGGTGGGTGTAATATTTTACCCAAGACCATAAAACTCCAGAGACTTTTTTCCTTTGCACACACACCCTCCACAAATATCTGTTCCCCATGAAATCTGCCCACAGGATTAAAAAGAAGCAGATAAAATTCTTAATATAACTTTTTCATTTTTTGAAAGTTACAGCAAAATGGTGTTTTAGAAGCATACACCAATAAAATAATATAAACTGTCTATATTAATAAAATAGATGATTAAATATATAATATATAATTTTATATAATAAATATGTAAAATGTATTGCTTTACGTTAATAAAATAAAATAATATAAAATACATACAGAAGTAAAATAAAATAAAGCAGGTAGTTTTTTTCAAAATCATCTAGGTTTTATGTCAATGCTTTCAGCAAAAAAACAGCCAATTGGCTTTATTAATTTTTTTAAATGATCGGTTTACATTTGCAGCAAATTGATTCTCATAACCATAGTACAATATAATTGGTATAACAGATTTATCGAGCATCTTAACTTAGAGCAAGTGTCTGGTGAGCATATGCATAATAGCTTTCTAGAGGAGGAATTCCAATGTCAGCCAAAGAAATAATCACTTACAAAGGAAAAAAAATAGATCGGGCAATTCGGCCTAAGTACCTTCAGGGTTTCCATGACGACCACAATTAGTACCATTTAACAAGAAAACAATGGATTTGCAGGTTCAGAATAGTAGTCAAATACGTGTCTCCTAATTTATTTCTATTATTAGAAATACAAAGAGATAATTGAATACGGTACTGTGAGTGCTCCGGCACATACTCTTCAGAATTTCTGATGCGGTGAGAGGATCACATCATTAGCATAAACAATATTGATTGTGTGGGCTGTGGCGGGACTAAGATAAATGTCCTCTAGAAATCCCATCTGAACACTCACCACCATCCCAAATCAATTACCCTCTGTAAGATAAATAAGAACCGACAAGTTCTTTGTTCCAAAATGACCAAAAGACAAAAGGGATTCCCCTGCTCTCCCTCCATTTTTGGCGGGGTAGATCACTCCAAATTACAGAGGTTAACTAAAAGCAAATCAATAAGCTGGAGCTGTCAGCATTTCATGATTAGCCCCATAAAAACTTTCTGATCACCCTTTTCTCTTGACTTTGCTTTTGAGAATGTGAAAATATGGTCACATCAATTCTTGGGCCTATGGACTTGGCTGTGATTGCTGCCTGCCTTTGGCTGAGTCAGCAGAGTCAGGCTGTGAAGTAATGGGGCATGGCTGCTTCAGCCTTTCCTGTCCAGCACGTTTTGTTGCAAAGCCCTCCACAGCTGGCAAATTTTGTACATCAGCCTGCTTTATTTACTTGGTAGTATTATTTCAGGTTTCTAGCAAGTTACAAGTTAATTTGGTCTAAAAATATCCCCCTGCAAAAAAAAAAAAAAAAAGAAAAAGAAAGAAATTATTTCCCAGATATACAGAGCAGGGGAGACATAAACATTTATAAGCAATTTTAGTAATAAAAATAGCTATCTCATATTGATTATCTGAGAGTATGTTGCAAGGATTCTTTCATTTAATCCTCACAACTCTCTGAGGACTGTATTATTATTAGCTTCATTTACAGTTCAAGAAACCTAACCCCAGAGAAGTAACAGCCCCCAATGACACACCTAGCCAGTAGCCATGTACCAAATAAATGTAAGGGTTCGAATCCTAGCAGTCTGGCCCAGGGCTGGTTCAGTAATAACGCTACTCCATTGCTGAGGTCTGAAACTGCTAGGAATTCTCCAATACAAGTAGATATTATTCATTGGAGGTATTCACACAAACTAATGTGTCTGCAGCCTGTCTACCTGCAATTTCTTTTTTGAAGAGTTACTTGTCCTGAGAGGCAGAATAATGCAATGAAAAGCATGGAGCCCCAGGGACGCAGTTTTTAAATCCCAACTCTGCAACTCACCTACTAAATGACCTTGGGCAAGCTTCTGGGCCCTTCTGGATCTCAGTGTCCCCAACTGTAATAAGCATCCTGGACAGCTTTGGGGGAATCCTAGCAGTGGCATATGTTAAATGCCTTACAGGTGACAGGCACTCTGAAAATAGAGTCAATAATTATCTTGAGCTTCTTAAGGACCCATCTCCTTCAGATCTATCTCTGATCCCAATTCTACCGGTTGCCCCAACAAGTAAAGATATTTCTAGCAAAATCCAAGAGAATTGTCTGTATGTTCTGAATCCTGCTGGTAGAATAGATGAAGGGGTTTCCCTTCATTTCTAAATGAGGAAATTCTTATCCAGACACCTTTACATACAGTGTTATTAGGAAGGTACCTAATCCCACAGGGCCTGTCACTTTATAATGAGGAAATTTTAGAGGCATGAAAAACTCAACATTATATGAAACAAGATGGTTCCGGAAGAAAATTAAATAGCGTCTGAGTTGTGAGCTCTGGGTTGTGCTGGGCCGAGAGTGTAGAGGTTGTAGAAAGGGCTCTATGCAGTGCACAAAGCACAACCAAAGGAGTTAAATGGGACTACTGGCAGCATTTGCTCAACTCTAAGGAAACAGGAGGGCTCTTTTGATCCTAATATATTCAAATAGATCCTGAAGAGGCGCTGGAAACAGCACAGTGTTCTGCAATATTTAAAGGATGCTGCTGAGATTCACAGTCCTAAAATTAGACCTGCAGGCTGTTTCCTGCACTTCAGGCTAAGCTTCCTTTCCATGCCCAGGATTATCTTTCTAGAAATTAAGGTTCTGGTTCATTTAACCATCTACTCTGTTTACAATATAAAAAAGCCCACAAGAAGCCTGGGCTCTCCTGCCTTGCTCACAGACTTACCCAGCAGGACTACACCTGAGTTCTGTGACATGAGGGGGCTGACAGGGAAACCAGCTGGGCCCATGATGGTGTCTTATGACTCAAGGACTGTATGAGGCAAAGGTGGACCCTGTGTGCCTTGCTACTCCACTTCCATGGTGAGCATCTCAAAAATGGGAGATTAGGTCTAAGATCCTACCCTTTTCTGAGTTTTAAAGCTTCAGGACCTTGAAACAGAGTAATGTCTCCAAGTCCACTGTACTCATTTAGAAACTACATCTTTACTTTTTAAAAAGTATCCAAATAACAACTTTGACTTTTGATGTTAAATTACATCAATAACCTTGGAGGCGGGGGAAGTAATACAAACCAAAAATGCATTTAGCAAATGCATTAAAAACATTTACACATACACACATACACACACATACATCTATATATGCAGTTGCCCCCCGTAAATGGCCTTCATGAAATCATCATTGGCACCATTAGCCAAACCTCCGTAGGGACTGTGAGGCAATACTCTGCATTATCACATGACATCTAGCCAAAACCCAGCTGGTTGTCAATGAAGAATACTCCCCCCCCACCCAGGCAAAGTCTAACTTTATGTGATCCAGACCTCTTTGCGACATCTGTTTCTGTCACCAAAGAACTATAGCGATTTCTGTCTAGAGGGAGGCTTGTGTAGACCAGGGCTGCAACCTAAACCTCTCTAATAATTGAGCGTTTTCCTTACAACTTCTGAACCTGAATAGACCTCTGTCATTTAGAGGTACAGTTTTTCTCTCTTGATTTTGAAATCAATTATTGTGAATAATTTTAGTCACTGTTTATTTAATCATGCTAAAGTAGTAATGATTTAATATTTATAGAAGTAGCCAGTGAAAACTTCCATCTCTCCTACCCGACATTAATTGAAACTACCCTGCATGATTGAAAATTAGAGTCTGGGAAACTGAAAGAAAAGGAAAACCAAACCAAACCCCAGCATGGGCGTGAGGAAGGCTATGGAAATCTACCCCCCAGGAAAGCCAGCATTGTCCCTTTTCATTGTTAGCAGACGTACTGATGGTGAATATATTTATTTTATTTACAATAATGCAACCTGGAAGCATGTTTTCAGGTTAAATGGTCCCTGCCCTGAACAAGTAATTATTTAATCATGTTAAGTATATGTGTGTGCGTGTGTTTGTGTGTGTGTGTGTGTGTGTATACATATATATATAATATCCAGAAATAGTATAGATATAGCTACAGATACATGTATATACATATATCTATATATAAACTATCCAGAAATATATAATAGCCAGAAAAAGGGACAAGTGTGTGCTGGCATTTTGAACACCTCTTCATTTTAGCTCTTACATCCTCTGTTGGCAGCATCATAATTCCTGCGGTAGCAACTATGACAGCCAAACAAAGGATTAAGGCTGTTTGTGGAAAAGCAGCAGCAGTTGAATTCATAAGCAAGAGAAATTCAATATACTTGTAAATGCCTCTCACAATAGAAAACAAGGGAGATAAAACTCCGAGAAACAGAACTATTTATTTCTCGAAGATTACTTGAATTCTAAAAATAGTGACGCCTTTTTATTTGCTCTTGCAAGATGCCATCTTGGATTTTGACCACATACAGAACAATCCTTTGTGGTGCTCATTTTAAATGTATGTTTGAATATTAAATTAAATTATAAAAATATTATAAAACATTTTTAAAATAAATTGAAAATAAATTTTTAAAGATGGCAAAAAAATTATTACACTCTCCTAACACAATATTTTTATTTTTGTTTGCTCCTTCCCAGTCATTTTTATGTTTCATGCTAATTTTTCATATAGATACAAACATAGAACAGGTGAATTCTTCAAACTATGTTATGTAAGAGATCTTTATTTTGTTCAGATTTCCAAGGAGATTTTGCAAATATTGTGAATAGCTGCATATTATTATGTAGAATTAATGTGATTGTCATTCTTAATTATTATTTAGTATTGGAAGTTTAATTTCTTTCCAGTTTCTTATTATTAGAGATAATACTACAATAAATATCATCATACAAATAGTTTTTTTCTTCTGCTGAATTATTTTCTTCAGATAAATTTCCAAGGAAGTGAGGTTGATGGACCAAATGGCATAATATTTTTGTGCTCAACTTATAGAAACATACTACTTTCTTAAAAGGTTGTTCCCATTTACCTTGTCATCAGCCACATGCGTGTTTAAGGTGTTCATTTTCCAAATTTGTGTGTGTGAGGTGCCCATTTCTAAATTTTTCTGGTAGTTTGGAGTGCATACGGGCAAAAAGGAGGAAGAAGGTACAGAATAGGGAAGAAGGGAGGTCCATGAAAGAATAATAATCAGTGGTCAAGAGATGATGGTTGAATGAATGAATGGATAATTGCACTATTCAAATGCTCAACTCCTTGCCTGGAAGAAAAGGTAGCCTAGAATAAAGCATTTGTCTAGCACAGTGAGGGGTTACATTTTCTTCCAAAGGTTGGCTCAATAATAGAGCAAACATTGGCTTCCTATTAGCTTTAAAGTAGAAATAAGATGCTCTTTTCAATATGATTTTTTTCTTATAATTGACCACGAACTGCCTTAATACCACTATCATAGGACAATACACTTTATCATCATTTCTAATCTTTAACTAAACCCATTTCTAAGGCAATTACCTGTCTACTATTGATTGGCCATCTGTTTCCCCAGAAATTACATGAGCACATCACTTAGCAACAGGATGCACTTTTCTTCCATATTTCCATAGAACAACATGGTTATGGTTTTAAAGCAAGAAAATACTGAAGTCTTCTGTTATTGCAAATAAATGTATAGTCACATGTTCTGTGCACAACTGTGTGAACGGATGTGGCTGTGTGCTCCTTTTATCCCTGGTTTCTGTAGTTAACAAGGGGAAAAATATATTTGCCTGGATATCTCATAATTACCAACAATAGCCACTACAGTGACTATTGGAGACTTACTATTTATCAGACAGAGCAATTTGCAAAAACTTTACATACATTACTTCACTTAATCCTTAGAACAATCTGATAAGCTAGGTACTTTTATACCTAACCAAGTGGTTCTATCCTATTTACAGATAAAGAAATTGAGGCTTAGAGGAATTAATTTTCCCTAAGGTCATAGAGTAAGTGACAGAATTAGAATTCTAAGCCAAAATTACCCACTCCAAAGCTCATGTTCTTAGAGCTGCGTCCTTAGAGCTGATCACAAAATCAGTTCATTTACCACTTGGGCATCTTGGTGCTTTCAGACCAATTTCATATAGATTAACAATGAAGGGAGATTTAAGAGTGCCTCTGGCTCTCTCTTTAGACTGGGCCAGATGTTTCTTTGTTCTCTTGCCAGTACCTGGATCAGTGCTTACAGTTCAGTGCAGGGCCTGTGGACACTGCTTTGGGTACTGAGAAACTCCCAGATCCTAGCAGAGATAGCAAATGTCCTTGTCCAGGAAGTTTCATGTCCTTATTCAGAGTAAAGTAAGTATCCTTAGTAAAATAGTTATTAAGTTTCTGTACACAAACTGACATTTTCACTTGCCTGTTTCATGCTACCCAGCTTCACTTGGGTGATCAATAAGCATTTCAAACTCAAAAGATTCCAAACTAAACTCAGTTCTTTTTTTTTTTCCTGACCTTCTCCATACCCCCAAACTGTCCCTGGTCCAAGGTCCCCTGCTTCTGTGAATGGCACTACCAGAGATGGGTTTGCTCAGTTGAACCTAGTGAATACAATTCATCTATGATTCCTCTCTCACTCCACTCACAGCTTCAATTCCATTACCAAGCCAGTTTACCAGTCCTATCCTTCCACTTACCTCCATACCCAGGCTACGAATATGTGTTTTTTTAATATTATTTTATTTTTCTTTTTTACAGTGTTATATTAGTTTCAGATGTACAGTACAGTGATTCAACAATTCCATACATTATCCGGAGCTCATCACAAGTGCCCTCCTTATTCCTCATAACCTATTTAACTCATCCCCCCACCTCCCTCCCCTCTGGTAACCATCAGTTTGTTCTCTATAATTAACCAATATGTCTTGCTGTAGTTATTACAAAAGTCCCCAAACTGATATGTACCCACTCTTGCCCTAGGCTGTCCAGTCATTTCACTGCAACTGGAGGAATCTTTCTAAAACACATGTCTGGTCTTTGTACTCCCCTAATAAATAGCATATGATTCCACACTGTCCTTAGAATGAACTTTGAATTTCTCTTTAGGGTTCACATAGCCCTTCATGGCTGATTTCTGCATCACTCTCCAGCCTCACCTCTGGAGATGAATGAGTCCCCCGCATTCCAGCCACACCAACTCACTTCTAAGTCCTGAATATATTCTCTCACTTCCAGGCCATTGCACTGACTGTTCCTCAAGCCTCCTTTGTCCAACCACAAATTCTTTCTAGGTCCAACTCAGTCCTATCCATTCCAGCGTTCAATGCTGAAATTACTTCTTCCAGAAAGCTTTCCTGAACACTCTGAGTCAGAATAAATGCCCCTCCCAGGAGCCCCCGTAACAGCTTAGACTTCTTCCATTGTTGCATCTGTTACACTATTTTGCAGTCATTCACTTACTTGTCACATTCTCACTTTCGCTGTAGTGAAAGGCAGTCTATCTTGGTCATAACAATATCTCTAGGACCTGGGACACATAGTAGATGGAAGCTCCATTTCTTGGATGATTGACTAATTAGCTAAATAAATAGTAATGATAAGAAATCAGGGGCTGAAAACTAGTATAACTGGATATGGACATTTTTTTCTTGGCTTCATATTATGAACTTTTTGGTTTCCTTTCTTCATCTTGACTAGATCATCTGGGCAAGAATTTGCAAGTAGTTCTTTGATCTGGCAATGAGGAGAGGTGTTAACAGAAAGTGTGGGTAGGGTCTAAGAAGGAAAAACATTAATGACTTCTACCAATACACACCCCAAATACATGCTTTATCAGCCCTCAGTTTCCAACTGGTTAAGAAAAAGATTATGAATGATAGATAGGCAAAGCTGCTGATGCAAATTTCTATCCAGAAATTCTTGACTCCTGTGTATAAACTAACAGCAGGATGTTCTCCCATGTTGGTCTTGCGTTAGTGATGAGAGGCTGTGGTGTGAAAGATCTCTCTCACCAGCTGTTTGGACTTAGGCAATTCACTCCAACAAGGCATTTAGGTCTCAGTCTCCTCATCTGTAAAATGGGTGACTGTACTGTCCTACCTCAAGTTGGTCTCCATGAAGTCTGCTATTGCTGGTTTCTTTGAAACCCTTCTTCTTAAGTGCCTTGAACTTTCACAGCCTATTGTTTTCATAGCTGCTATTATCCTTTACCTGGAATATACTTTTTTAGACCTCTTATAAGGTAGCTCCTAGTCTGTCCAAGGACTCAATTATCATATACTTCAGAAAACCTCGTATGATCTCTCTAGCCGAGATTAAGTGCCAGTTTCCTCAGCTCCATTTGTCATGGAACACTGACAATGTTGTCATGCTGCTCTATATTCTTGGTTTACTTCCATGAGTCTCTGAGTTGACTGCAAGGTTAACATCAATAGTAAAAATAATGATGAGCACTCATGAGTGCTTACTATGTGCCAAGTACTCTGCCAAACTCTTCCCACGCACTTTAATCATATAGACCTATTAATCTCCTCTTTATGCATGACCAAATCAAGGTTTAGAGATGTCAACATCTAAGTAAGTGACAAAAACTGGGTTTCAAACACCATCCATTCAATTTCAGAGTCCAGGTTCTTAACCATTATGTTATATTAACTCTTCTTGAGGGAAAATTCTATCCTATTTATCTGTGTACTTTCAATACATGTCTAGCACACAGTAGGAATTAAGTAAATGTTAGGGAATTGGGCAAGCAGTTGAATGACTGAGCAAGTGAATTAACGAATATGGCAAAGAAGCAATAATAAAATAGTAAAAAGAATAACAACAATAATATCAATTGGATATTGAATAATGGAATAATATCAAATATCAAATAATATCAAATCTTATATATGTATTATTGCCATGGTTCTGGTCTATAATTCTTACTTACTTGCTGAAAAGGTGACTAAAAGTTTACTATACTTTTTTAAAAGATTTTATTTATTTATGTGACAGAGAGACAGCCAGTGAGAGAGGGAACACAAGCAGGGGGAGTGGGAGAGGAAGAAGTAGGCTCCCAGCGGAGAAGCCTGATGTGGGGCTCGATCCCATAACACCGGGATCACGCCCTGAGCCGAAGGCAGACGCTTAATCAAATGTTAATTTTACTGAGCAAATGCCCCAAACGATCTTTCCTGTAGTATGCCAAGTATCAACCAAAGGGGCACCATGTATACATTTTCTAAGTCCTCGGGAAGATTCTTACTTTGTTTACATCTCTAAGATGTTGGCTCAAAAGATAATCTATCACAGAGAGATGACCAGCATAGCCCTTGCCTTCAGGCAGAACACAGACAAACTTAAGTAAAGAAGTGTGCTTTGCTTTTTATACATTCCAATCCCTAAGTTTTTCCCACTAGGAAAAGAAGGAAATGGAATAGGAAGAGGAGAAAGAGGAAGAAGGGGAGGAAGAGAAAAAAGATAAGGAGATATGAAGTGAAGAAAGGGGAAGAAAAGAAACAGGAAGAGGAAGAAATAGAGCAAGATAAACAGGAGAAAGAAGAATTGGAGGAAGAGAAGGAAGGATAAGAGGAAGATAAGAAGGAAGAGCAGGAGCAGGTGAAAGAGAAGGCAAGTCTCTCCCCAGATGATACCTTCCCTTACTTTAGAAGTCCTACGGACTGTGAGAGAAGCCCTGGCCTAAATGCAGGAGGACAGGGACCAACTTGGCCTCTTGTTGCCTCAGGGACCCCAAGAGCATTATCTTTGTGAAGATAAAACAGGGGAATTGGACTAAAAATTTCTAAGATTTCTTCCAGGTCTAAAATATTAGTAAGTCTACAAAAAGCCCTGTTTTCAATTCTTCTAAGTTGTGACTGAAGAATGTATATTATAGATGATTTCAGTGCTTTTCAGGCAACATGAGAAAAATCCATCAGTAGAATCACATTGTGATGGTTAATTTTACATGTCAACTTGACTGGGCTACAGGATGACCAGGTATTTGGTCAAACATTATTTGGGGTATAACTGTGAGGGTACTTCTGGATGATAGTATCATTTGAATAAGTAGACTGAATAAGGCAGACTGCCTTCCTTAATGTGGGGGCCCTCGCCCAGTTATCTGAAGGCTCAAATAGAACAAAAGTGCTGACCTCCCCTGAGTAAGAGGGCACTCCTCCTGTGTGACTGTTGAGCTGAGATACTAGTGTTTTCTTGCCTTTGGACTCAAACTAAAATGTGGGCTCTTCTTGGGTCTCAAGCATGCTGGCTTTTGGACTGGAATTTATGCTATCAGCTCTCTTGCTTCTCAGGCCTTTGGACTTGAACTGGAATTATATCATTGGCTCTACTGGGTTTCCAGATTAGTTATTATAGATCCTGGGACTTCTCAGCCTCCATAAGGACATAAGCCAATTCCTTAAAATAAACCTCTGTCTCTCCCTGTCTCCATTTCTCTGTCTCTCTCTCTATATATATATATTTTTTTTATTTTATATATATTAGTTCTTATATATTATTTCACATATATTAGTTCTAATATATTATTATATCTAATATATACCTAAAGTATATTATATATTTTATATTATTAGTTCTTATCTATTATTTCATATATATATATATATATATATTAGTTCTAATAAAGTTTTACTAGTTCTGTTCCTCTGAAGAACCCTGACTGAACACAGATCATTTACAAGAGATGAATAAACAAGGTTTGATCATTTCCCTCCTTTTCTAGAACTATTAAGACTTTCCCAGGCAATTTTGTGGAGCTGACAATCTCCAGAAGAACTAGGATTCAATTTATAGCAAGCTTTCTAGATCATGGAGCACCCAGTGAGCCACCTCAGAAATCACAGATAACTACATTTCCTCTGGTACTTAAGTTAGGATTTCCTGAAACTCTAGGGCTCTAAGCCACTAAAACCTGCTCTGTGACTCCTTAACATCATGAAGCAGTTTCCAAAACGCTGAACCTCCAGTCTGCAGTGGGTCTCTCTTTTAAGAGGCTGCTCAGGAGATACTAATCCTTCTTATAAAATAAATGCTGAACTGGTCAATTTAACATTTTTTATCAGATAAATGCAATGCAAATCATTAATCTTAGTGGAAATATTTGGGGGAGTTCTTTGAGTAGTTTAATACTTGATCATTTTACCCTTTCTGACTTTCAGCATATCCTTAGAAAGAGAATGAAATTTTTTTATTATCTAGAATTCTTTATTCCAAACACATTAAAGACTTTCTATTATAGGAACTGTCCGGGAGAAAGTAACATATAACATCTGTATGCCATAAAAAAGAGAAAGAATTTTTCTTTAAATTGTGATACTCTGATTCCCAAATACTTTTCAAAGATTTGTGAAAGACCTTGAATTAAAAAAAATATATAGCAAAAGAATTATTTCTGATTACATGCTTCTCTTGCCTTTTAATAGGGTTTAAATTGGATCACTGATCTCAAATATTCATTTTGAAAATTATTTCACAAAAAAATAAGATTAAATAGTTGATGCCTTTAACTATGGTCTTTAGAGACAGCCAAATGATATTAAAGCTTGTTCTTCATTGTCTTTTTGTTCTAAATAATCTCTATCAGGATGATTATTGCTAATATTTGAATTAACCAAAGAAGCAATTAATTCTATTCATATTAAATTAGAATGAATTAAATCTATAAGAAATTATCATTTTAAAATTTTATATAACAATTACGTGATGTCTCCTTCACCAAGAAAAGTATTTTTGGCTTGGATTTAAGTGTAATTTTTAAAATGATTTACATTCCAAATTAATTTTTCACCTATTTTATTTGTCTTGGGGAGATTTAATTTTTGATATGTAATAACTTGGGCAGTGAAATATGTCCCAGGATTTATCATTTCTTAAGAAAAAATGGCAAGTGCAACAATCCCAAGATTTCTGGTCCAGGTTTAAGGGTAATAAAGGTACTAGAACTTAGCAGAACATAGAATTTCCACTTCTAAATAATCTTCCCTTCATGGTACCAAATAGTTTAGGAATAGAACATACTACCCAAAGTCTTTACCTCACACATGGTTAGGATTCAAAATCAGTAAGTAGTCTCTGGGAAATCAGTGCTACACTGGTACTGTGAACAACATAAAAACAGAGATTGTGAGTGAACCAGGAAATAGACTTTTCAAGAGAGGGAAAATGTACAAATAAAAAACAGAAGTCAACAGTAAGAAAGACTGCAGAATTACGGCTGACTATATAATCAGAGACTGACATTTCTATAAAAAGTAGTGATCAGGACATACGCGGTCTACATGAATCTGTGAAGTCCAAGTTCAGTCATATTTAGAGTGAGTATCTCCTGTAGGTGTAGTTCCAATGCGTGTCTGCTATTGGACCTACTACCAGAAAACCAATACTTTTACCTTGAAGGTCAGTAACACAGAAAATAGAAATTTCCTTATAAATCAGCTTATCCAACTTTCAATCTCTTTTGATTTACTGACCGTGAGCCAAATAAATAAGAATCACAAATTACAGAATGGTTTCCAATTCAGTCATGCATAGAATTTGAAGGTCCTGTGGCAACATACACAGAGCTGAGTCAGAACCCAAACCCTACATTTTGAGGATGTGATCAATGTGCCACTTATACAAACAAAATCATTAATCACACAGCAGATTAAGTAACACTATATACATAGCATTACATATGATAACAAACATAAGCCACAGTCCCTTAAGTCATATCTACATTATGACTTAAGGGACTTATATCTACAGTCATATCAAATTATGAATTTGATATCAAGAACAGAAGCAATTAGTGTCATACAACTAATCATAGCAGAGTTAGAAGAAGGGCAAGATCAGATTGAGTTTAAGATTCTTTGTAGCTTTTTTCCATTAGCATAAATGTAGACCGCCTTCTCAGGTCAGACATTTATCAAAGTAAGCTTTCCAATCATTATTCCTGTGTGTGTGTGTGTGTGTGTGTGTGTGTGTGTGTGTATGGAAAACGCCAGATTTAGTGAAGAATGTTAGTGGGTCATGTGAGTTGAATATTAACAGTCACTGGAAACCCAATCATCAGTATTTAGTGTGTACTTACTATGGGTGAGACACTGAGTTTGCTATTTTAACAGCCATCTTTATGCTTTCTACATTGAGCATAGTGAGGGAACAAGTCATGGAATTCTGCTTCAGCCATGAAGATCCTGAAGTTATCATCAAACTTGAAGGAAGATATTGTTACAAACTCATGGACGATTTTTTCTTGTCATTGAGATTTTTATTTTGTACTAAATGAACGAGGTCTTTCAGACTTGGATTTTTGTCATATGTCACTCTTATGCATACAAAAAAAAAAAGAGAGAGAGAGAGAGAACATAAGTGAAAGAAATTGGTTAAGAAATTTCTAAGGCAACCACATCACAATTGTCACTGGCTCTCAGCAATTGTAAGACCATCCTGATTTCAAAGATGCTAAAACATGGAAAAAAAAAAAAAAGGATACACAAAAACGAATAGCATGCCTTCATGTACACATCACCTTGCTTAAGAAACAGAACAAGTCCCAGCATCATTAAAGCTCCTTGTATACACCTCCCTTGTCACACTTTCCTCCTCTCTCTATATATGTATATATATAGTCAAGTCATATTTTTCAACACAGTTTGGCTCTAAGAAGTCCTACCAAGCTCTGTT
Organism: Ursus maritimus; assembly: GCF_017311325.1. Taxonomy (NCBI): domain Eukaryota; kingdom Metazoa; phylum Chordata; class Mammalia; order Carnivora; family Ursidae; genus Ursus; species Ursus maritimus. The sequence goes on along the minus strand of NW_024423344.1, from coordinate 13,750,627 downwards.
TAGGCCAGCATTGTCATCCCAGCTTATCTGGCCATGGGAAATGTGTTCAAAGTAGCATCTACTAATTTCTGAGGAAATACTGTTCTGAGGAATTCACCTGGGAAACACTGGCTTGTCAAATGTGGAAAGAATTGCTGAGAGGAAAGGGTGGATAGGCAGATTGAGTCCAGATTGTAGAAAAGCCTGAATGACACATGAGGGAATTTGGATTTTATCCTGATGGTGTCAGAGCCATCTGGTCTCTTTTAAAGGACATGGCATGATTTGACCTGTACTTCAGGAGAGTTCCTCTGGCACCAGGAAGATGGATTCATGTGGAGGGAGACTGAAGGAAGGAAAACTAATTAGAAGACAAATAATCGTAGCCTTGTGAAAGGTGATAAGGGTATGAGCTAGGCCAGAGGCAGCAGTTAGAAATGATTTAAATGAGTAGAGGAAGGACAGCTATAGTTACCGAAAGTGGTGAAGATCAGGGGTGAGGAGATGAACGCTTAAGAGACAATTCAGAGGATTTGACCTTACGTGACAAAAAAATAAGTGGTACCTTTAGGGGGGGAAAAAGGGAAAGTCAGGAAGAAAAACTTCTAAATTTTTTAGGAAAAAATTATTGTTTACTTTGGACACAGAATAAGATACAATCATCCAATCATTCAATAACTTTAAGTATCAAGCATCACGGCTGTCTAAGATGTCCCTTGTTTATATCTCCCCTAGCAACAACAATTTGGTATCCACTCACAGACAAAAGTGCCTCCATGGGAGCTGTGGAATCCAGCACCATATGCCAATGCACTCAAGAGGAATCTTATCCATCCATGCATCAGATAATAAGCATAGACACTCAGCCCTGGCTGTGGACCCTGCAATGGCCCATGAACCAGCTCCAGCCCTTCTCAGCTGTGTCTAGAGGCACCGGACAACACTGTCTTAGACAAGAGAGCCTCTGTGGAAGTTCCGATTTCCAGCAGAGAAGTCCCCGCATACCAATGGAGCAAAATTATATGAGCTTGGACACACTGGAGAGAGTGGTTTATAAAGACAGGAGGTGACCACTACTTAAAATGTGAAGAATGCAGTGCAAGATGTCAAGAAAGAGGGTGGTGATGGTTACACAACAATATGAAAGTACTTAATACCACTGAATTGTACACCACAAATAGTTAAGTAGCAAATTTTATATGTGTTTCACATCAATTAAAGAAATTGGAAAAAAACAAATGTATGCCTGTTTCCTCCCTCTACCTTCCTTTCGCTCCCTCCCTCCCCTCCCTTCCCTTTCTGTCCCCTCTTCCTCTCTCCCTCCTTTCCTTCCTTGTGGGAACCAAGCAAAAAGATAACCAAGCCTGGGATCGTTCTAAGCACAGGACTCTGCAATTGCACAGGTGGTACAACTATGAAGCTAACCTTGCCAGCACCCTTTCAGAATATCTCCTCACAAAATATTTTATCAATTAGAGAAAGAAAAAAAGTAAATTTATCTTGGAGAAACTAGGCAGCTGACACCATCTTAACCACACAATTTAAGTTAATACCACAGATAATAAGATAAATTGACACTGTGTGCCACCTGATAGGACATGATGAGAAGAACACAGGGCCACTTCTATGGTATTTCAGTCAAAGACACAAAACCTGAGTCTAATTATGAGAAAACATTGGACAAACCTAAACTGAGGGAAGCCTATAAGATGGCCTTGTATATTTAAAAAGCCAAGGCCGTGACAGTGAAAGAAAATTGAGGAACTGCTCCCATTTTGAAGGAGACTCAGGAGACATAATATGGGTATACCCTGTGATCCTGCATTGGCATGTTTTACCATAAAGGATGTTATTGAGATGATAGATGAAACCTGATCGAGTCCCCAGGCAAAAAGAATGTGGAAATTATTTTGTTTCATTCTTTAGGTAAAACTTTTCTATAAGTTTGGAATTATTTCAAAAGAAAAAGAAAAAAGGAAATTTACCATGACAAAATTAAACAAACCAACCAATAAATAAATAAGTAAGTACTCCTGTCTTAGTTTGGGTTTCCCAAAAAGCAGAACTGGTGCAGTTAGCTGGGTGCAGTATTCATCTGGGAGGTGATGTCAGATGGCTATTATGAAAAACACAAGAGATAACAAGTGTTGGTGAGGATGTGGAGAAAAGGAACCCTTGTGCACTGTTTGTTGGTGGGACTATAAGTTGGTGCAGCCACTATGGAAACAGTATAGAGGTTCCTTAAATATTTAAAAATAGAATTAACATATTACATAGTAATCCCACTTCTGCGTATATATGCAAAGGAAATGAAATCAGGATCCTGAAGAGATATCTGTATTCCCATGTTCATTGCAGCATTATTCACAATAGCCCAGATATTGAAACTACTTACATGTCTGTATATGAATAGATAGAGCAAATGTGATATATGTGATATTTATACACAATGGAATATTATTCAGCCATGAGAAAGAAGGAAATCGTGTCATTTGCAACAACATGGATGAATTTAAGGCACTATGCTAAGTGAAGCAAGTCAGACAGACAAAGGCAAATGCTATAGCATATCACTTACATAAAAAACCCAAATGCATAGAAACAGAGACTAGAATGGTGGTTACCAGGAGCTGGGAGCAGGGGAAGTGGGGAGATGTTTGTCAAAGGGTACAAACTTCTAGTTATAAGATGAATAAGTTCTGGGGATGTAATATATATGATGGTGCTTATAGTTAACAGTACTGTAGTATACACTTGAAAGCTACTAAGAGAACAGATCTTAAATGTTCTCGTTACAAAAAAGAAATGGCAATTACGTTAGGTAATAGAGGTGCTAGCTAACGCTAGTGTGATGGCCATTTTGCAATGTATGTGTTGTACGTGTTGTACACTTTAAATTTACTTACTGTTATGTTTCCATTATATCTCAATAAAGCTGGAAGAAATAATTTTACATATCTACTAGATTCCAGGCAGTGTACTAGGTGCTGAGCAAACAATTATGAAAAAGACAAAGGCCCTGTTGTAGAGTAAGGAATAAGAGGTAAAATTTACCACAAGTGATTTTAGAATGTTCAAGTTCAAATAATATTTTAGAAATACGTAACTTTTTTTTTACAAGATTTTATTTATTTAATTGAAAGAGAGAGACAGACATAGCAACAGCACAAGTGGGGAGGAAAGGGAGAAACAGGCTCCCCACTGAGCAGGGAGCCTGACACAGGGCTGTATCCCAGGACCCTGGGATCATGACCTGAGCCGAAGGCCACCTCTTAACCGACTGAGCCACCCAGGTGCCCCAGAAATAAGTATCTTTAGCAAGGTGATGAAAATGAGACTGATACTTAAAAAACAATAGTGTTGGGTGCACACACAAATGTAAAATCAGTGAAGGAAAAGATAGGTCAATGTAATAAATATGGATGTCCATAAGAAACAACAGGAAGTAAATGTATCTGTTTCTTTGCTTAATTTGAACAGAGATGGGTAATTAGAAGATCAAATGAGATGATGAGTTTCTACTCTTGGGAGAAAACCAACTAGCAGTAGGATTATCACCAAGAAATGACAGCACAGAGGCCTAACAAAGGGACTTAGGATCCCAAATCATTCCCCACATCCTAAAGGTAATCTAAAGAAATAAACTCCCCTAGCAGGGTCCCAGGGAAAATGGCACTACCTTCCCTGGAGGTCAGAGCCGTAAGACCAGGAACAAAACGTAGAATACTTTCTTCGGTTTGCATAAACATGCAAATCCAAGCAGGA
>NW_024423344.1:13633836-13746878 GCF_017311325.1 Ursus maritimus | reverse complement strand
TATGTTTAAGAACTTCTGGGGTACATAGGGTGATGTCCTGGAGTTAGCATGCACCAGTTCATGAGAGCCTATGGCTAAATTTTCAGGAATTTTGCAATCTACAGGTTTTAAAAAAGCATATTACTAAAGAATAAATTATATAAGCCTACAATTAAGTTTCATTTTTAAAAAAGGGAAATAAATACTTAAAATTTATCACTTTCAAATCATACCTTTTACTATTATCCTGTGCTCTTGAGGTTTTCTGAGGTTTTTACACCTACTCTTAACTGTATGGTGGGAATATGATAATGACATATGACTGCACATCTCTGCCCAACTCCATGTTTAGTGACATCATGTCGGTAGCTTGGAATTGGTCAAGGTGGGAGAATTTATAACATAGAAATTGTCAAATGCTACAAATCAGGCTTGGTTTCTTGTTTTGTTGTCTGTCTGGACTTAAAAAAGTAACGAAGTAGAGTGAGCTGGAGAAGTCAAGTAGTGAGCCCAAAGTTACAGCACAAGTACAGGTGAAGTTTTGATCCTGGGCAGTTTTTCTCCACACTCATGGAACTTAACCAGCTTTTATCCCGAGAGAATCACCCAGGCTGGAGATAGGACCAGCCTTATGTTTGAGTAAGCAAGGAGGCTAATTCTAATAGGACCTGAGAACCTCATTGTGTCCTGTGAGTCTCCTAAATGTAGCCCCGTGTTTATTCAAGCACATTCACCTGTCTCCTACCTGTGTGTTCACCATTCTTTACCTGACTTGATATTCCCACCTCCAGTGTTATTCTGAGTACCTGCTGTTGTCTTACATTTAAAAAGTAGGGCAGACATTTTTTAGATGTGCTCATAGCAGGGCAGGGGTCAGGGTCTGGGGTGTGGGTGGACATTTCTCTTCTAGGGAAGAATTCTCCTCAGGCCTCTTCTCACTAAGCAGCTTCATATGAATCCATGTATTACTTTTTTAAAAGCTGCAAAGACTGACTCTAAGGTTTTAAACTATAAGGAAATACATTCATAAGTGAAAGTGAGGTTGCTGGGCGCGAGAGAGGGGGCGCAAATGCACCAACGCAGGGTTATAGGTCTTAGATGGTTGGATGAAGTGAGGCAGGCCCCTTCGGAGGAGTCACTGATGAAACTCCTGAAGAAAAGGGACAGGGAATGAAGTAAGGAAATAGAAGTGGTGTGGTGCCAACACTCAACTTTGCAAACCTTATAGTTTTAATTGGGGCAGAAAGATCATAAGGTGCTTCTAGGCTGAGGCCCTCTGTTTTTAGCTGGATAGAACCTTCTACTAGCATGCAGAAGGTCCATATTCCTAATCTGGCTTCTGGAGCCCTGGCTTTTATATTGTCTCTTTGATTTTTTTTTAACTTTCCCCTAATTTTTGTCTTCCATCTAATTAACTTACCTATTTCCCTACCAACAAGGCAAAACTCTCCAAGGGCCAGCATATTCTTATACTTAAAATGCATCAACTATTAGTAAAAGTTCTGTCAATACATGTATAGTCTATCAATTACTATTTTGATGGCATCATTAGATTTTTTTAAATTCATTTGACTTGCTTGGATAATCATCTGATCAAATTTTTTGGTTGTTTTGATACCAGGTAGGTGTATTCAAATAATGTTATTCAATTATCTCTTATCTGCTTTTTTTTCCAGATTGAATTGTCCTGATATATTTAACTTCTATGTCTGGTAAGTATTTTCTGGTGTCTCACTAATTTTCCTTGCATTCCTGTGAACTTTCTCATAATATTCACATCCTTCATGTTTGGGACATAGAACTTTAGGCAAGTCTAGGGCGCCTGGGTGGCACAGCGGTTAAGCGTCTGCCTTCGGCTCAGGGCGTGATCCCGGCGTTACGGGATCGAGCCCCACGTCAGGTTCCTCCACTATGAGCCTGCTTCTTCCTCTCCCACTCCCCCTGCTTGTGTTCCCTCTCTCGCTGGCTGTCTCTATCTCTGTCAAATAAATAAATAAAATCTTTAAAAAAAAAAAAAGAACTTTAGGCAAGTCTATACGATGCAAAATTCCAATATAATACAAAGGCCAAAAATCAGGTATTTCCAAATACATGTACTCTGGGTATGTGTGTATGCAAGCGTGTATATATGTATGTTTATACAGATATATTTGACATTGTAGAAATAGAGCATCTGGTATTTTCATCCAGATGTTTGACATTAGGTAGTTACTATAATCCAGCCAGCTGTGTGTTGTAGGTCACCTTTTTTTTTCTTTTTTGTTCACTGATGGGTTGTAACATGCAGATAACTAAAAGATTTGTTGCAATCAGGACAGAGTACATCTATCATTTCTCCTTGATCTACCATATTAGATTAGCTTAAAAGGATTTGGTTTTAAGTAGGACACATTAGTCATTATCCACTAAGTACCTTCTTGTCTTCAAGTTATTTGCAAATTGATTAGATCAGGGTTTCTGCCAGTATTTTCTTAAGTATCCAAGTGAAGGTTACTTGTCTGTTCTGCTTGTTATATGACTCATGACTTCATTTAGTCCTCTACTGGTGACAGATTTCCCTGTTAACACTTCAAGATAAAACCTTTAGGGAATCTGACACATGAATAAAAAGAATGCATTAAAACCAAGGTTGGTGGAGTTGTTGCTATTATTAGAGTTCTACATACATTCTACATTTGAAATTCTGCCAGTATTTCAAATGCATACTGAATGCTTAAAATTGCCATTGCCATTCTTAGTTGTGTATTTAATATCAGACTTAGCAAGCAAGATTGTGACAGATTCTGTTTACTACTTTTTACAACCACGAAACATGGTGGACTTTGCAGTTTAAGTGACCATGACCTAGAAGGGCCAAAAAGTGGAATAATAATAATTAATAATAATAATAATAATTTCTAAAGTTTTTCACTTTACATATGGATTAAATTATATATAACAAAGTCAATGTCATTTCATGAGTGGTGTGATTGATACATAATAATATGTTATCTTCTAAGACAAGTGTCTGCACTTATAAATTAATTTTACATAGTAATATATCTGGAAGAAAGCATGGTATAAAAAGGATAGGAATGCACTTAGGCATCCCATAGACCTGGTTTTAGTTTCAGCTGGCCCACCTACAAGCTGTGTGACCTTCGACAAGTAACCTAAGCTATTGAAACCCCAGTTTCTTCATCAATAAGTTAGGGTGGTGTTACTTATCTCATCAATTTGTAATGAGCGTAAAGGATATAACATATTTAAGTTGACAATATCTGACACAATTGATAAGCATACTTTAGGGTTCTAAAGAGTCACAGGTTTTCTGAAGAGGGATGAGAACTGTGATGGGAAAATCTGCTAAACCATTTTGAACAATGGCTTGCTCATTTCCTTGGCACAGGGTCAATGTGATGGCATGTGAATCACCTTTATGTGATTTCTGGGACATAGTCATGTCCAGTTTGATGAAGTCAGATTAACATTGTATTATTAGTGTAATCAGATTGGGCAGAACTACCCATGGATTGAACAGTATTCAGATCACGGGCACAAATAGAAAATTGGCATAATCTCTAACCAAATGACCAAAGTCATAAATTAACATCATTCACCACATACCAGTTCCATTTAGAGTGACACATTGCTAAGAATCATACCAACAACCCCTCAAATGAAAGCTAGGACCCCTACCTACCCTGCCCAGCTTAAAAAGTAAGCCTCAACACTCTCTGGGATTTTTGTCAGGAGATTATGGGGTTGCTCCTGATCCTAAAGATGGCCATTATCACTATTATCAACAACATGTGAATAAATATATTAAGGCTTATGAAGTCAGGGCCCTGGAATATATTGATCACCAATGTATCTCTAGCACTCAGGGAAAAAAATGTAATACATAGCAGTCTTTCAAAAGCTATTTGTTGAATGAGTAAATGAATTAATTTTAAATTAGGTAAATTCTTGAATGATCAACGAGCCTGTCAAGTGATTGAGCTGCAAAGTTTTGCCACCTGAGGGTTAAAGAGTACTCCAGCTTCCTGTTTGGTTCAATTCTTATGGTTTCTAAATGTTTCCCCAAATGTCTGTATACAATCTCTTGCCTTGCTAAGCAGTCTAGTGAACATGACTGCATCTTTCAATGATGTGATAGATCATTGCAGCCTCAGGATTATCATGCTAAATCCATTTTCATCTTTTAGCTGCAGGTACAGAGGTGGGAAGTGTAGGAGCTGGGGTGAAGGAAGTATGGTCCTAAAATATAAATTTAAAATTTTCACTGAAATAAAGATTTATCATCAACAAATGTTTTCATCACCTATATCTTTTTCTAAAATCCATATGGAAAAAATATCAATATTTCTAGGTTTCTGTCATATGGGATCTGAATAATTTTTGCTATAATGAAGATCCTATTATCATTCAATAGGTGAGTAAGGTTTCTTTTATTCCAGAAACTGTTTGTGAGCACCTACTGTATACTAGGAAGATAAATGTGCTTGAGAAACAGACTCATAGACATTTAACCTCAATTCAATATATTATAAAAATAACTCTCTACTGCAAAATATAATTACAAGATACTCTGTTCAACTAGAAGTGATTACTCTGTATATAAGGACTTCTCAGAAAAGGCATTATGTCAGATAAATTTTGAAGAATGAGTAAGAGTTCACCAAGTTCACCAAGACCATGTTGTAAAACTCCAAGGAGCAGCACCATCATGTTATATATAAATAGTGACCCCTGAGTTTCGGCTCCTGGGAAACTCTTTTGTATATCAGTTAGGATGCCTTCAGATGCAAGTAAGCAGAATATTACAGAAAGTAGCTTAATTAATAGAAGGTTTAAGGGGTACCTGGGGGGCTCAGTTGGTTAAGTGGCTGCCTTTGGCTCAGGTCATGATCCTGGGATCCTGGTATCCTGGGATCGAGACCCACAGAATCATTGGGCTCCTTGCTCAGTGGGAAGACTGCTTCTTCCTCCCCCTCTGCCCCTCCCCCTACTCATGTTCTCGCTCTCTCTCTCAAATAAATAAATAAAATCTTTAAAAAAATTAATAGGTTTTATTTTCTCAAAGTCTAAAAGAAGTGGTCCTAAGTGGTTTAGGTGCATGCTATTTCAGTCAAAATCTTCCATGATTTCACTCTGTTGTGGTCAGCATGTTGGCTTCTGTCCTTGGGCTTATCACCAGATGGTCATAAGATGGTTTCTAAAGTTCCAGAATACTATCCAAAATACAAGAAGAAAATGGGGCAGGTGAGAACACTCTCTGAATGTATCTTTTTATTTTATTTTTTAATGGAAGAAAATTCTTCACAGATGCCATCCAGATGTTAGTCTTACACCTCATAGGCCAGAACTTACAAAAAACTAGTATCAGTTACAAGAGAGATTGAGAAGGCAAGTAGGTTAAATATGTTTTTAATCTCTGTTGTGCAAAGCACTCTCTACTAGGAAGAAAAAAAAGAAAGAAAATGAAAGCTCTTGCATAGGCAACCCATGGTGTCTGCAGGCTATTCTAAGGTGAAAAGACATTAGGCTTTTAGTGTCCAGAACTAGACATTTTGACAAATATTGAGGTTTTCTTGTCAGTGTCTGCTAAAACTATACTTAGGTTTTAATAACTTCTAGTATTATTCTTCCCTTTCTCAAGAGTAGTATGCTTCAGCTAAACATCCTCTTTTTATTCTACCAAAATTATCTAGGAGATAGGTATTATAGTTAATATTCCATCTATAGAGGAGAAAACTGGGGCAAAGAGGGGTAAAGCAACACAGCTAGCAAGTAATTAAATAATGAAGCCCAGAAATAGTCCCAGGTCTCCTGACTCTGAGACCAGTTTTTTTTTCTGTGATGTCTTAAATGTTTATATTTTCATGTTATTTTCATATATTTATATTATGTTTATATTTTCAAGTATGATATTATAGAATAACATGATAAAGGATGATATATTATTTAATTATATACAGTATGATACAGTTTTGTACTATAACATAGAGTAATAGTTAATCTCTGTCATATTTCAAACTATTATGGCCCAAGGTAGACTAATCAGCTTCATAGGAATTATTCACTACCGGCTTAAAGGTAGTTCTGTTCAATAGGGCACTTTCTGTTCCAGGAGCTCACCATGTTCCCAATACAGCCTGAGAGAAATAAAAAAGTTGGCTCTCACTCCAAGAGTAGAAGAGTTCAGGAAATGACCTGGGTATGAGGGCAACTAAGCATAAGAAAGGTGATTTGAAAAGCAAGAACTCTACATTCCTTGGACCTCTTTCCCTCCTTTTGTCCTCTAGTTTGCATCTGTCCATGGGGAGTAACAAAATCACCAGCAAATCAAAAGAACACATTGCACCAAGAGATAAGATGAGCCTTTAAAAGCCCACAAGGAGCTAAGATGTGCTTCACCCCTGGGGAAGAGACTGCATGGGCCATTTGAAAACTTTCTGAGATGGACTCTACACTCAAGATCAATGGATTTAATATCCGATAGCACTAGCCATGGTCACCATGGTGAGCAAGGCTCTGGCTATAATTATAAGATTCGGCTGGATGTATTGCAGGGAGAAATTCTTTATGAACAAAACAGACTTGGCACTCTTATAAAGTTCGTATCCAGCATATTTCTCAGTCATGGACAATTCAAAAGATGGTGCCTTTGAAGATAAAGTAGAAACCAGAGTAACTGGGTCATTTCATTCTGGGGTTTTCAAAAACTATTCTAAATCAGGCTAGGTTCTAAATAGTTCTGGTGTCTATAGCTATAATTCTGGACTGTGGCTGAGTGTTTACTTGACCTCATTTTCCAACATAAAGAATTATCTATTAGACAAGTAAAAATAGATTTCCCCAAAGCAAGCACACTTTGGTCAAGGCAGAACCCATTCAAGTGGAACCCTGTAGAAGAGCATCTAAAGAATGGGAGAGGTCAATGACAGAGTTTCCCTAAGATGTTATCATGTATTTTTAAAAAGAGTGCGCCAAAAGAAGCGGTAGAATGTCATGTTTCTGAGTCATAGGTTGTTTAGTATGCTTTGATCATGCAGATTATTGTGCAGTTGCTCAAAAATCTGTTTCAGGATAGGCAGTTGAGTTTTTTGACTGAACTGTATATACCCTGAAAATTCAAAGATTATATAAAGCCTACAGATTGGTGGCAAGCCCCAGAAATAGAGCAAATGGTTGATGTGGTTTTTTAAATTAAACTTTCTATTTTTGAAATAACTGTAGCTTCTTCTGCAATTGTAAGAAGTAAGAGAGAGATAGAGTACTCTTGATTCAGTTTCCTCCAATGGTAATATCTTGTCTACCTATAGTACAATATCACAACCAACATATTAACAGTGATAGGATTCTTCAACCTTGTTCAGATTTTCCTAGTTTTATATGCACTCATATGTGTGTGCGTGTGAGAGTATCTGTGTAGTTCCACAGAATTTTACATATGTAGAGGTTCGTGTGTCCACCACTACAGTCAAGATACAAAACAATTCCATCGCCACAAGGGTTCATCATGTTGCCCTTGATGTAGTTTTAATGACTTGTGAAGGAGAGGTAAGAACTATATCATTATTTAAATTAAGCAGGAGAGGAGTACCTGGGTGGCTCAGTGGGTTGAGCATCTGACTCTTGATTTCCGCTCAGGTCATGACCTCAGTGTCCTGAGATCGAGTCCCATGTCAGGCTCTGTGCTCAGCAAGGAGTCTGCTTGTCTCTCTCACTCTCCCTCTGTTCCTCCCCCAATTCACATGTGTTCTTTCTTCCTCTCTCAAATAAATAAAACTCTTTTAAAAAGTCGATCAATCAATTAATTAATTAAGTGGGAGAAACAAACAAAAACAATGCATTTTAACATGTACATTTCTAAGTTCCTTTCAATTTCTATTATATTCATATTTCCCCCTGAATTATTTAAAAATATAATTAATCTGACCTTGCATAGTTTTGATATTTTTATATAGTCATTTTAAGATATATATTTAGTTATTAATCACTTATTTCCACTATAAAATATATGACCATCAATTACATGCCTGGGTATTCATCATAGAGAAATGAAAAGTTATGTTCTCCCCAAAACCTCTACATGAACATTCATAGTAGCTTTATTTTTAAGAGCCAAGAACTAGAAATAACCCAAATGTCCTTCAGGGGGTGAATGGATAAACAAACTGTGGTACATCCATAAAATGGAATACTAGTCAGCAACAAACAGGAATGAACATTGATACACACAACTTGAATGGATCAGCGGTATGCTGAGTGAAAAAAAAGCCATCTTTTATGATCCCATTTATAAAACAGTTCCAAGATAACAAAATTTTTGTGATGGAAAATAGATCAGTGTTGCCAGAAGTTAGGATTGGAAAGAGGGTATGACTATAAAGGAAGAGCACAATAGTTTCTTTATGGTGACAAAACAGGTATGTGTTCTGATTATGGTGGAGATCACAGACATCTACACATGTAATAAAATTTCACACAACTATATGTCCCCCCCAAAATGTTTACATGTATAAAATGGGTGAAATCTGAATTCGGTGTGCAGTTTAGTTCATGGTACTCTACCCCTGTCAATGATCTGATTTTAATAATGCCCTATGGTTATCTAAGATCTTGTCACTGGGGGAAGCTGCCAGGGAGGATACACAGAAACTCTATGTGCTAATTTTGCAATTTCTTGTGACCCTAAATTTTTTTCAAAATAAAAAATGAAAACAAAAAATTAGCTTCCCAAATTTACAGAGAAGTAAATTAAGATTCAAACAGGCCAAATAAACTGCCCTTATAAAGAAGCCCTCAAGTTGGAAAGGCCAAACTGGAATTTAAACAGCGGGGCTTCTGACTCATGTGACTATTGAAATTTAAATTGATTTTATTTTTTAAAATGTTTGTAAATTATGTTTTTTTTTTTAAGATTTTTTTATTTATTTGACAGAGATAGAGACAGCCAGCGAGAAAGGGAACACAAGCAGGGGGAGTGGGAGAGGAAGAAGCAGGCTCACAGCAGAAGAGCCTGATGTGGGGCTTGATCCCGTAACGCCGGGATCACGCCCTGAGCCGAAGGCAGACTCTTAACCGCTGTGCCACCCAGGCGCCCCTGGAAATTATGTTTTTAAATATTTTATTTTTAACTAATCTCTACATCCCACAGTGGGGCCCGAACTCAGGACCCTGAGATCAAGAGTCGCATGTTCCATCAACTGAACCACCAGGCACCCATACATTGATTTTAAATAAAATTAAAAATTCAATTCCCCAGTTGCTCTAGCCATATTCAGGGACTCAATATCTACATGTAGCTAATGGCTACCATATCAGACAGTGCAGATAGAGAACATTTCTGTCACCTCAGAAAGTTCTAATGCACAGTGTTGCCTAAAGTAATACACAGTGACTCACTAATTTGTCTTCCTTGACTTTTTTCTACCTCTCTCACACAATCAATCATGTTATTTTAAGAGGTTCAGCACTCCATGTCTCAAATGGGCCCCTGACATCTGAAATGAGGATAGCAGCATTGAGTTATTTTCAGCACAATTATGCAGAATCCAACTATAGTAGAATCCTGATGACTTTTATATAAACATATCAAACTTTATGATTATGCCATTAACACCATGTTATGTTTAATATGGTTAAGAAGTGCAATAGGCAGGAGTACCTTTTAGGAGCACCTCCCAAAATATCTACACCCTTATCCCCAAAACCTATGAATATTAAATTCCATGGAAAAGGAGTAATAAGAAAGTAGCAGATAGAATTAAAGTTTGCTGACCAGCTGACATTGGATGAGTAAATTATATTGGATTATCTAGGTGAGCCCAATGGAATCACAAGGTCCTTAAAAATGGAAGAAGGACGGAGAAGAGTCAGGGTCAGAGTGATGCAGAGGAAGAAAGACTTGACAGGGTATTGGTGGCTCTGAAAATGGAAGGGAACCATGTGCCCAGGGAATGCAGGCAACCTCTAAAAGCTAGAAAAGGCAAGAAAACCCAATTCTTTTATAGAGCCTCCAAAGAGGAATGCAGACCTGCCAACACCTTGAATTTAACCTACTCAGAGTGATTTTGGATTGATAACTTCCAGAACTGTAAGATGATACATTTGTGTTGTTTTTTAAGCCACTAAGTTTGTGATAATTTAGTAACACAGCAGTAGGAACCTAATATAGAAGTTTTCTAAAATTCAGTATTAATGGGTGTAACTCTTGCTTAGTTATTTCTTTTTTTTTTTTTTTTTTTTTTTTTTTTTTTTTTTAGTTGTGGAGAAGCAGATTTTAAAAGAATTAGTGGTACTTTGAGTCTCAGGAGTTCTTGTATCAAAACACGGAGGCTTCAGATTGGCCCCTTGGCCTAGAACTGCACAGGAGGGAATGGTGGGTCTACGGAGGAGAAGAGCAGACCTTGAGCTAAGTCTCCATGCACAGAGTTGCTAATCCAGTGTAGTTGTTTGCCTGAGAATGACACTGAAGTTCTCAGCAGTGAGGATAAAATTAGATAATCTATTTTGCTTCATGAAAAGGACAAGGAAATGATATAATCTTTAAGAACAGTGGAAGAGTATGCACAATTCTACTTAAAATAGCAATAAGAGAATTGTTCTATTGTGTCAAATTACTGAGATTAAATGTTATCAGATGATATTTTATTTTTCATTTTGGCATTTTTAAAAAATTCAATGTGCTTCTAAAGACAAAAAAGTCAATAAAAAATTGAATGTTAGTATTAAAATAGGAAAGTGGGTCTAATTCATTTGAAATGGGAGGAAATTTGCTGGGACGTGTGCTAAAACACATCCTAGAGTTTTCATATTTCATATGACGCACCAAAAAATCATGATTTAATGAGGGCTAAGAAACTACCTCAAAACTTTCCAAAAACTTTCACGCTTCTGTGCCTACCTGAAATTTCCACATTATCTGCTCATTTTGTTTGAGGCTTTAATGGCTAATGTTAAAGTGAAAAATATATATATATATACACACACACATACATATGTAGACAGTTTCTTAGTCAGTGTTTTCAGGAAACCTATTCTTAATTACCTTCCAAGAGCCGTGAACTTCCTGTGTCTGCTCTCAGAGCCCCTGAGATCCACTGCATGTCACCTATTCAGAGATAAGGATCTAGTTGCCTACCACACACCTCAAACTCAACATGTGTCAAACTCAGCCATTCAAATCCTTCTCCACCCCCACCCTGTCCTTCTCCCATTTTTCCTGACCCACCCACTCAAGCTGAAAAGCTCAGTTATCCAAGGATGCCCCACTTGCCCTCCCACCACTTCTAGCTCATCACCAAATCCTCACAATTCCTCCTCCTCCATGTACCCTTCTGGTCCACACACTCCCTTCCATACCCCATTCTGGAGCCTCCATTCATCTCATTGGTTCACATCTAAACTCTAATCAGTCTCTCCTAACCAATCCAGTCAATGAAAAAGACTTATTACCACAGGATTTATGGAAAGGATTTATAGTCAATATTTCAGTTAAAAATATTTTGCATCCCTGTTACCTGAAAATCACTGTGGGAAGGCATACCCCTTGTTATCAAGAAGTTTGAAATGAAATGGGAAACAACAGTAATGTATAACAATCATAAAAATAACTACAGTTATCATTTACTGAGTATCTCCTATATTCTTGACATTATTCCAGATGGTTTCCATGTATTGTCTATAATAATCATAACGGCCCTACAAGGTAGGAATTATGCCCATTTTATAGATGAGAAAATGGAGGCTCAGCGATGTTACTAATTTGCCAAGATCTTACAATCTTAAGTGGAGTACAAACTGGAGATTTTTTTTTGAGATTTTATCTATTTATTTGAGAAACAGAGCAAGCAAGAGTGAGAGAGAGTTGAGACAAGCTGGGAGGAGGGGAAGAGGAAGAGGGAAAAGCAGACTCCTCACTGAGCAGGGAGCCTCAACACAGAGCGATCCCAGGACCCCGGGATCATGACCTGAGCCAAAGGCAGATGCTTAACTGACTGAGCCACCCAGGTGCCCTAAACCTGAGATTCTTAAGGGCAGAGGCTATAATTCAACTTTTTATTTTCTATTAATGTCAGAATAAAAGAATTTCAGACAAAATAGCAGCTGGCTTTGTAAATACTCATAAACAGTATGTCAGAGGAAAACTATATCCTTTAAAATGTTATTTATACTCCTTACTATAAATGTTACAGTGAAAAAAAAAATCAATGTCCGATTTTAATCCACTGCATTTACATACACACCAATCTGTTTTACCAGAAGTTCACTTAGTAAACCCTCTATAAGAAGTAGCTGATAGAGCATAATGGCTAAGAGAGTGGACTCTGTAACCAGCCTCCTGCTACTACTTTACAAGCTGTGTGACTTTGGCTAAATCACTCAACCTCTCTGAAACTTGCCTCCTCACATGTAAAATGTGGCTAATAATATAATACTCATTCCACTAAGTTACAATGGATCAAATTTGGATAACACATTTTGTAAAGCACTCAGCCTAAATTAGTAAAGACTCAATAAATACTAGCTTTCGGCTGTTATCTCACCCTCCTCCCCAGAAAAGGAGAGTTTCAACAAAAGTGTTACAGTGAAAAAAGAAATCAATGTCTGATTTTAAAATCCACTGCATTTACATACACACCAGTCTGTTTTGCCAGAAGCTCACTGGCTCATCATCTGAACAGAAAGATATCAAATCATGGGATTTAGGAACTCAGAGAGAATCTTATCTGAAATTCAGCTCAATCTGGCCAAGTTCAGAAATGAAATGAAGGTTCAAAAAAGGAAAATTGACTTCCCAAGGTTGTAAAGTTTGTTTAACATAGATCCAACAGTAGAATCTAGATCTCTACACTTATAATCTCATGCTCTTTCAACTACAAACACACCTTTTTAAAAGTGAGTTCAGTACCATCTCATATATTAGAAATACTAAAATGAATCACCAGTCATATTGTTCCAAAGTGTTTGACTGACTATATTAAACTATCTATAGCTAAGTTTAAAATTCAAGTAAAAGCAAATTTATATGCTCCTTAATATGTGTTCATATTGCTTAAAAACAACATAAAAATACGAATACTCTTATGAATCAAAATTTTTAATGTTAAATGAATTTTTTTAAATCACTGATTAAATTCAGAAAGCAACTGACATTGATTAAAGTAAGGATTATCAACAAAAACTTGGAAAAATAAAATAAGTATTTTAAAACCCTAAATCACGCATGTTTTCTGCCCTTAAGAAGATTCCCATTTCCTGATGGGGTAGATGACAAAGGAGCTTCACTACACACAGTCTTCAACTATATCACCTTGGAATTAATAGTTTTAAATGTGAAAGAAATGCGAGTCACACAATGAATATACTCATTCATTGGATAACTATCAACTGAGCACTTCCTTTGTTCTAGTAATGGTGGTAGGAGCTGGAGTCATAATGGTAAAATAAGATATGGTCCCCATTCTCCAGAATCTTAGAAGATAATGGAAGAAGGAGACAAGAGATTAAGATGCTAAAATCCAGGATAATGGACATCAACAGCTAACATTTAGGATAATTGATATCAATAGCTAATATTTATTCAACATTTATTCAATATATTAGGTGCCAGGTAATATGCTAAGCACTTCCAACTTTCAGGCTGTTTCACAAAACCCTGTGAGATGACTGCTATTATTAGCCTCATTTTCCAAGTCAGGAATCTGAAGCCAAGAACTTATTAGAAAGCAGGAAGGTAGGATTCAAGTCGCTATTTGCTGCGTCTGAGTCCTGTCTGTTAACAATGAGGACCACTGCCGAAGTGATAGATGGAGAATATACTGTGCCAAAGATGAGGGGCTGAACCCAGTCCTAGTGGATAAGGAATCAGGATTCCTAGAAAACACACGTACATTGAGATTTGACAGGGATTGTGCCAGTCAGAGAAGGATAAGAAAGACTTTCCAGGTGGATAAACCAGTATAAGAGAAACCGCTTTCCCATCGACCTGAAAATTACCCTAAAAGCATGACATTCAGGTCCCTTCACGGTATGGCCTAGACCCATCTCTCAACACTATTCCCATGAGTCAACTACAATTTAACATTTTTCAGTTGCTTCGAAGAACCAAGTTTACCTTCCCTGCTGGGTCTCTGAGGATGCCATTCCTCTGTCGAAATTAGAACTCTGCTCCTAGGTAATGCTTAGTCATTCTGGAGGTCTCAGCATAGACACTGTTTTCTCCAGGGAGTCTTCCAAGAGCTATGTCCAGGCCCTTCTCAAATTGCATTTAGAGTCCCTACCATTCATGCCTATGGTCCCCTGCATTTCTGTCACTGCAGCCCTAAGCAGACTGCTAAATCCACATTTGAACATCTACCTTCTTTATGATACTGAAAACGCCATTGGGCAAGGTCTGTTTTACTCATCACTATAATCCCAGAGCCTGGCACAATGCCAAGCACATAGTAGGCACTCAATAATTATTTGTAGCATGAGTTAAAGGATCTAAATTTGTAGAGTAATATCCCCATCTTGTGGCCTTTTGGAAGACTCTGATAAAGTCATGATACCCTGCTGTGTTTTCAATACTAAAAGCACAGGTAGGCACTGGCAATCCTTGCTCCATGCACTGAAGGAAATGAAAGTAAAAGTGATATACCACCTGTAAGGTCAATGTTTCCTACCTTTAGTTGACACAAGGCAGAAGAAATATGTGGAAGGGAATAAACCTGAAAGTACAGTTGTGTACAGCTGTGAAAGTACACTCAAATCAGACAAACCAGTTCCCTTGTCTGCTTCCATTTTTGAAGCGAAAGACTTTATTCAGGCTTGCCTTCTGAAAGGACGTTTTCCAAGCACATATTTCCTTACGGAATGAGTCATTCTCAGTCAGACTCACAACCTTCTTAGAACCATAGCACCTTGGATGGAAGGAAAGAGCCCATATTTCAGAAAGAAAGCACCCAGCTAGCAAGTGGCACTGCTAGGCCAGAACCCAAACCGGCTGGCTGCTAAACCTCAGCTGGAAATTGTTAATAATTAAGCAGTGACTGGTTAGTGTGCTGTGGAATGGAATGATGGAATTTAGTATTAGTATTAGTAACTTATCGTAATTAGAATATAATTTTTCTATGAATGGTCCAGAAGTGGGTGGTGGCACATAAATTAAAGCAATGCCCAAAAGGGGGTGCTTTGAAAATTTGCATTCATCCCCAAAATAATAACCTACAACTTCAGAATCTTGGACGATTTTAAGAGAAGTGAGGCTTAAAGGAAGACTCTAATTAAAATGAATAAAAAATTGAAAAAGACTTTGACTTCCCCAAATAATTATCACTAGCCCTTCCTGCAGCACTTCCTGTGCACCATAAACTGGATTGACATGGCTTATTCTACTTACTTCCACAAGCACCCCACTCCTGTAAGTAGCTGCTGTCATTAATCCCATCTACAAGAGGAAGAGACCGAGCAAAGCGGGGGGGGGGGGGGGGGGGGGAGCTAAGGAACTGTTTAAAGTCCCTTGTGAGTAGATGGGGACCTGAGATGCAAGATGCCCGAGTGGAGAGCTCTTGCTTCTGTGGCCCTTTGCAAATGTGAAAGTTAAACCCTTCCTTTCTGTCAGTTTGCCACCATAAAACCTTCCTTTGAAGATGCGTTAAATTTACAACCTCGCTTCCTTTCAGACACTCTGTGGATATTTTCTGAGTCTTTTCACTTAATAGAGATTTCTGGCATCAAAATAAGCCACAGTAAAGTCAAAACCACACTGGATTTGGTCTTGAAATACACAGGCTTTGGAATACTTGGATTTTCCAGTTTATCAAAAGTCACTTAACCTCCTTCAAAGTTTCCTAATGTGTAAAACAAGAGTAACACCTATTTCACAAAGTTGTTGAGAGAGTTTAATGAAGTAATATATTTTAAAAGGCCTGGGACATGGTGGGTGCTCAAATATTTTTTGGTTCTAATGGGATGATTGTCCTTGGATTCCACAATACTCTCGAAAATTGACAATGGCCCCTTCCACGCAAGAAGCCTGAGTATAAGGAGTTGGTCACTCAGACAGTGGATTGATAGAAGAAACTTTGTGACTATTTTCGAACATTCTTGAAGGCCCTAGCAAAGTCCAGCAAAATATTTTCCCTCAATTTGGTCTCCTAAGCATACCAAATCTGGCACATTTCTGACTATGGGCCTACATTTGTTTAGCTCAACTTTAAAAGTCAAAGGACTCTTTAAGTCATCATCAAATGTAGAAGAAGCAAACAAGCCCAAATGAAAACATTCTTCACGTATTTTTCATGCAGAATCAATCAACCCATGATGAGATTCATTCATTCAATACTCGGCAAACATTTATTGAGTATCTACTATATTTGTTTTTAATAAAATATAATGCCAGGTGTTCAGAATATTTGAAGATTGGTATAAAGTTCATATAAATTGCAAATATTTTTATTCCCTCTCCAATCACTCTCCAAGAAAGGAATTCAGAGAGTGACATGCTTAATCTGTCTGTGAAAAAGCACAGAAATGACAGAACTCTCCAATGTGGCAACCTTCCCTTGCTAATGAGGTCTCCTCCTCTCCCACAGCCTCCTCACTACATTGCCTTTGGTAACAGGCACCTCCTTGTTCTGAATCTGCCACTTATATACTATGTTTAGTATTATGAATAAGTTTTCTTTACCACACACATTGGCACAGCCCAAGGACATGAAGTCAAATAAACAGATATTAGGCAAATGTTCTCTTATCTCTTGCCATAGAGATAAAAGGGGAAAAAAATGATTGAAAGAACAAATGAAGCCACCTGCTCTGAATTTTAACCAAAAAATGCGGAATCTAAGGACTTTGAATAGTGCTCTAAGCACTGAATGCATTTCAGTATTACTTGGTACAGGCAGGTATGCCTTAAGAACCAACGTCTAATTCAACAAAGCTCTTAACTTTCCCTTCCTTTACCAATCTATAAAGTCGGGGTGATATTGGCCTTTCACTCATCTGTGGGTCAGGGAAATAGAGGAAAAAGTGCCTTGTCAATTGAAGAAAACCACCCCAGTGTTCCATGAGTTTTACTGTATAGTTTTGACTGTAGAAATCTCTTACGGCTTATATATTGTTTGGTGTCAGAACACAGGAGAGGGAATAAGGAGAGGGAGGACAGAGTACAGGCAGAATAGTGAGCCCCAAAGATGTCCACATCCTAATCTCTGGAATCTGTAAATATGGCCCCTTATATGATAAAATGGACTTTATAGGTATGACCAAATTAAGCATCTGGAGATGGGAGATTATTCTGGGTTATCTGGCTGGGGCAATGTAATTGCAAGTGTTCTTACGAGAGGGAGTAGGAGGGTCAGGATCAGTAATGAAAGATGGGATGGTAAAAGCAAGAAGGTGGAGTGACCCAAGGAAGTCACCCCAAACCAAGGGGTGCTGGTGGCTTCTGGAAGCTGGAAAAGGCACAGAAACGGATTTTCCCTCGGAGCCTCCAGCAGGACGCAGACAGTGAAACTGGTTTTGGACTTTTGACCTAGAACAGCAAAATAATACATGTGTACTGTTTTAAGCCACCCTGTTTATGGTAAAAATGAAGTGGATACAAGTGGGAAATGAATACAAGTGGGAAGCTATGTTCTCTAGTAAAAAGAGCAAAGGATGAGGGTCAGAAAGACTTTGGCTCTGGTTTTAAGTTTGGCACTACTAGCCATGGGACCTTAAATGAGTCACATTACCTCTCAGGACTTTATTCATAACCCACAGGGTTTAACTCTGGCTAAAGCTTTAGTCCCTTCTAGCCCTGGCAGTCTATTACGGGCACAATGCTAAGTGTACAGAGGCACTTAACATCCTCCTCATCCTCCAGACGATATTCCAAAATGTAGTTTACATTCTCCCTGCCATGCCACCTCAAATGACTCTAAAGCCAGATCACAAATCCGACATTAGCACTAAAGATACAGTGGCATACAAAATTTATGTCTAAACCCTGGAATGTATTTGCCTAGTACACAAGTTTTTTTTAAACACATGGTGCTTGCCTTAGGTAGTTTTATTTTGGAGAAGGAGCTTCTTAGTTCTGGCCAAACATATGGTCTGGCAGTTCCACTACACCCACTGAGTGTTTGTCTTCTCTGCTTCTGTGCAGTAATTTTAATAAAAAAAGCCTGTACCAGCCCTCACCCCAGGTGGTAAGCCAGCCCCACCTGTCTCTTCCTGACAGACTGTTGAACATGGATGCCTTCCAGCAACTAAAAGTCATTATTTTGTCTCCCCAACCTCTCTGCTTTTGCTCCAGGTAGCTATTGCACAGAGTCGTATATTTAGAAACATGATGTCAGCTATTTCTTATCTTGCCATCTTTGAGATGTCCTGTGTCTTGGAATTTCCAACAAAATAGATCCCTCTTTGCAGCACTCCCCATTCTAAACACACAAAAGAAAATTAAATAGATTAAAGGAATCCCATTATTTTATCTGTGTTTCATCTTCTTCAGAATAAATAAGCCCACCCATGCACTTGGTGCTGGAAGTAAGCTAAGGACAGCCAGGTGATGCTTTGCCCTTCGCTGGCCCTGTACAAAGGATTTTTCTTTTTGTCTAAAACTGAGCTGTTAATTGCTTTTAATCAGACAGATCCAATGAGAACATTTTCACCAAAAATCAAAATAGAAACCAAATATTCTGAGTATATGTTTAAGAACCAGATTGCAGGTACTTAGCAATTCTGAGAGTTCATGAGAGCACTCACTGTATTTTGTCAACTTAACAAAGAATTGTTCCTGCCCTTTGTGAAGCTAGCAAACAGGAGGATAAGAGAGACTTAGATTTTTATATTTCTTTCTCTCAGACTTTCAGAAGGGCAGGTTTTCTATATCGACTATCTTGAGGAATCTGGAGCCTCTGAAAGCCTGAATAGTAATATGGGTTATAAAAATTATTTAGGATATTCAGATACAGAGATATGGTAGGAGATTAACCATCACAGTGCAGAAAGGTCTGATCTTTGTGATACTCCTAAAGGCAAGATGATAATGAAATCCTTTTCTCTCTCTCCTTTACTCATAGGATCTGAAGCACTCACTTCACCTTCTGTCCCTGCAGGCCTGTTCATCCAGCAGGTGGAACCAGATGAAGACGAGAAGGGCAAATAATCACACTGGAGGTGCAAAGGCAGAACTCTGCAGGCACACGGCACAAGAGAAATTCAACAATATCCTTCTTTGTAGATAAATATTTATCTCCCTGAGAAGGGTTTAATTTTCTATTAGTGGAAATTATTCCACTTTTTCTATTTTTTACTTTGTTATGTAAAAAAGTAGATGAGTGAAAAGAACAACAATCATACAAAATAAAAAATCTGCAGGGTTTTTCATGTAGCCCTTGATTTTTTGTGGCTCACTGTCCCTAGACAGAAATCAAATGTTATCCATGAATCACTCTTGTAAAGGTCAAGGCTCTTGGTTGCAAGCAATGGAGACGAATATCACTAACTTAATGAAGCACTAAGGCACTTAGTAGAAGAATATTGTGTTGCTAACTCAATCAACAGGAAGGCTAGAGAGCCCAGGCTGAGGAAATGGGCAGGGCCGGAGCACAGTGAACAGCAGGCAACCAGGAATATTCTGTCATGATGCCACCACCAGTTACTACCACCACCAATAGCTCAATGTTGCCACCACCAGACACTTCATGTCCTTGCCTCTAGAATTTTGACACTAACCGCTGCCATTGGGCTCCATGAAATCACCAAACTAACAAGTATTTTTCACTAGATTTGTGATTTTGTTTCACTATCCCAGGAATGCTGGAATGCTCAAGCCTAGGTTATAGAGACATACCCTAGCACCAGGGGCCAGGGAGAAGCGTCTCGCCATTTTAACTTCTATAAAGGGAGGTGAGGTTTCCCTTCCACCCAGGTTCGCATTTTGGAGGATTTCCAACAAAGACAAGGGTGTTTGGATGCTGGGTAGCCAAGCAATATCAGATGTCCAGCACAGTCCAGTATTCTTCTTACCTGATTTCTACATATAGTCCTCACTCAAAACTACTCCTGCTTCATAATGTTCCTCAAATAATCAAGACATTTTCAGCCCCTCCCAACAAAGGAAGGCAACCTTTAGCCTTGCTAGTTACTGCCTCTAGATCAAAGTCTGATTTCTGAGTAATCTTTTTCCCTCCATATCTGTTGAATACCTTCATACTATTCTGCAGCATATGACCTGAAATGTAAAGTTAATCAGCAAAACTTATTTAGAAATGGTGTAGGAAAGAGGTAGGAAAGAAAAAGAAAATTAACAAAAATACACAAATCTACACATGACATGGCAATGAAGGTCATGGGATGAAGTTGATAGAATTCTCTATCACACATTTCATTTGCCCTGCATCTTCAGCCAGCATTGTAACTTGTATGGGGTCCTTAGCCACGTGGATGACACAAACCTTCCCAACTGGGGTTCTCAGTCCTGTGGATTAGCCTAGAAGGGGCTACTGTAGGGTTTCAGGAACTTGTTTTGTTCAATAGAGTGATAATAGGATGCTGCCCAGAGAATTAATTACCTATGCTCATCTCCATCTCTTTTGAATACATGAAACTATATGTCTTCTGGATAGTCAGAATCCATCACCCCAGTTACCACAATGATCCCCCTTTTCCTCTGTTTTCCCAGAAGCATGAGTGGTCTGTTAGCTTCCAGTTCAGTTGAAAATTATTGTGATACCTTTGGGAAGAAGTATTTCTCTTGGGGTACTAAAATTACTAAACTAACAGAATCCAGAGTCACAAGGACAGAAAGCAAGATTTGTAAGTGGGTCATTAGCTGTTCTAGGTAAGGATCCACCCCACTTCCAGTTCATTATTCTTGGACATGCACATTCTGGCTATGGGAAAAAGAGCACCATATTTCAGTTGTCGGTTCAGAGCACATTCTGAATTTTGTAAGAAAATATCCAACTTCACTAGGCATTGGCACTAAAATGAGTATTGCACAGTCCATTGCACCATTCCATAAAACTAACTGCTTCTAGTGATAAAGATAGAAATTTAGTGAATTCCGTGGACATCAACCACTGCCCTGTTTCCCATACTGTAACTTAACTTCCACTTGGCCCTTCCTACCATACAGTCTTTACTTCATGAATCAGAAAACTAATGAAGATTATAGGTCAGGATACCTATTCTGACTATATATAATATAGTATACTTATCTTTACATATATTTACATACATACATATATACATCTAAATTTATAGGAACTAAGTAAAAAACCATGTATAGAAACCCACTGAACCCACGATAAGGTAGATCTGGGTCAAAACTCTAATTATTATCCGGCTTTTTTAAACCCCCATTCTTCATGGTAGACCTCAGTGGAATTTGGGGTCACCAGAAATTAGCCTGAGTTAGAAGCATTGTGAAATCTGCCCTGGAATAACTGGGTATTTCACTTTCTCCAGGACCTATTTACCATGGTAAATGGTAAATGGCTACACACCGCTTAAGGAACAATTAATGCCTAAAGTATATAAAGAGTACATATTCATGACTTTCTAGTATGTCTTTTCTGAGGGGTCCCAGACCCACCTTTGTTCAAGGCACTCCAGGTCTGTGATGTGGCTCAGGGCTGGGAATTGGGTGAGTAGCTACTACTTTATCATAAAAGCTCATTGGGCCTCTTTTCCCCACACCTATAGATGTTTTTGTTTTTTATTTAAATATATCAAGAAGGACCATGGAGAGTTTCCAATTAGGTATTCCATGATCAATTATCCACCTCTAAAATCAGTATGGGTCACACTCTTCTAGTCAGCCATTACTCCTGCTGCCTGTCAAGGTAATCACACCACTTTGCCTCTGTCAATAAACACCATTACTTGGCCTAGGCATCTGGGTGCTTCCCATCCCCATTGAGTTTATGAGTCCATTTTCCTGCAGCACTTCCCACTGCTATTGCAGCCTACAGAAAAGTACCTGTGAACTACTTCTCAAAAGTGCTTACCTTATCCTTGAATTACTCAAGACCTTGTTGAAGACAGTTTCTTCTGAAACCTCTTGGAGGGCATAGATAGCTATGGTAGTCACACTTGATTAATGCAATCAAGGACTCCTGTCTTTGTAGACACAGGCTACATTGCACTGAGTATATTTTGACAGATCAAGTTCCTTTACTCTAGAGCTCTATGAAACCGTTTTCATTCAACTAGCCAAGTCAACACTGAGCAACTATTTCAGCTGCTTGGTTCAGCACATAGGATCCAGAATCTCTGGGGTCTGTGTCTGCATTGGTAATTGAGTCTGATCTGTAGTTGTGTCATTCCTTCCTTGATACAGCTTCCCCAGAAGACATTTCCCTGTAGATTTTGCTGAAACAAATTAGCAAAGATATTTAATTCTTTTCTTACATCACCTTGTCCTTCTATGTTTGCCTTTGTAATTTCCCAAGCACCCACTCCTCCATCACCCACATTCAAACCACACACTCTGGTTTCAAGTCTAGAGACATCACTAGGGTGAGACAGTGCAAGGGGAATAAGTACTTCTTCCAGGTCAACTCCCTCAAATGAAGGTACAGTGAAATAAAGCGGCCTAACTCTCTGAAATTCAACAATGCTTATAGAATATTTTTGCATATTTTTACAGACTTTTCAGGTGTTCTGAATTGAGAGGACTACTCTGGAGAGCAAAAGTACCACATTCTTGGAAAACTCTCCTACAACATTTGATGCTGGTAATCATTCTCCTATTTGGAAACCTTCCTCCTTCTATGTTCTGTGTCATTTCATTCTCCTAATTTTGCCTTTCTCCCTCAGTTTCTGACTATTCCTCATTACTCTAGGATTATCTTTTATTTTCTCTATCTTCTCTCGTCTCTTCCCACAGTTCCAACTACAATCAATTATTCATTTTTTTCATCCATAGCTACATGCCTAGGTTTTATCTCTCTTCTGAACTCTATTCCTACATTTCCAGCTGCATGACAGACACCCCAAAGTTGCTACTGCAACGTAATAGCCCTAGGACTGAACTCCTTTCTTCCTACAAAACAAGTTCACCATCACCCGAGTTAGGGTCTTAGAATCATATTTGAGTTGTTCTCCCTCATTCACACGTCCCATCTATGCCAGTTCCTTTCAAATATTTCCACAGTCTCTAAAATCCATACCATTTCTTTGATTATATCATTTTCTGCTAAAAGATTTTCAAAGGGTTCCCATTGTCTTGAGGATAAAAAAACTATGTAGTATAAAAAAGTTCAAGCTATCAGGAATCTACTCAGTCTTTCTCCAGTTCCATCACACTCTAAGTAGATTTCCCTTTTATCCCTTGACCTCCAACCATACTTCCCAAGGTAATCTCAAGTGTCTACTATTTCTCATACTCACCCTTCATGAATTCACTTAATCATCTCTGGTCATGCTATTCCCTCCATCTTGCCTCTCCTAACCCTCCCCTCTCAGCTGGATTAGGTAAAGAACCCAAGAACTGGAAGATAGTTATAACAGAACCAGAGGGAGAGGACGTGACAATGACAATTTTGAGAGGATATGCTGTGCTGAGCCATCTCCTTTCCTGAAGAAGTTTACAGGGATGAGGAGGGGTGAAAATCGCAAAAACCTCTGTATAAATGTTTAGGAGATACAGAGCAAAGGGAATCTGTGCCCTATGCCCAGGAGAACCCTGAAAATTGGCAAGATCTCGGTGTCACTAACCTCAGCATACGTGGGAGAATAGAGTAGGCATAGCAGTGGGGTGGGAAATCCAGAACAAGAACCTCATGTGGTCTCATAGAGGGCCTGGGTGCACATGCAGTGTCAAACAAGAGAATGAATGATTTCATTGCACCAAACAGCATTTCAGAGCAACAACTAGCATGGAAGAGGTGACTCAGCACTGACAGCTCCACAGTGGCTGACAGACAGCATTCCTATGTTTGGAAAGGGAGACCCAGGAATTACCTGGGTGAAATAACCCAAGGCCAACAGGAATGAGCACATCTCAGCTGATGTCAGAGGGGTCAGGGACAAAGATCCACACAGCATATGGCCCTTTTCAATGCCTGAGTATCATAAAGCCACTCTGCCTTTTCTCAGGCCCCTCTCTTTTTCCATGGCTTGTGGGGGAAGGGGTGCTAAATGGATGAAGATGTAACCTTTGCTACCTAGCAGAGTGAGGACTCTGAACAGAAATTAAGCTCACTTACAAAACGATAAAAAGGATCATTTCTGGCTGATTTTGTGTTTGAGATCCGTATCTGCATATGTGTATTATGTATATATGTATGTGTATATTCATTTTTTCTTTCATCCATAAATCATCAATGTGTGTTTTAGTCCATTTGGGCTGCTACAGTGAAATATCACAGACTAGGGGGCTTACACACAACAGAAATATATTCCCCACAGTTCTAAAGGCTGGGAAGTCCAAGACCAAGGTGCCAACAGATGTGGTGTCTGGTGGACTTACTTCCTGGTTCATAGATGCAGGTTTTTTTGTTTTTTTGTTTTTGCTGTGTCTTCACATGCAAGAAGGGCAGGGGAGCTCTCTAAGGTCTCTTCTAGGGAATAAATTCATTTCTGAGGGTTCCTTACTCATGACATAATCACCACCCCACCTCCAAATACTATCACACTAGGAGTTAGGTTTCAACATATGAATTTTGGGGGACACAAATATTCAGTCCATAATAATGTGGTTCTAAATACTGTGACAAAAAATAATCTGTCAATAAAAAGATTTTGTGACTATATAGAACATCATCCTAAATACTTCTGTGATACAAAATCAAAATCAACTAATTGACAAAACAAACCAAAGTTCTCTGTGGGAAACACTATCCCGAAGGACCTCCAGGAAGTCATTTTCTAAACTTTCTTGAAAACTCAAGTAAGATTTTATTATAAATAATAGAATCTGACAGCATTGAGAGGCAATTTATAAATTCCATTCTACGACGAAATCGTGCAGCTGGAAACTTGAGGAATGGACTAAATAAAATGACCTTAGAGGTGACTTCAAAACAGCAACCCTCATTATATCTCTGGACCCCAATTTTCCTACTTCCTATATAATTTCAGGATATTTAAACTGCCAACTGCAGGAAGAGATAAGATCAAAATACTCAGAAATTTAAGACACAACTATAGAAAATGCCTATCAAAATATGTACATGGATATACATATATATATATACACACGCAGAGTAGTAAAAATACATAAATATACAATACATAAGTACTTTTTTAACCTTTTATAGTTTGTCTCATATTTTAAAGTATTTTGCTATGTGTGCATGTGTATATATATGAATCAGTGGGAGACATACTGATATATCTAAAATCATTGACAAAAGTAGCTTATTGATGTAGAAAACCAGCAGAAAATACAGGAACACATCTAATTATAAAAGATGGGAACTATAAATGGAAGAAATTACATAAAGACATTGAAGCTGAGTCAAGTCAAGGGAAGTCTCTAAGCTCTTCTTTCAAGAATAACTGTTAAATAGATTTCATCGAAATTATACTTCACAACATGTTAATTCTCTGTCCCTAAGGGATTTCATTTTGCATAGAACCTAAATAAACTGCCTGAGAAAAATTTTGCTGAGATTGGATTTAATTACCAGACCTAATTCTTCAGTAATGGAAATTCAGCCAAACAACTGGAAGAAAATGCTGACTGGATAGAGACCTGAGTGACCCAGCTAACGGGAAGGGAACAACATTTTTGATTAATTGAAAGGACAAACACTTCATCTTAAAATATCTAAAGGTGAGACGTGTAGAACTAAATAAATCTACAACACTGTTTGATAGCACTTTCCCAATAACCCTGTGGAGTACCTTTTCATATGATAATATATGAAATAGCAAGAAGCATATTTTTGCAGGCACCTTTCTACACCCAAAGTAAAATTTAATGTTTTTTAGAGTTTTCTGAATAGGCATTTCTACTACTCATAAAAACAATTTCTTATATTTTCAGCGTTAGTTTTATGGCAAAGGTCACCAAATATAATTGGTTACAGTACTTTCAGATGGCATAGATGGAGTTGGCAAGAGACTGTTCAGTGAAAAATCATTTTTGGATCTTCTAAGTGAGTTTTGTGTGTCTTTGGCAGATGAACTGCCTCTATAGCAATGAACGGCAATGATCCTACATGTTATTTCGAACATGAAAATGTCATTCTTCCCCTTTCAAAGCCATCCTGCAATCAGCAACAATTAGTATGCTTGTTAAAAAGGAGATGACTTTATTGATATTAATAATTCAATGTCACATTAGAATCAAGTTTATTATCACTGCTCTAACAAATCTTGAAATTAACATGCAGTCTTTAACTGGTGTGGTTTGCTTGTCTGTTAATACATTTTTAAATATTATATGATCTGTTCAAATATGTTTCTTAAGTAATAAGAGGAAAAAAAGATTTGGCTACTTTAAGAAGTCACTGTAGGACTTGCATGAAAATGAAATATCACTAACCAGGAGGGAGTTATTTAAGGGGACATAAAATGTTGTTGCCAAAGTAACCTTCCTCTGATTGGAGGAGAACCATGACTGCAGAGAGAAGATCATGCTGCAGACAGAAACATAACACATCTCATTTTTCTCTCTTCTCTCCTTGTTTTAGCCTAGAGGGAAAGAACAAGGAGGTTCTCTATCCCCAGAGCCGCTTGGAACACATACGGAGTCCAGCGTCACTTTAAGAAGCTGAGGGATAAGCAGAAACACATCCAGAGACCAGCAACCAGAAGGACAAGGAGTCTGGAAGTCACAAGATAAATGTTTGCAGCAACTGAGAATGTCTACTTTGGAGTGGGGACAATTAGGGAGAAATACAATAACTAATTCAAATATCTGGAGTTATTTTTTTTAATTCAAATTATTTAAACTAAAAACAAAAACAGTTCACTCATTTCTTCCTCCACCACTCCAAGCCCCTGCTTCTGGAAATTACCAATCTGTTCTTTGAATCTATGAGGTTGGTTTAGTTAAGAAAAAAACAAACAAACAAAAAAAAACCCGTTTTTTAGATTGCACATATAAAAGAAATCATATGGTATTTGTCTTTCTCTGTCTGACTTATTTCACTTAACATAATGCCCTCAAGGTCCATCCGTATGGTCACAAATGGCAAGATTTCAATTTTTTATGGCAAGATAATATTCCATTGTATCTAGATACCACAATTTCTTGCTCTATAATATAGAATATGTCTTTAACATGTTTGTGCAGTTTCAGAGAGCAATATCTATCCACATCTGAGCAAGCATCTGAAGGCAGCAACCTGCCCCAACTGTAAGTCATGGACTTCTCTCCTCCTCCTGCATATTATTATTCCCTTGATTTCCTTGTGGGGGACTTTGCTACTTTAGGTTTCTCCTCTGGGTCTTTTCCCTTTTTAAAAAATACATGTAACACACTCAGATAGAAGTAAGTCTTACTCATCCATCATTATATAAAGGATGCTATTTGCCTGGCCTGTCTATAGGAAACTTTATTATTTATTTCAGATTGGAAATATATACATTTATATATATAAATACCTGTATTATATATAAACACATATATATAAACATATATATATATAAACATATATATATAAAATATATATAAACATAAATTTAATTCATGTTCCTTAGAGGGAAAAATTTGAATACATAGAAAATAGAAATTACCCATAGTCCCGCACCCAATCACTGTTAAAATTATGATCTTTTTCCTCATGGCTTTTCTGAGTACTTTTATTAAGTTCTGATCTTTGTACATGGTCACTTTTATAAACCGTTCTCTTCACTCATTAAAACAAAGATTTTGTATTATTAAAAATACTTCAAAATATTCAATGATTTTATACCTCTCCATTATAACATTATTTAGCTATTTTATCATTTGGGGGCAGTTAGAGTGATTATCAACTGTCCCTATTGTAAATATGTTGGGTTAATCTGTTAATAAACCACCTCATTTTTTTCCCTCTAAATTCTCATTTTGCTCCATGACCTCTCTTTTGGGCATTTAATTTAGGCTTTGCCTCAGGGAAAGGACAGGAGGGCAAGTGAAAAGAGTTCATACTCAGCTTCTGAGTTTTAAAGCGGACTTCTGAAACTTGCAGCAAAGATGAAGCAAAGGTTATTTTTTGAGCCTCAAAAATACTTTCAAGTATCAAATAAAATCATGATATTATTGGTGGCATTTGTACCATACACAATAAACTTGAAAGCATGTGAGATTGGCCAAAGCAGTTTAGAAGGGATAAAAACGTACAAGAGAAAAGTCTGAGATATCACACCAGGATTTAGATGGTGTGAGTCTTTGAAAAGAGATCCTGCCCTCTGACCATCATCACCAGGACCAAAACTCTTGGGAGACAGTGAGGGGCAAAGAATCCCAGATAGGTTTGGGGCTCTCAGTGAAGAGGAGACCAGTGCCCCACTTCCTGACTAGAGACTAGGCAAGAGGCAAACCTTATATAGGGCTCTACCTCAGCACGATGACAGTGGGTAGAGATGATGCCTTGGGAATGTCTATAGAGATGTGCCTGAGAAAGCTCCACAGAGTTTCCTTTGGCCCCATTGTGGAATAGAAGAATAGCTTAATTTTGCCGGTGCCCCCTTGCGAGGCATGGGGTCGTTTAAAGAGAGCTCACAATTTCATCACATCTCCTGAGTTGGGACATCTCGATGGCTGAAGGGTGTACCAATGGACTACAGCAACCAAAGACCAGTGGGAACCCAGATGCCTCAGTAGATGCCACAGTGGAAAAGTTACAGAGCCCAAGGATCAGTTAGAATAGTGCATCTCACCAGATGTCAGCTTGGGCAGAGAGCAGCCCAGGTGCACTCTCTTCTTCATGCCTGGATGTATTGTAATTTCCTCACAATTGAGATGCAAAATCAGAAGGGGAATCCTGAATTTACTGAGAAAACCATAATTTGACTAAGTCTATCCCGAATTGCCTGAGATTAAATAGCCAAATAGAACAAGGGGCTCAGTATCAATGTTAATTTCAGTTGGATAAAAATTATTACATTTTTGCATACCCAAATCTGCCACCTCTGCATAATTGACACCACACTTAACCATTCATTGCTTTGCAGCAATAAGAACTTGAACGCCTTTTCATCTGGGTTTAGTCATTTACCTTTATACTCATTTATTCCTTTGGTGAACTTTTTGAGCACCTATTTTCTAGGCACTATACTAAACACTAAGTTTAGAACAGGGAACAAAACAGATGTAGCTCCTCTCCGTTTTCACTAACTTCCAGTTAGGAAGACTGACAGAAGTTATTATAACAAAATAATGTGGCCATTTTGACAAGGGAGGGGTCCTAACCTAGCTTTCTAGGCAAAGCATCAGTGACATAGAACCCCAAAGAATTAGTAGACACAAGACAGAGAAGAGTATCCTAGTATCCTTTGGAAGAAAACAGCTTACCCAAAATGTCAGGAGTCAGAGAAAAATGATATGGCCATATATTATCAAGCATGCACTTAGCATTTGAGGATGTATGTTATGTGTTTTATAAATGGAGTTTCAAGGACCATTATGCTATAGTTTAAAGAAAAAGGTAGGACTAACAGCTAAAATTAGACAAATTCTGTGAAAAATACATTCTCTGCATTTGATAGCCTACCACTTTTATTTCTACTTAAATCAGTGGAAATAATAATACCTCATTTTTCCATGACTGAAACAGAGACAGATAATTGCCTACCTCAATATTAATTTTCTACCTTTTCTCTGACTTTAAAAAAGGATCTTACTCAGTACAGTCATATGCTCAGTTTTTCTCCAATTACAGATGTGACCAGGGAAATAAATTCTGGTCATCCAGATATAAGTAAAAGAATAGGAGGTACCTGCAGGAAATCTTCTTAAGTTTCCTTCTTTCAGCTGCCATCCTAGAATGCAAGCATGATGTCTGGATCTTCAGCTGCCATCTTGAAACATGAGGACAAAATTCGTACTCTAGGGTTTGTAGAATGAAAAGTAAGAAGGATCCTGGTTACCAACGGTTTTGTAAAAGTTACAAGACTAGCTTCCCAAATTGATTTTACATGAAAGAAATAAACTTCTCTCATGTTTAAGCCATGTTATTATTTATCAGGGATATCAAATATGTAGCAAAGCATAATCCTACCTAATATAGTGTGGTAAGGAGCTGATTTAGGATAACTGAGAAATATTCTAAATCTATGCCAAGGCCCAAAACAATAATCAGAAAACTGTAAAGCTCAAAAGAAATGTAGAAGTCATTTGGTTCAACTGCTTCATTTTGTTAACCCAACCATATCACTCTCTGGGTTGAGGCTGTTCATCCTCTGCATTGGTAAGATAATGTCTAAGTCTAAGTTTCCTGAATGGTATGACCTGGTCCTTTCTACTTGCCACCCTTACCTCCTAACATTATGCTAAGGAAGAAAGGAAAGGGAAAGGGAAGGAGAGGGGAGGGGAGGTGAGAGGGAGAGAAAGGGAGGTGAGAGGGAGAGAAGGGAAGGGAGGGAAAGGAGGGAAGGGAAGGGAAGGAAAGGAAAAGAAATTATGCTCGGGAATTATCCACTATTTTTAGTATCCTAATATAACATGTATGTCATAACCCCATTGTTTATTATGTACTATTCTCTCCAACAAAAATATGCTTTCCCTGCTTTGCCATTTTGCTCAAAAATTTCCTTCTCCATTGCCTACCTCAAAATTACCAAGCAGCTGGTCACTTCCTCTTTTGTGTTATCTTTATGATGTATATATTTTTCTAATATTATACATAAGCGTGTAAATAGTTACCATCTAATGAGATATTGTTTATTCTGTATCACCAGGGCTCAGCACAATAACATATAGTAGGTGCTGAATAACTACTTGTTGAATTGATTGGCATTTCAAATTAGAAAATTAAGAACTTTGAAAAACTAATCAAACTAGGTTGTAACAGAGCAAAGAGACCCAGAATTTATATCAGGGGCTGAAACAAAAGAGAAAAGATAAGCCAAAACATCACTTTTATATCTAATAGAGGTCAAGTTGGAGGGCTTGACTTATATGTTGACACCCACGAACACTGAACTCCAGAATGACGCAGACTTACTAGACAAGTAAGGTAGCAATGGAACAGAGCAAGCCTCCTATGTGTTCTAACAGAGGGAAATGCATGTTTACTTCTGAAAGGAGGAAAATGGGAGCTGAGCTGAGCATGCCCTACTAACTGGACTCAGAGGCTAAGAATCTCCTCAGAGGCAAAGTGATTAACAGAGTAGAGGGAAGCCCAGAGTTATAACAAATTGAGCTCCTTTCATAAGAACAAAGCATCGAGTGGGGAAGAGGTGAACCTGGCCCACATCTCCCAGCTTTTCATTCTCTTAATTCACTGGACTTAAGCATGAAGGCTTTGGTCCGCAAGAGTTGTGGCTGTCTCCCTCAGGAGAACTTTGCCTCCAACCTTCATGAGACCACCTCTACACCAATCTCTGCTCTTGGGGGTTTCATCTTGGGTCTAGTGGCAAAGCTGAAGCTTTTAAATGTTTAAATATTCAAATGTTGTCCCTGGAAGAATCTGCAATGGGTCAGAACAAAACATTCAACGTATCAACTTTGAAGGGCATCTGGGTGGCTCAGTCGATTAAGCGTCTGCCTTCAGCTCAGATCATGATCCCAGGGTCTTGGGATCAAGCCCCACATTAGGATCCCTGCTCAGTGGGGAGTCTGCTTCTCCCTCTCCCTTTGCCCCTCCCCCTGCTTGTGCACTCTCTCTCTCTCTCTCACTCGCTCAAAGAAATAAAATCTTTAAAATATAGATATATATGTATATATCAACTTTGAGTCCACTCCATGCCAAAAGCTGAAAATGTATTTCCTTTTCTATTTTCTGTCCAAAATTATGTCCAGGCATGCTGTCCAATGTAGCATGACAGAGATTCTGCAGAGATTGAATGCTATCTTAAAGATACTTCAATAATAAAATGCCTTTAAAGAGATGCTTCATATTTGAACACAATTTCCGTTCTATTATTAAAGTCCCAACATTAAATTCCTTTACAGGTTAAAGACATTAAAACCCCAAGAACTAAAGTCTAAAATAAAATTCTCTTGTCCTGTGTGTTAAAGTTCAAAGTGCAAAGTTCAGCTGCAAAACAAAACTCATCTCTCAATTCCTTATTCTACACAGGCTCAGCTAGAGATTTTCTGCCTGAGTAGAGTGGGGGTCCCTTCAGCAACTGCAGCAATCTCTCCCTGGAATGGGTTTGGAGCTTCAAAAGCCTCAAAAGTTATAGTATTCAAGGCCTGGTTTCTCAGAAGCTTCACTTTCAAAAATCCAAAGAGTTAACAGGCCACACAGAATTATCGCAGGCCTTTTCCAGATTTACCTAATATAGAAAGCCATTCTCCTGCCATTAAATCAGTTGGTGCAGGCAAAATTACATTCCCAGAACCAGGGCTGCCAAGACCCCTAGAGTAATCCGATATCTGAGAGGAAAGGAAAATATTCCTGGCCTCATTCTCAGCAGGAAGTCTGTCATTCCAGACCAACTGTCTGGATTCCATGACCTGTTTACTTAAGCCAAACCAGGAAAATTCTTCCGACAAGAGTTAGTTGAGACTACACATTTAGCATTTTCATTTACATTTCTTCACATTTACATTTTTGTGAAGAAAGTAAATCCATCTCTGATTCCCGCATCCTCTCAGAGAGAGTCATGTGAGGCATTTCCGTCTCCTTGCAAACAACTACAATGGGGGCGGCACCCCAGCAGGGCTCACTTCAGGTGCTTTCTTCCACATCCAGCATATCCAGTACTTCTTAATCCCTTTCCCACTGAGTCTTGGGCCCCTAACGCTACCCTGAGGACAGGCTCTGTCTGGTGACACAACTGCACCGTCTCCAGACAGCAGGTATTTTGGGGATTGCTCAGGCTATGAGAACCGCCCCCTCAGGAAGAGTTCTTCATTTCCAATTTGTTTTAGCTGAAGAATCATCCTCCACAGATTCCTGTACTGAGATTTTGATGCTTCTGAAGCTTAGGTCCTGAGGAAAAGCAGTTTTAAATGTCCCAGAGTCTGAGTAGCTTTTTTTTTTCCCCTGCTATGTCTTTTTCTGAAACACTGGAACATATCACTGATATTTAATTTCCCTCTATTTCTTGACAGCTTTCAGGAATCCTATTGGAGTTCCTTAACAATTTAATCTCATTCTCAAAGTGGCCCCTTTCTTTCTCTAATCTGTGTAAGAGCTAATGCTGCTTACCCGAACAGAGTGCCTCTCTTCTGTTTACTTCATCTTTACTTTCTGGCCAAATGGTTATTTTTATAACTACTCTGCATTAATAATAATAATAATAATAATAATAATAATAATAGAGAAGAAATCAATAAATTCTGGGTTTATTGTTCAAATTTTGTCTACTTTACTCTCAAGGAGATGGATAATCCCCACCTCCCTGGAGATATTCTTCCATCAGACATTAAATAGCCAAAGCCTGGACCTTTTCTCTGATTCTCACATCTAGATTTCTTCATGTCTTTCCTCTACTTTCCTTTAGGATCCTCACTTCATAAATTTGTTGGCTAAAGTCATTAGTTTCCCTCCCAAAAGTATTTTTAAGATGCGACAGAATCATAGCATATGGAGAAACAGGCATTGTCATTGCCCTGAGTGATGTATAGAACTGTTGAATCGTTATATTGTACACCTGAAACTAATATAACACCGTATGTTAATTATACTTGAATTTAAAAACACTTTGCCTATTTCACATGAATTTTCTCTCAATTCTGCCCAGACTTTTTGTAACCACTTGGGGTAGCTATCCCAATCTTTAAGAAGCAGTTCTCCAACAGCTTTGACTGAGGTCTGTGGCTTTCAGAAATCATCTCTAAGCGACACGGCCTTTCTTGGAGGAATCACTCAAGCTTGCTCTCTGTTAAGATTTGTTTGGATTCCAGTCACTATCTCTGACCTGATAACAACAAAAATATATTTCCTTCCTAAGGGCAGTTAGAATCTGGGTACCTTTTCCCCCGCTGTGTATTTGCCGTTCAGGATGACTTTTTCCCCTTTACTCTTGAATGACTAAATAAAAATCTCTTCCTCCAGTTTAATCAGCCTACTACGTTTTTTTATTTTCTTAATCTTTAAGTGCTCCTGGATTTGATAGTAAAACTGAAGTAACCTTTTCAAACCACTCTGGTTTCTCCTTGTTTTCCTAAGCAAATGGGACTATTAGAGGCAAACAATTCCAAACATAGAACATTTTTGTTTCCTTCTAAGACTCTGCATTTATAATAATGTCATTTAGTTGATTTTCTATCTTAAGGGGATGGCATTTTCTTTCTAATAAGGGCTCACATCTCTTACCTGTTCATTAAATCTAACGCGAGTTTATGGTGAAGCCACAGTTCGAGTCTCAGATAACAAGTCAGAGTTAGAACTTACATCAACATAGAGCCAATTTGAGATTCTATGATGGGCAGTGAGTCATAAAAATTGGCAGAAATACCACATGAAATCAAGGTCAAGCAATCCACAGTGCCCTCCTTGATCCTGAAAGAGGAGAGAACCTGGAATACCCAATTTGGTTACCTAACTAGGCTTAGTACTAACTGTATAAAGATTGGGCATCTCTAGTGTTCTATGATACATGCAGAATTCAGCTGCCCTTCAGCAACCAATAAAGCCACCCTGAACAGTAAGCTAAAGCAGTCTCTACCTGAAGCCCCCAACACAGCTAAGGGTTGTGTTTTATTTTCTCACATAAGTTGCATAAGTCATAAGTTGCGGTCACCTGCCAAGCTCAAAATACCTCATGAGAGCTAGAGCTTTTTTCCCAGGCTACAGAAGTTCAAAGCCACTTGAAAAAGTGTGAAAACATGTTTGGCCTAAAATAAGACTCTATAAGCCAGGCACAAATAACTTTTCCTGAAATTTTCTCCCTCAAGGTGTTCTCTTTTATTTCTCAGTGTTCCTGGTGAATAAACCAAATCTCTGAGAGCACCTGCCCAATAAATAGCACCCTTATCCTACTCTCAGTTTAGAACAAGCTGAGAAATACAATGAAACAGAAAAGTAGGAGGCCAAAATATCACCTGGTACTGACAGAGAACATCAGAGAATAGCCCTCAGGACATGGTGTGTTCGGTGGGCGGTGCTGGGCGTGGATAGGCCTCTCCAGATGAATGCAGCCTAACTAAGATTAACAACTTAGAACACACAGGCTCATTCCCAACAGGGATAAAACTGAAGTTAAGTCAAGTAGGTTCACGTACTCTTCTCAATGCTAACACTCAAAACACTTCATCTCTCTAGGAGCTGCATAAATAAAGGACAAAGAGAGGCCTGGAGTTACATTAAGAGAGCCAGCTTCCAGGAAGGAAACACCAGGAATGGGGAAGAATTATTCCCAGCTAACAATACCTACAAACGCAATTAAAATCCTTTCTTATTGGTTTTTATACTGACGGTAACTTTTCTCAAGATGTTTGTGCAATTTTGATAGTGTAATATTCTCATATTTAGTTTTCACTTCCATCTTGCACTGCAATTTAATAAATCCTATTCGTGGATTTTCAAGGTTTTGCAATATCAACATTCATTCATTTTCCTAAAATTTGATATCAGAAAGTCCGTTTTAGAATTTAGTCTTCAGCTCTACAACTTGGGAATGTATTCATAGTTAGCTCTGTTATTTAAATGTCTGGAAATTGATTTCCCATAAAATTGTAAGCCAGATTATTCCCTGCCAAATAATTTCCCAAATTCCAACTTAAATGTAATGCTATAAGAATAACTTTACACAAAAATACTAATTCTTTAGATGTGTTGTATTATTAACTAAAGAATCCAATCTTTACAAGGCAGGGGGTAGGAGGTATGGAAAAATTAGGAGTAAAATTTCCCTTAGATTACATAAACAAAGTTGATTCTTTTAACAACCGAAAGTATTTTTTACTTAACATCTATGTAAAAAAAACCAGACACCTGTATCATGTACTCGACTTATCAACAAAGCATTATACTATCTCTGGTTCAAATCTTAAGAGTATATCTAGTTCTTGGTGTTAATTTCTCATTCCAGGAAGGGTTTTGGCTTGTTTTCACAACACACAAAAAAACAAAGCAATTGATAAATAGAAGTTGTAATCCTTGCAACTGGATTTATTTTGTGTGTGTGGAGGGGGGTTCAAAATTAACATCAACTATTGCAGAAGTAATATTTATCTTATCCCATACCTAGCCATAGTTCCTACCATGATTTGTTTCATAAGGATGTAGTAAGTGCACTCCCTCAATATAGACATGTTTTATTATACATAGAAATATTACATCTGCAAAGAAATATGCTTGTTCAATTTTCTCGAATTACATAGCCCTCTTTCACTTCTCATTTTGCCACTTTTAGTAAGAGAGTTGATTATAAGAAATAGTTCATTTTCCTCACCTCCACAAGTAAAAACAAACAAACAAAAAAACTGCAAAGGCTGACAGCTTAAACTCAACTTCAGGGACATAAAAGGCTGTAGTAAGAACCTTGCCAAAATGGAGAATGCATACCCTAAAAAGACTCTACCCGACCATTCCTCAGCTCCGATGAATTAAATTCTAGGAAGGGATGCCAATCTTCTGATTTTCTAAAAAAATTGAGAAATTCATTCTTTATAGGATATCTCTAGATTTTAAAATATTGATAATAAAATATTTTAAAGCAATGTGTAAGCCAACACCATGTAAGCCAAATAAAATACTTTATAAGCCATGAGTTTGCAGTCAAAGGTTTATATGAACAATAATTAATACTCTTAACCCAGTAGATAAATTGATTCTGTTAAAACATAAACCTCATCATGTCATCCCTCTAAAACCCTCCACCAGCTTCCTTTCTTGAAAGAAAGGAAAGAAAGTGAGGGGAGGGGAGGGGAGGGGAGGGGAGAGGTAAAGAGGGGAGGGGAGGAAGGGGGAAGGAAGAAAAGGGAGGGAAGGAAGAGAAAGAAGGGAAGGAAGGGAAGGGAGGGAAGGAAAAGAAGGAAGGGAAGGAAGGAAGAAAAACAAGAAAATTTCATTATGGTTTATAAGACTCAACATCATTGGTATGCTGGAGAAGACATACCAGCTCACAGATCTATTAAATTTTAAGGAATTTCTGAGAACTAGTTCATCTCATGTTGGTAGCTTGAAATTGGCCATGACAGGGATATTTGGCAGAGAAATTGGCAAACATTGCAAATCAGGACTTTTTATTAATTTTCCCCCCAAGGAGCCAGCTGTTAAAACATTTACCAGCACACCAGTGTCCTATGTGACCTATCCTACTCCATGCCAACCCAATGCACCTCTGACATCTCCTACCATTTTCCCATTTTACCCAATCCACTCCACGGACACATTCCTTCCTGCCTGAGGTCTTGCATATACTGTTTATTCTGCTTGGAATTTTCCTATCCCTGATTAGTCCCCTTACTAAAGAGGCTTTTCCATGATTATCCTATGTAAAACAACAAACCAATTCCCCATATCTATAGCACATCTGACACACAGTATTTTATGTATCATCTATCATTTATCTCTTTGTAGTATAAATTTCACAAGGGGACATAGTATCTATTTTGTCCTGCTATAACCCCAGCATCTTAAAAAAAAAAATGCCATGGCACAGAGAAGGTGCTCAATAAAAAAATTTTCTGAACTAATGAATGGATAGAAGTTGCCACTTAGTGGTCTGAATCTAAATATTTATATGTCTCTCTTTCCTACATAGAAATTAGTTGCTAGATCACTTATGCTGCTGAATATGAAGTTATAATTTTTTTAACACATAACTATGTTCTCATTATATCCATGCTTTCTAGAAATCTGTTGTGCCATCAGAGTGAGCCTGACCATGAGTCCACATAGTCTGTCTGTTACCCTCAATTCAGTGGCAGGTACAATTACATACACCAAATGGTACAAGTACAGAAGGATGAAAATAACACTCACATATCAGAGAAAATGACCAGAACTTGACAACTGGCTGTTTTAAAATAAACAGAGAGGTCAATTTACATCAGTTTTACACCAGGTACATAAGAGTCCTGACAGCAAGAAGCTAAAAGGAGTAGTTGGTTTAACAGAAAAGCTGGTGAATTGTTTTTATGATAAGCTAAAGTTAGTGAAGATTATATTAGGAAATACATTAACTGTCTGGACATGGGAATCATTAGCATATGCATCATTTATAAACTCCAAACCGAATTGTCTCAGGGAACATAAGACAAAGATACTAAACTGGTCATTGAATAAAGAAAATTAGATGGAACCACAGGAAATTCTAACACTTGTAGAACATGGAAAACAGTCAGAAAAGATGACTCTGAGAAAAGGAATACTGGAAAAGATCTAGTTGGGAGCTGGGAAGATCAAAAGCTCAGTTTGAGACATGTTCAAGTTGAGATGTCTTTGAAGTATTTGTGGGTAAGTATGAGATAGGTGTTTAGATATAGAAGTCTGAAATTCAGAAAAAGTCTGAGCTTATATAAATGAAATCATTGGCTAAGAAGTGGTGTTTGAAGCCCTAAGCTCGGATAAAGTCACTCAAGGAAGTTTTACGAGCAGAAGTGTGAAAGATAAAGCCATATTCTACATTTGATAGTTCAGTAATAATAGCCTATAAAGTGAGGCCAAAGAAATAGGTAAAAAATACAAGAGACATTTGTCTCAGGGAAGCTATGAAAAAAAGAGGAATTCAACAAAAAGTAACAAATATTGCCGACGTCAAATAAAAAGAGTCCATTGGATGTAGAGCAGAAATTCATTG
The DNA here is from genome assembly GCF_017311325.1 of Ursus maritimus. Lineage (NCBI taxonomy): Eukaryota > Metazoa > Chordata > Mammalia > Carnivora > Ursidae > Ursus > Ursus maritimus. The sequence continues at coordinate 13,708,130 of NW_024423344.1, read as the reverse complement.
GATGAAGACACATATACATACCTGTTTTTAGACTAGATGGGTTTTCGAAATTAAGAGGGAAAAACAGGTTGAAATGGGTTGAGAAGTGAGAAAATTGTGGCGATGAGAACAGAAAACGTTTAGAAGTTTGAAAAGAGTAGTAAAGAGGAAGGAGTTAAGATGGCAGAGGAGTAGGGGACCCCTTTTTCAGCCAGTCCCCTGAGTCGAGCTGGATAGGTACCAGACCAGCCTAAATAACCACAGAATCAGCCTGAGACGCAGGAAGATACATCTGGATCTCTACAAATGAACATCTCCAGCGCTGAGTATTGAGGTACGAAGAGGGGAGCTGTAAACCGTGCACAGATATCGGAAGATAAACGGAAAGGGGAGGGAGCCGCCGCGTTTGGGCGCCAGGAAGCGGTAGCCACCTGCACAGGGAAGCGGGCGGGGCTCGCGGACGGCACCCTCGAGAGAGTGGACTGAGACCGGTGAGCCGTGAACGCGCCACCAGGCTTCTCGCGGAACATCAGAATGCCGGTGCGCTCACTGGATCCAGACTGAGACCAGGAGCTCCCGGAGCGTGCGCGGGGCGGCTGGCAGCTGGCGGGCCACCTGCACGGGGGAGCGGGCGGACTCGCGGTCGGCACCCGGGAAACAGCAGACTGAGACCCTGAACCGGGTGCGCGCGCCACCAGGCTTCTCACGGAACACTGGAATCCCGGTGTGCTCACCGGGCATAGACTGAGACCGGGAGACCCGGGAGCGCGTGGGGGCGGGCGGCTGGCGGCTGGCGGCGTTAGAAACACAAAGGACAGAGACGCGCCGGCCCTGGAAGTGAGGGCAGGGACGCCGGGTGTGGGGCGCACATCCCAGGACGCTGCAGGGTTGAGCAGCACCAACAGTAACAGAGTTAAAGTGGCCAGAACATCAGTGGAGAACGGGCCGCAATCCCTCTGTTCTGTGACAATGCAGCCTCTGCTGCTCTGACTCTCAGAAGAGGCATAGCCGACCGCCAAGGAAAGCCGCCAGAGAACAAAAGCCTGGAAATACCGGCTCAGGGAGTGCCCATCCCCATCCTCCCTCGCAGGGGACACGGAGACTCTACCCAAACAGGGTTGCCTGAGTATCGGCGCGGCAGGCCCCTCCCCCAGAACACAGAAGGCAGGCTGAAAAATCAAGAAGCCCACAACCCGGGGCGCCTGGGTGGCGCAGTCATTGAGCGCCTGTCTTCGGCTTAGGGCGTGATCCCGGCGTTCCGGAAAGGAGTCCCTCATCGGGCTCCTCCGCTGGGAGCCTGCTTCTTCCTCTCCCACTCCCCTGCTTCTGTTCCCTCTCTCGCTGGTTGGCTGCCACATAAATAAATAAATAAAATCTTTAAAGAAGAAGCCCACATCCCTAAGATCCCTATAAAACAAGGGGCACGGCCTGGGACCCAGTCAATAATTTGGGCTCTGGAAACCCCGCAACCTCTCTTCATCAGAATGACAAGAAGGAGAAGCCCCCCCCAGCAAAGAAAAGACAGTGATTCTGTGGCCTCTGCCACAGAAATAATGGATATGGATGTAACCAAATTATCAGAAATGGAATTCAGAGTAACGATGGTCAAAATGATGAGTAGAATTGAAAAAACTATTAACGAAAAGGTTACTGAGAATATAGAATCCCTAAGGACAGAAATGAGAGCGAATCTGACAGAAATTAAAAATTCTATGAGCCAAATGCAGGCAAAACTAGAGGCTCTGACGGCCAGGGTCGCAGAAGCAGAGGAACGGGTTAGTGAATTGGAGGATGGGTTAATAGAGGAAAAAATGAAAATAGAAGATGGTCTTAAAAAAATCCACGCCCACGAATGTAGGTTACGGGAGATTACTGACTCAATGAAACGATCCAATGTTAGAATCATCGGCATCCCCGAGGGGGTGGAGAAAAACAGAGGTCTAGAAGAGATATTTGAACAAATTGTAGCTGAAAACTTCCCTAATCTAGCAAGGGAAACAAACATTCGTGTCCAAGAGGCAGAGAGGACCCCTCCCAAGCTCAACCACGACAAACCTACGCCACGTCACGTCATAGTGCAATTCGCAAATATTAGATGCAAGGATACAGTATTGAAAGCGGCCAGGGCAAAGAAATTTCTCACGTACCAAGGCAAAAGCATCAGAATTACGTCAGACCTGTCTACACAGACCTGGAATGAGAGAAAGGGTTGGGGGAGCATATTTAAAGCTCTTTCAGAGAAAAACATGCAGCCAAGGATCCTTTATCCAGCAAGGCTGTCATTCAGAATTGATGGAGAAATAAAGACATTTCAGAATCGCCAGTCACTAACCAATTTTGTAACCACGAAACCAGCCCTACAGGAGATATTACGGGGGGTTCTATAAAAGTAAAAAGGCCCCAAGAGTGATACAGAACAGAAAGTCACAGCCAATACAAACAAAGACTTTACTGGCAACATGGCAACATTAAAATCATATCTCTCAGTAATCAGTCTTAATGTAAATGGTTTGAACCATCCCATAAAACGCCACAGGGTTGCAGATTGGATAAAAAGAAATGACCCATCCATTTGCTGTCTACAAGAGACTCATTTCGAACCCAAAGATGCATTCAGACTGAGAGTAAGGGGATGGAGTACCATCTTTCACGCAAATGGACCTCAAAAGAAAGCTGGGGTAGCAATTCTCATATCAGATAAATTGGATTTTAAACTACAGACTATAGTTAGAGATGCAGAAGGGCACTATATTATTCTTAAGGGAAGTATTCAACAAGTGGATATGACAATTATAAATATATATGCCCCCAACAGGGGAGCAGCAAGATACACAAGCCAACTCTTAACCAGAATAAAGAGACATATAAATAAAAATACATTAATAGTAGGGGACCTCAACACTCCACTCTCAGAAATAGACAGAACACCCTGGCAAAAACTAAGCAAAGAATCAAAGGCTTTGAATGCCATACTCGACGAGTTGGACCTCATAGATATATATAGAACACTACACCCCAGAACCAAAGAATACTCATTCTATTCTAATGCCCATGGAACATTCTCAAGAATAGACCATGTTCTGGGACACAAAACAGGTCTCAACCGATACCAAAAGATTGAAATTATCCCCTGCATATTCTCAGACCACAACGCTCTGAAATTGGAACTCAACCACAAGGAAAAATTTGGAAGAAACTCAAACACTTGGAGACTAAGAACCATCCTGCTCAGGAATGACTCGATAAACCAGGAAATCAAAAATCAAATTAAACAATTTATGGAGACCAATGAGAATGAAAATACAACAGTCCAAAACCTATGGGATACTGCAAAGGCAGTCCTAAGGGGGAAATACATAGCCATCCAAGCCTCACTCAAAAGAATAGAAAAATCTAAAATGCAGTTTTTATATTCTCACCTCAAGAAGCTGGAACAGCAACAGAGGGACAGGCCTAATCCACGCACGAGGAAGCAGTTGACCAAAATTAGAGCTGAAATCAATCAAGCAGAAACCAGAAGTACAGTAGAGCAGATCAACAGGACTAGAAGCTGGTTCTTTGAGAGAATCAATAAAATTGACAGACCACTGGCAAGACTTATCCAAAAGAAAAGAGAAAGGACCCAGATTATTAAAATTATGAATGAAAAAGGAGAGGTCACGACGAACACCATTGAAATTGGAAGGATTATTAGAAATTTTTATCAACAGCTATATGCCAATAAACTAAGCAATCTGGAAGAGATGGAATCCTTCCTGGAAACCTATAAACTACCAAGATTGAAACCGGAAGAAATTGATTCCTTAAACAGGCCAATTAATTATGAAGAAATTGAGTCAGTGATAAACAACCTTCCAAATAACAAAACTCCAGGCCCGGACGGTTTTCCTGGGGAATTCTACCAAACATTCAAAGAAGAAATAATACCTATTCTCCTAAAGCTATTTCAAAAAATAGAAACAGAAGGAAAGCTACCAAACTCATTCTATGAGGCCAATATTACCTTGATCCCCAAACCAGGCAAAGACCCCCTCAAAAAGGAGAATTACAGACCGATTTCCCTAATGAATATGGACGCCAAAATCCTCAACAAGATACTTGCTAATAGAATCCAACAGTACATTAAAAGGATTATCCATCACGATCAAGTGGGATTCATACCTGGGATGCAAGCGTGGTTCAATATTCGCAAATCAATCAGCGTGATACATCATATCAACAAGAAAAGACTCAGGAACCATATGATCCTCTCAATCGATGCCGAAAAAGCATTTGACAAAATACAGCATCCTTTCCTGATTAAAACCCTTCAGAGTGTAGGAATAGAAGGTACATTTCTCAATCTCATAAAAGCCATCTATGAAAAGCCTACTGCAAATATTATTCTCAATGGGGAAAAGCTGGAAGCCTTTCCCTTAAGATCAGGAACTCGACAAGGATGCCCACTCTCGCCACTATTATTCAACATAGTACTAGAAGTCCTTGCAACAGCAATCAGACGACAAAAAGGGATCAAAGGTATTCAAATTGGCAAAGAAGAAGTCAAAATGTCTCTCTTTGCAGATGACATGATACTCTATATGGAAAACCCAAAAGAAGCCACTCCCAAACTATTAGAAGTTATAGAGCAATTCAGTAACGTGGCGGGATACAAAATCAATGCTCAGAAATCAGTTGCATTTCTATACACGAATAACGAGACCGAAGAAAGAGAAATTAGGGAATCCATCCCATTTACAATAGCACCAAAAACCATACGTTACCTTGGAATTAACTTAACCAGAGACGTAAAGGACCTATATTCTAGAAACTATAAATCACTCTTGAAAGACATTGAGGAAGACATAAAAAGATGGAAAGATATTCCATGCTCATGGATTGGAAGAATTAACATAGTTAAAATGTCCATGCTACCCAGAGCAATCTACACTTTCAATGCTATCCCGATCAAAATACCGAGGACATTTTTCAAAGAACTGGAACAAATAGTCCTTAAATTTGTATGGAAACAGAAAAGGCCCCGAATCTCCAAGGAACTGTTGAAAAGGAAAAACAAAGCTGGGGGCATCACAATGCCGGATTTCGAGCTGTACTACAAAGCTGTGATCACAAAGACAGCATGGTACTGGCACAAAAACAGACACATAGACCAATGGAACAGAATAGAGAGCCCAGAAATGGACCCTCGGCTCTTTGGGCAACTAATATTTGATAAAGCAGGAAAAAACATCCGGTGGGAAAAAGACAGTCTCTTCAATAAATGGTGCTGGGAAAATTGGACAGCTACATGCAAAAGAATGAAACTTGACCACTCTCTCACACCATACACAAAAATAAACTCCAAATGGATGAAAGACCTCGATGTGAGACAGGAATCCATCAAAATTCTAGAGGAGAACATAGGCAGCAACCTCTACGACATCGGCCAAAGCAACCTTTTTCATGACACATCCCCAAAGGCAAGAGAAACAAAAGATAAAATGAATTTATGGGACTTCATCAAGATTAAAAGTTTCTGCACAGCCAAGGAAACAGTCAGAAAAACTAAGAGGCAGCCCACGGAATGGGAGAATATATTTGCAAATGACACTACAGATAAAGGACTGGTATCCAAGATCTACAAAGAACTTCTCAAACTCAATACACGAGAAACAAATAAACAAATCAAAAAATGGGCAGAAGATATGAACAGACACTTTTCCAATGAAGACATACAAATGGCTAACAGACACATGAAAAAATGTTCAAAATCATTAGCCATCAAGGAAATTCAAATCAAAACCACACTGAGATACCACCTTACGCCAGTTAGAATGGCAAAAATAGACAAGGCAAGAAACAACAATTGTTGGAGAGGATGTGGAGAAAGGGGATCCCTCCTACATTGTTGGTGGGAATGCAAGTTGGTACAGCCACTCTGGAAAACAGTGTGGAGGTCCCTTAAAAAGTTAAAAATTGAGCTACCCTATGATCCAGCCATTGCACTACTGGGTATTTACCCCAAAGATACAGACGTAGTGAAGAGAAGGGCCATATGCACCCCAATGTTCATAGCAGCAATGTCCACAATAGCTAAATCGTGGAAGGAGCCAAGATGCCCTTCAACAGATGACTGGATTAAGAAGTTGTGGTCCATATATACAATGGAATATTACTCAGCTATCAGAAAGAACGAGTTCTCAACATTTGCTTCAACATGGACGGCACTGGAGGAGATAATGCTAAGTGAAATAAGTCAAGCAGAGAAAGACAACTATCATATGATTTCTCTCATCTATGGAACATAAGAACTAGGATGATCAGTAGGGGAAGAAAGGGATAAAGAAAGGGGGGTAATCAGAAGGGGGAATGAAACATGAGAACTATAGACTATGAGAAACAAACTGAGGGCCTCAGAGGGGAGGGGGGTGGGGGAATGGGATAGACTGGTGATGGGTAGTAAGGAGGGCACGTATTGCATGGTGCACTGGGTGTTATACGCAACTAATGAATCATTGAGCCTTACATCGGAAACCGGGGATGTACTGTATGGTGCCTAACATAATATAATAAAAAATTATTTAAAAAAAAAAAAGAAGCTTAAATTTAATTAAAGTCAATAAAACCCTAGACTAAAAAAAAAGAGTAGTAAAAAAGGCTGAAAGATGGGACATATATAGGTATCTTTTAAAAAAATTTTTTTTAGGGGTGCCTGGGTGGCACAGCGGTTAAGCGTCTGCCTTCAGCTCAGGGCGTGATCCCGGCGTTATGGGATCGAGCCCCACATCAGGCTCCTCCGCTATGAGCCTGCTTCTTCCTCTCCCACTCCCCCTGCTTGTGTTCCCTCTCTCGCTGGCTGTCTCTATCTCTGTCGAATAAATAAATAAAATCTTAAAAAAAAAATTTTTTTTAATAGGAGAGACTTGAATATATTTACAAACAATGGGAAGAAATTTCTGCTTTTGGCCTCCTATCAGGCCAAACTTCCAGTAGATAACAATGATAGACAGTGAACAAAATATAAAAAGCAGTTGCTGGGCAGAGAAGAAAAATAGAAACTGGAAGGGAGTCAACAATTGAAATATGGGTAGAGCACTTGCAGACTTTCCTATTTTTTAGGCCTTTTACTAAGAGCAGGCCCTGGTCTGTGTTAAGATGGGTATCTAATACCTCAAGGAAATCCTAGTTTTACTGGATTGAAGAACTAGAAGATTAGGGTAACCACAACTGCTAGAAAGTTAATAGAGACAATCTCAGAAAAGAGAGAACAAGAGAGCCAGAGCTCCAATTTTGCATATACACTCTGGCTAATGCCTGAATCATTCAGAACCTCTGGTACAATTCACAATTACTCAATATACCAAGAAGTAGGAAAACAGGACTTATTATCAGAGAAAAGACGATCCACACAGACCAGCCTCTTAAGGATCCAGACTGTGAAATTCACAGAAAAGGAACTCGATGCAGTGAATATAACCAGGCTCTAGGATGTAAAGGAAAATATGTTTATAATGAATAAGAGAAAATACCAGTAGTGAAATGGACATTGTTAATAAGAACAAAACAGAGATTATAGAACTAAAATATACAGTATCTAAAAAATGCAACGGATGGTCTTAATGGGAGAAATAAGATGACAAAGGATCTGGAGAACTCAAGGAAAGATTCTATAGAAATTATCCAATCTGAAAAACAAAGAATCAAAAATGTTTTAAAAAACGAAGACAGAGGGGGGCGCCTGGGTGGCACAACGGTTAAGCGTCTGCCTTCGGCTCAGGGCGTGATCCCGGCGTTATGGGATCGAGCCCCACATCAGGCTCCTCCGCTATGAGCCTGCTTCCTCTCCCACTCCCCCTGCTTGTGTTCCCTCTCTCGCTGGCTGTCTCTATATCTGTCAAATAAATAAAATCTTTAAAAAAAAAAAAAAAAAACGAAGACAGAGGGATCTAGGAGACAACAGCAACAAGTCAAATATATGTGTAATTGGATTCCTGGTAGGAGAGGTGTAAGAGAATGAGTTGGAAAAAACTTTTTCATAAAATAATGGCTGAAAATCATCCAAAATTTGGTGCAAAATATAAATTTACAGGGACGCCTGGGTAGCGCAGTTGTTAAGCGTCTGCCTTCGGCTCAGGGCGTGATCCCGGTGTTCCGGGATCGAGTCCCACATCGGGCTCCTCCACTGGGAGCCTGCTTCTTCCTCTCCCACTCCCCTGCTGTGTTCCCTCTCTTGCTGGCTGTCTCTCTGTCACATTATATTTTTATATATATATATATATAAAAATTTACAGACTTAAGAAGATCAATGAACCCCAAGTAAGATGATTACAAAGATAACATCAGGCATATCATAGTGAGATCCTGAAATCCAAAGTTAAGAAAATATTTAACTAAGGACATTATGCTAAGTGATATAAGCCAGTCACAAATAGACAAATACAGTCCTACTCTACTTACATGAAGTACCTAAAGTAGTTAAACTCATAAAGACAGGAAGTAGAATGGTGTTTGTGAGGGGCTAAGAAGGGGGAATGAGGAGTTTCTTATAGGTACAGAGTTACTGTTTTCCTAGATGAAAAACGTTCTGGAAATGGATGGTGGTGATGGTTGCAACAACATGGAATGTACTTAACACCACCAAACTGTATTGTTACAAATAGTTAAGATGGAAAATTTTATGTGTATTTTGCCACAATTAAAAATGATAAAACAATTTTAAAAGGAAAAATCTTAAAAGCAGGCAAAGAAAACTGAAATTACACATATGAGGACAAGGACATGTATGACCAAGGACTTCTCAAAAATAATGAAGGTGAAAACATACTTCCTTTAAACTTCCAGTTATAAAATGAGGAGGTGCTGGGGACCTAATATACAGCACGGTGAATATAGTTAACTATGTGTTGTATACTTGGAAGTTGCTAAGAGAATAGATCTTATTTCCACTATGAAAAAAATGTAGATGATGGATGTGTTAACAAACCTTATTGTGGTAATCATTTAGCAATATATATGTGTATCAAGTCATCATATTATACACTTACAGTGTTATATGTCAGTTATATAAGCCTGGGGAGATAATCGAAGAAAACGTGAGGATGGAAGCAGAGTCAGAGAAAAATGTGAAGATGCTACATTGCTGGCTTTGAAGATGAAGGACAAAGGCATGAGCCAAACAATTCAAACAACCTCTAAAATCTGGAAAGGCAAGGAACTGATTCTCCCCTAGAACCTCCAGAAGGAACACAGCCCTGCAGACACCTTGATTTTATCCCAGTGAAACCTGTTTTGGACTTCTGACCCCCAGAACTGAATGATAAGCTACTAAAATCATCACCATCATCAAATAGCAGAGCAACAACTTTAAAGTGATAAAAGAAAAACCTGTCAATCTAGAATTTCACATTTAGTGAAAATGTCCTTCAAAAAATTAAGACAAAATAAACACTAAGAGAATCTGCCATTAGACCTACACTATAAAAAATGCTACAGAAAATGATTCTGGCTCAATGAAAAGCAAAACAGACTGAATCCTGGATATTAAGGGAAAAAAATAAAATTTCAGGAAAGGTAAATAGTAAATGTTAGAATCTATTTTTCTTCTTATTATCTTATTGTTTTGGGGGGGTGGGGAGGGGCAGGTGGAGAGGGAAAGAGAGAATCTTAAGCAGGTTCCACTCCCAGTGCTGAGCCCGATGCAGGACTTGATCTCACAACCCTGAGATCATGACCTGAGCTAAAATCAAGAGTTGGATGCTTAACCGACTGAGCCACCCACGCACCCAGCTCTTAGTTTCTTTTAAAGTACTTGGAACTGTTTTTGTTTAAAGCAAAAATAATATTATACTGTAAGTTTTACAAGGTTGTAGATGTAACATATGATAATTATAACATAACTCATAGATCACTTTGGAGAGAACTGACATCTTGATATTTGGAGTCTTCAAATCCAAGACAAATTTCTCCATCTATATCATGTTCTTTAATTTCTCTTAACAATTTATTTTCAATATACAGGTCTTAAGGATGGTTTTTTAAATTTATTTCATATTATTTTGGGGGTTTTGTGATGTATTATAAATTGAATCAATTATTTAAAATTTATTTTCCAATAGTTTACTGCTACTAAATAAAAACAGATTGATTTCCATAAACTTTATATCTTATGATCTTACTAAATTCATTCATTTGTCAAAGGAATTGTTATTTAGAATTTTTCTAGGAAAACAATCATTTTGTCTAATACAAAGAATTTTCTTCCCTCATTTTGTTTGCTTATTATGCCTGTTACATATTTTTCTTCCCTTATTAAACTAGCTTGTTAATGACATACATGCTAACAAGCCTGGGAGAAAATGTACTGATGTCTGTAACTTGCTTTGAAATGCAGCAAAAACATAAGAGGACTGAAAGATGGAGGGAGGGATAGATATATGATAAAGTAAACAGTTAAATTTCACTGTAAAATATTTTATGAATGCTCCCTATCAATTTTTTTCAGTTTTCTGTATGTTGGAAACTTTAATAATATTAGGAAATCAAAATCAAAGCAAGGATCTACTTTTGAGAGGACTGAAAATACAAGAGAGAGAAAGGACAGATGTCAGGTTTTTCGAGACAGGCTAAAATTGCAGATCAGGCTTAAAAGGAGATAAGCAGCTTCTCTTTATATCTGAGAATATGAATAGATATAAAGCATATAGGATGCATACAGATCAACATATAGTAATACAGAATGCATACACATTTGGTGTTGTTAGCTGGCTAATAAGGACATAAGTTTTGAAAGAGATACTGTGGAGACTTAATTAGAGAAATGTAAATTTGTTGGGCAGTATCGAAGGCCTATTTCTTGGTTGGTGGCTTTGAATTTATTAGAGTGGAGCCTGTGCTGAGCTGCCTGGATCATTTCCTCACTTGCAAAACAGGATAACAAGGCCTACTCTGAGACTGTAGGAGAGTTAAGTACGAGGATGCCTATGAAGAACCTAGTACAGCGCCTCACACAAAAGTACTTCGTGTTATCCTGGAAAGGCTGTGTGGAAATCTTTACGTGCCTACTACTAGTCCTCATTTTGTACAGCTGCTCTTCAGGACCTTCCTGAAGTTTCTTACGCTGCTGTATTAAAGAGACAGTAACTTCAGTATGCAATCAGCTAATCAAGAGCAGCAACAGGCACGGAAGGTATCAACCCACAAAGGTACCATATAGTGTTTATAACCAGCGTTAGGCTGCAATTTGGACATGAGCTAAGGTTTATAGGGACCACTATTTTTGCAGAGCTACTGAGAGGAAAGTAATTTGTTCTAAGTCTTGCACACCACAATCAAATTGATAAAGGGCATCTTGTGATAATGTTCCATATTTCCATATGAATTATAAACAGGAAAGAAACCGGGCCAAATAGCTAGTGAAATCTAGTTCATCAATTTGAAAAATTTGAAACGATTATGTTTTTCTTGAGAGCTAGGTACAAGGAAAATTGCTGCCAAGAGTTGATTTTTTACTTTTTAAGAACTGTGTTTCACAATTTTGAGTGCTATAATTTGGAAATAACACTTAAATTCCTATTACTCAGCTCTGATATATCTAGATATAAAACAGAACTTTACAAACACCACAGCAAGACTTTTTGTTGTGATGTATATTGCCCAACTTCAAATCTCAGGAACAAAATTTTAATTTATATTATAAAAACATAAAATGAAAGGAGAGAGATATCAGCATCATTGCAGCTTAGGATCTCCCTACTTTTGTCACCCACCCACAACAAAACTTAAGCAGTCATGGGCAGACGTGCCTTGAGAAAGTTGTGGGGTTCAGCCACATATGCCAAGGGACCCTAGAGGAGTCACACACCTGTGCATGGAGTAATAGACAGATAGTCCTTGGTCCCAGTTGTTGACCCTGCAGTGGTCTATAAAAAGGCTCCAGGCCCTCTCCAATCAAACAGTCCCCTGGAGAACACTGGAGAACATTAACTTAAGACAATCACTTAAAGAGAAGAGAACCTTTGTGGAAGTCCAAGTTTCCAAGAAGTTCTAGCTCTCTATTGGAGAAAAAAATGAGTTTCAATGCATTGTAGTGGTCATAACTTTATCCATGTCACCCTGTCCCCACAGCATCACAACTTTGGGCCAAAAGGATACCTTCCTTCACCATATTTGTCCCATGGGGAAAAGGAAGAGCATATGAGTAAACACCTGGCTCACCAGGTGTACCTGGTGCTGCCAAAGAGGGTCCTTTCCTCTTATTGTCCCATCAGTACAGAATCATGCGCTATATGACTTGGGGGCAGGAAGAGACAGGAGAGTTGCAAATATAACTATTGGAGGATAAGAATGTACTCAGATCCTACCTGCATCACAGACTCCATCAAAAATCTGCCTGTCAGCTGCTGGGAACTCCTCACTTGTGGATCACCCCACCTGGCCCACAGAAACCCCTAGCACTCTGTGTACCTCACGTACAAACCTCCCTCTCCTGTGGCCACCTGTTTGTGCTCCCCAACAGTTGTGCAGTTAGAGTGAACTTTGGAAGGGGGTAGTGAACATGCACAAAAGTTGGCCAAATCTGCAGGCCAGGGAGAGATCATAAATTTGAGCTTTAGCACCACCTTTGGCAAACAAAAGAGAAACTGTCAGCACTTGGCCTGCTGTATCATAGGATGCAGAAAAGGCTTAAAGCTTAAGAACTCTCATCCGAGGGGGGCAAGAAGTAACAGCTGGACCCAAAAGAGATCTGGGATAGCTTCAGAGTCTATATCATGGCTCATGGAAGGTCTCTCTCTCAAAAGCAGTTAGTGAAGCACAGAGGAGAAGACTGCTACTTTGGAAGTGAAGAAAGTAATGCAAAGCTTCAAAGAACTTGAAAAATCAAGGTTACATAATTCCACCAAAGGATCACAATCATCTTCTGGTAACAAAACCTAAAGAAACATAGATCTGTGATTTATCCAATAAAGAATTTAGGCAACCTAGAAAAAAATGGATAAATTCCTAGAAACGTACAATCTACCAAGACCGAATCATGATGAAATGAAAAATCTGAATAGACCAATTACTAGTATGGAGATTTAACTGGTAATTAAAAACCCTCAACAAATAAAAGGTTAGGACCAGAAGGCTTCATTGGTTAATTCTATCAAACATTTAAAGAATTAATACCAATACTTCTCAAACTCTTCCAAAAAACTGAAGATGAGGGAACTCTTCCAAATTCATTTTATAAGACGAGCATTGCTGATTTCAAAACCAGACAAAGATATTACAAGAACAGAAAATTATAGGCCAATATCCCTAATGAGCATAGATGTAAAAACCCTCAATAAATTATTAGCAAAACAAATTTAAAGTTCATTAAAATGATCATACATCATAATCAAGTACGATTTATTCCAGGGATACAAGAACGGTACAAAATCTGCAAATCAGTCAGTATGATACATCACATTACTAAAATAAAGGATAAAAATCACATGATCATCAAGAGATTCAGAAAAAACATTTGACAAAATTCAACATCCATTTATGATAAAAACTCTCAACAAAGTGGGTAGAGAGGAAAAGTACTTCAACATAGGGCCATATATGACCACCCCAGGCCTAATGTCATACTCAACAGTAAAAACCTGAAAACCTTTCCTCTAAGACCAGGAACAAGATAAGGACACCCACTCTTGCCACTTCAGGATAGTGCTGGAAATCCTAGCCAGAGCAATTAGGCAAGAAAAAGACAAAGAGCATCCAAACTGGAAAGAACAAAATAAAACTGTCACTGTCTGCAGATAACCTGATACTATACACAGAAAACCCTAAAGAGGGGAGCCTGGGTGGCTCAGTCTTTAAGCGTCTGCATTCAGCTCAGGGCATGATCCGAGTCCTGGGATTGAGCCCCACATCAGGCTCCTCCACTGGGAGCCTGCTTCTTCCTCTCCCACTCCCCCTGCCTCTGTTCCCTCTCACTGGCTGTCTCTCTCTCTGTCAAATAAATAAATAAAATCTTAAAAAAAAAAAAAAAAAAGAAAACCCTAAAGACTCCATCAAAAAAGTGTTACAACTAATTCAGGAAAGTTTCAGGATATAAAATGAATACACAAAAATCTGTTGCATTTCTTTACACTAATAACAAACTACCAGAAAGAGAAATAAAGAAAATAATCCCTTTATAATTATATCAAAAAGAATAAAATAACAATAAATTTAACCAAGAGATAAAAGTCTATATATTGAAAACTACATTAATGAAAGAAATTGAGGGAGATACAAATACAAAAGATAACCTGTGCTTATGAATTTGAAGAATACTGTTAAAATGTCCATACTACCCAAAGAAATCTATGGAGTCAATGCAATTGGTATCAAAATCCAGTGCCATTTTTCAAAGAAATAAACAGTCCTAAAATTTGTATGGAACCACAAAATAACCCCAAATAGCTAAAAAATCTTGAGAAAGAACAACAAAGCTAGAAGCATTGTGCTCACTGGTTTCAAACTATATTACAAAGTTATAGTAAATAAAACAATATGGTATTGGTATAAAAGCAGATACACAGATCAATGGAACAGAGAGGCCAGAAATAATCCTATGCATATATGGTCAATTAATTTATGACAAAGGAGCCAAGACTAGACAATGGAGAATGGACAGACTGTTCAACAAATGGTGTTGTGAAAACTGGACAGCCACATGCAAAAATAATGAAATTCAACCACTATCTTATACCACACACAAAAATTAACTCAAAATGGATTAAAGATTTGAACATAAGACCAGAAACCATAAATCAACTCTTAGAAGAAAATATAGGTAGTAAGCTCCTTGACACAGATCTTGAGTCTGACACCAAAAGCAACAAAACCAAATAAGTGAATCTACATCAAACTAAAAAGCTTCTGCACAGCCATGGAAATCATCAATACAATGAAAAAGCAACCTACTGAATGGAAGAAAATATTTGCAGACCATATATCTGATAATATCCAATATCCAAAATATATATCCAAATACCCAAAATAAAGAACTCATACAACTCAAGAACAAAAAACAAAAACAATCCAAATAAAAAATAAGCCAATCTGAATAGACATTTTTCTAAAGAAGACATACAGATAGATAACAGGTACATCATTACTCACCAGGAAAATGCCAATCAAACCACAATGAGTTATCACCTCACACCTTTCAGAATGGCTATTATCAAGAAGACAAGAAATAACAGTTTTGGTGAGGATATGGAGAAAGGAAACCCTTGTGCACTATTGGTGGGAATGTAAATTGGTACAGCCACCATGGAAAACAGTATGGAGATTCCTCAAAATATTAAAAGAACTACCATATGATCCAGCTATCTCACTTTAGTATACATCCAAAGGAAAGGAAATGGGATATCCAAGAGATACATGCACTCCCATGTTTACTGTGGCATTATTCAGAACAGCCAAGACTTGGAAGTAACCTAAGTGTCCCTCAACAGATGAATGGATAAAGATGTGAGAGATTTAAATATATATATATGTATATATGTGTATGTGTATATATATATGTGTGTACATATATATACATATACATATATATGTATATATATGTACACACATATATATATATATATTTAATGGAATTATTATTCAGCCATGAGGAAGAAGGACATACTGCCATTTGTGACAATATGGATGGGCCTTGAAGGCATTATGCTAGTGAAAAAGACGAAGACACATTATATGACATCACTTGAGTGGAATTTTAAAAAGCCAGACTCATAGAAACAGATGGTAAAATTACAGTTACCAGGGGCTAAGAAGTGGGGAAATGAGAAGCTACTGGTCAAAGAGTATAAACTTCATGTTTTGAAACGAGTAAGTTCTCGGAATCTAATGTGCACGATGGTGATTATAATTAATAATACTGTATTATATACTTGAAAGTTGCTGAGATTTTATTTTCTCACCATAAAAATGAAATGGTAATTTCATGATGTGATAGAGGGGTTAGCTAAAGCTCTGCTGATAATCATTTGGCAATTATGTGTATCATATCAACACATTATACAACATACAACTGACACAATATTGTATCTCAATACCCTGGAAAAAAAAGTACATAAATCATAGTTTTAAAGAACTGTGTAAGAGTCACACACAGAAATCAGGACTTTCACTTAAAATCCTTAATTCAAGACTTTCACTACCAATTATAAAAGAGTAACTGATAATACATTGTCCTCCCATTGTAAATAACTGGAAAACTAGACAAAATGTATATAGCAACTCTATAATGGACATTGGACAGCAGGCAGTGCAAGACTGGGATGCGTAAGAGAAAAGAAACTATTGACGTAAACTCTAAAATCACCCCTGAATTTTGCCTAGAGGCATTTTCCTGCAGGTAGGAAGGGCAAATCCAGGTGGACAACTGTAATAACAATGAGCTGGAGAAAAGAGCAGAATTCAGAGGCTGAGGCCACTGAGTATGCATAGCAGAGATCTGGAAAGAAGAGAGTTATAGAGAAAAAGCATACAAAAATCTGCATTAAGAGTTTCCTTGCATCTTTGGCTAATTACTAAGTCACATATGCATTGGGTATGACTCCACAAAGCCAGACCCAAAAAAAAAAAAAAAAAAAAAAAAAACTATTGGGAAAAGATCTGTTGTAAACTATAAACTGAAAAATTACCAGAGCTCACACAGGGCTGGAAGACATTTGATTTCTGGTGATTCGTAATACAGACACCTCAGTGATCTCTAGGGCATTTAGCAGAACACCACAAAAATCATGCCTCAGTTGTAAAGCTCAACTAGGGATAAACACTAAAATAAAGGTGAAAAACAAGCAGCAAAAGGGATCAAACTGCTGCTAATCAAATAACTGCTGCCAAAAAAAAGTTCAAAACTGTTTAGGGGAGCCTGGGTGGCTCAGTCAGTTGAGTGTCAGGCTCTTGGTTTTGTCTCAGGTCATGATCTCAAGGTCATGAGATGGAGTCCCACCTTCGGCTCCACATTCTGCATGGGATTCTCTCTCTCTCCCTCTGCCCCATCCCCCCATGTTCGCTTATACGCTCTAATATATAAATAAAATCTTTTAAAAAACTCTTCAGGGGTGCCTGAGTGGCTCAGTCAGTTAAGTGTCTGTCTTCGGCTCAGGTCATGATCCCAGGGTCCTGGGATCCAGCCCCACATGGGGTTCTCTGCTCAGCAGGGAGTCTGCTTCTCCCTCCCCCTCTGCCCTACCCCCCACTAGTGCTCTCACTCTCTCTCAAATAAATAAAATCTTAAGAAAAAACTCTTTAAAGACAACTGAATTCAGACATTCAAAAATGTAACATTACAATGTAATATTCAAAATAGCCAGCATCCAATAAAAACTCATGCATATTAAAATGCAGGATACCTCACCTACGATCAGGAAAAATTATTAGTCAACAGAAACAGATCTAGAAATGACTGATATGATGGAATTATCAAAGACTTCAAAAGGGTTATTAATATATTTAAGAAAATTTTAAAAAATCATGAACAGAATAAGAAATGTAAAACATAAAAAAGAACCAAATGAAACTTAACTTCCGGAGTGGAGAAATTCATTATTTAAAATGACAATTACACTGCATGGTCTTAAAAGCAGGTTAAATGGTGCAAAAGATTAGTGAACTTGAAGGCAACGAACCTATTCAAACTGACGGACAGTGAGAAAAGTCCTGCTAAAAAAGACAGATTTTATAGGACACTATCAGGAAGTCAGAGATACAAAACTAGGGTATCAGAGGATAGGGAAGAAAAGTATTTGAAGAAAACAGCTAAATTTTTCTAAATTTGATAAAATAAATAAACCCACAAATCAAAGAATCACTACATATATGAAGCAATATAAACAGGAAAACACTAAGAAAAACAGTGTCAAGACACATCTTAAAAGATTTCATTTATTTATTTATTTGAAAGAGTGAAAGAAAGAGCAAGCAGGGGAGGAGTGGAGAGAGATAAACAGACTTTACGCTGAGTGCTAAGCCCCACGCAGGGCTCGATCCCACAATCTTGAGATCATGACCTGAGCCAAAATCAAGAGTCAGATGCTTGACAGACTGGGCCACCCAGGAGCCCCTGATACATCTTAAATAATCAAACTGCTGAAAACTAGTAATAAAGACAAGTTGTAAATCTCACAAGTAGTCATAGGAAGTAGAAGAAACAAAAACACACAGGGAAAAAGATTAGAATGTAGATCTCTCTTCAGAAACAATGCAAACCAAAACACAAAACAATATCTTTAAAGTCCAGACAGGAAAGAAAAAACAAAAACAAAAACCTGCTAAACTACAATTCTATATCCATTAAAAATGCTTATCAAGACAGACTACATAATAAAGACATTTTAGGCCCCACCAAACCCCCCCCCCAAAAAAAAAACCAGAATGCTGAGAGAATTCACCAGCAAAACTGCCCTACAAGAAAAGCTAAAAAGTTTTCAGACTAAAGAAAAATGATATCAAATTGAAATTTAGAGCTACAAAAAGCAATGAAGAAATTTGTCAGTGAAGTGCTATTTATACTAAGTGAAACAGGAGGAAATTAGGTGATCTCCCTCTGCAGAAAAGTATTAAAAGTGAGTGGATAAAATTGTCAAAAACAACCAATCAGGACACTGAAAATTGATCAAAATTAGACAAATTAAAAAATGTTTATTGCCGAAAAACTATTTAGCTTTACATAAAAATGGCAGCAACTCTATGGCCTTCTCTATGTGCATGACACCTGTCACTTGGTTGGGAAAAAACTGTGGCTTCATAAGTTCAAGGCTGATTGCAGCCACAGAAGGGGACTCAATTCAGGATGTAGACTGAGGAAAACCCATGGCTTTGCTAGATTAAAGTGACAGACATGGTTCAAAAAGGATGGGGAAAATCTATAGCTTTGCTAACCAAAGTTTCCAAGTTCAGTAAAGGATGTGGAATATCTTTAAGTTTGCTAGCCCAAGGTTACAATTCCAGTTCATGACCATTGAGAGACCAATCAGTTAATGAAATGAGAGATCCTGGAAGTGAAAGAGCCAAATGGCGGCCAAGGTACATTCCTGATTGACACCCAACCGATTGCTAAACTGGGGAAGTGAAAACAAAGGATACTGAGAACTGGTTGCAATCTTGAATGTGTTCCTCAACCGACATGTACCTCAGCTGACTTCAAGTCTCAACTTTAAGATGTCTGAATTCAAACTGTCCAAATGATTGTCTGGCCACTGAGCTATGCAGATAGAAAGATGAAGCCAGGCTAAAATAAAAATAACTGAGCAGAAACATCAGAGGCTGCATAATGAAAGGAAGATAAGATTATACAGTTTAAGTCTAGGTAAGCTATGAAACAAAGAAACAAAACAAAAAATCAGAAAAAAAAACCCCACAAAGTTGCTAAAATATATTATTTAAAAGTTTTCAGTTACATATTATCAGACATGGGGTAATGGGAGAGACAGAAGTATAACGATACGGAGTAGGACCAGATGTTGGATTAGCAAAGACTTCAAAGCAACTATTATAAATATATTCAAAGAATTAAAGGAAAACATGATAACAATGAGACAATAAATAGGGAATTGCAATTGAAAAATTGAAACTAAAAAGAACAAAATGGAAACTCTAGAATCAAAATGTACAAATATTAAAATGAAAGATATCAGATATGAAATGGCATAAGAAAGAATCCATGAACGTAAAGATCAATGAAATTATCCAATCCAATGATCATAGAGAAAAAAGAGTGAAGAAAAATGAACAAAGCATCAGAGATCTGAGACATCAAGCTTCCAACATATACATAATGGGAATCTCAATGGAGATGGAGAGAAAAGATCAGAGAAAAAATTTGAATAAATAATGGTAAAGAATTCCCCAAACTGAAACTATACTGCTATTACTCATAATAATCTGATCCAAGAAACTAAATAAAGTCCAAGATAAACACAAAGAGAACTACAACTGGATGCATCTTGGTCACATTGCTAAAAGCCAAAGGAAAAAAATGAAAAAACTGAAAACATCAAGAAAGTGATGCATCATATAAAAGGAAACAATAAGGTTACTGACCAACTTCTCAGCAGAAATAATAGAAGGTAGTAGAATGAAATATTTAAAGTGCTGTGGAAAAAAAAGTAAAATCAAGAATTCTATAAATGAAGATAAAACAGATATATGCCAGATAAACAAAACTGAGAATTCATTGCTAGCAGACCTTACCTATAAGAAATATGTCTACCATGCAAACTCTCAGCAAAAGAAAACTGGAGAGGCTATCTTAATATTAAAGTAGATTTAGCGCAAGAAGTATTATCAGAAATAAAGAGGCACATTTCAAAATGACAAAGTTGTCAATTCATCAGCAAGTCATAATAATCCTTAACATGTTTGAACCTAATAATGAGCTTCAAAATGCACGAGGTAAAAACACAAAAGAACTGAATTAGACAAATCCTTATGGCTGTAGATTTCAATATTCCTTTCAGTAAATGATAGAAAATTAACAAGAAAGAAGATCTGAAAATGTATCTGGAAAATCTTAATTATTTGGAAATTAACACATTTCCAAGTAATAATTCAATCACAGAAAAAAATCACAGGTGAAATTAAAAAATAATCTGAACTAACAAATGAAAACAAAAGACATCAAAGTTTGTAGAGGAAGCTAGATCAGTGTGCAGGGTGAAATTTTTCATTTTAAATATTAGAAAAAAATGGTATAAAATCAATTATCTAAATTTCCATGTTAAGATTCTAGAAAAATAAGAGCAAACTAAATCAAAAGTAAGAGGATGGGATTAATAAAGATAAAAAGGCAATCAATAAAATATAAAATAATGCCAAAAATCAATGAAGCCAATTTTATAGGAACTAGAACTCTTTATATTTTGTTGGTAGGAATGTAAAAATGGTACAACTTCATTGGGAAGCTTGTTTGGCAACTTCTTAAAAGTTAAACTTATACCTATCTTATGTCCATTCTATCCCTACATATTTACTCAAGACAATGAAAATAGTATGCCCACAAAAAGACTTATACAATAATCTGAGCAAGTTTTTTTATAATAATCAAAACCTGGACACCCAAAGGTCCACCAATGAGTAAACAAATTTAAAACATATACAAGCATTACCGGTCAATAAAAATTGAAATTAGTGAAATGTAAGTTTCAACAACATAGAGGAATCTGAATTGTATTTCTGAGACAATGAAGCCTGACAAAAAGATGGTTAACAGTCTTTGACTCTACATTCTTGAACAGGCAAAACTAACCTATAATGACAGCAAGCAGATCAGTGGTCACTTAGGCCAGTGTAGGGGTGGACTGACCATAAAGAAATGTGAAAAAACTTTTTAGGGTGTTGAAATCTGTATCCTGATTGGGATGGTGGCTACTTTGTTCGTCAAAAATCATAGACCTTAAATGGGTATGTTTTATTATACAAAGTATACTTCATTTCTCTAAATCTCAGCCTCTTTGTTTTTATAGAACAAATACCTACCTCCTAAAGACATAAGGTTATAATAATACATAGAAAGTTCCCAGTGCAATGCCTAGCATATGTAAGCATTGCATTCTCCATTAATTCTCCACCTGAAAATTTCCTGTTTATAAGGAGCTCTCAAGCTTGCCATACAATTATGATAGCCATTGTTAGAAAGTTGTTCTTTACCTCCAACTGTCTCTCTTTAATCTATGCCCATTGATCCTAAGCATACATTCTCTACAGCAGTGGTTCTCAAACTTAAGTGTACATCAGAAGTCCCTGAAGAGATGGTACAACACAAAGATTGCTGATGCCCATTTCCATAGTTGCTGATTCAGCAGATGTGGAATGAAAATTGAGAGTTTGTGTTTCTTAGTTCCCAGGTGATGCTGGTGCTGGTCCAGGGATTCTACTCTGAGAAGCAGTGCCCTAGAGACATGCAAATGATAAGTCCACTCATGCTTCCAAGTGCATTATTCTAAACATTAGAAGACAGTCACCATATTTTTGCTTTTCTTTTATCCAAATTAAAAGTCTTAGCTCTCCCAAATCTCACTTTCCCAGTTCTTTCTTTTGTTACAATGTCAATACCCTTCCTGGCATCTAAGTCCCTCAATGACAGAGACTGCTAATTGGGGCCTAACTAGTACCGCCAAAACAAACAAACCCAGAAAGGCAGTCATCACCTCTCTTGACCTTAACAGCTTCCCATAAGCCTAAAACTGTATTAGACTTTTTTGTATGTGTGCAACTGTGTCCGCCAATTTAACACTTCCTGATTGTTTATCGCTAACTGCTAGAAGAACAGGTCTCCCTGATACCTTATAGAGGTAATTTAACTTATTTAAACTTAAAATCTTTTATTTTACCTTGTTGGTTTAGCTTTTTTTGGAGTCATGCTTCTGTTGCCCCAAATTAAAGAAACTGTTCAGAACCTGTCATACAAATCTGTCAAGCAAACTCTTTGTTCCATGAACCAAATTTCTAATGAAAAATTGTTCTAAAGGATAGATCAATGACAGAAAAATACACTTGTTCAAAGAGTAATTTCTATATTAATATACCTTTGCTGTGAGCCACATAGCTCATGTTCTTCAGGAACCTCAAGCATTTAATGAAAACACACATACGTCTTAGCAGCCAACCTAATACCAAATCTGAATCACTGAAATAAAAGCTGGATTTCTGTAGTTTCAATAGAAATGATTCCAACAATTTTCTTCATACTCATGCTATTGTATTTCAAAATTAATCCTTACATTTCCTGCAAATATACAGTTCTTGATTGAGGGAAAATATGATTAAAGTTAATGACCTGCCAAGCAAAGAGTTATGTGCCTGTGGCCAAAAATGGTCCCTTGGAGGATAGAAAATAATCTCTGCTTTTGTATGTGGTAAATTTCCTCCAACAGATGAGAGAATGAATGGAAAATGAGAGGACCAGCATTGCATACTTGAATAGCAAATTTTGAAAGTCATTAAAATCATGTTTCTGGGCTCTAAAGTTTCTAAGCTGTGTCCTTTCAATATACTTCTTTATATAAAGGAGTAATTATTTAACTTAGAGTATAATAATAATTCACAGGAGAATTATTACAAAAAAAACCACAAATAAGACATGATTAAGTAAAGTTAGTTTATTTTACCTGCAGCTCTTCCAATATAAACTGAATGTAAATGCTGATACTGAGAAATACTAGGAAGAATTAAGGATAGATGTCAAGATGTCAAAACATCATGCCTTCCAATCCATCCTCCATGAACTTCTTATAAAGTGCCATAAATTTGGCCACGAATGCTTCCAAGTGATAAATGGCTTTGCTACCCAGCTGTAGACGATGTTCATAGTAAGCGGCCATCTGGGCCACTTCCCCTTTCAGTTGTCCATCACAATTATGTAAAAGTTCTGAGAGAAGGCCCTGAAAAAAGACAACTAATAATTAAAAAGTAATCATTAAAAATAAAATTTAAAAAAAAAAGGTGAACAAGCTTTCCAAAATCTTTAATTCTTTTATATGGAATGGCAGTCTTCATCTGAAAACAAAAAATTGTATACCCTTTCTATAATGTAAAAATGTGGTAGTTATGAATCATATTCCAAATGCCAAATTGAGGGATAAGATATTAAGTACAAAGATGCTTACTGCAGCATTATTAGTTATATTAATAATCTGTAGACAACCTGAAATTCCACCAACAGGGTCATATTCAAAAACCTATGCTATAGTCCTACAATGAAATTCCATTCATTCACTAGGATAAAATAAATCCATACTGTCACGAAACATCATCCATGCTACACTGTTGAATAAAAAAACACAGTGCAGAACACAGTGAAGTTTTGTGAAACTACACACACACGGCCATATATATGGGCTTATTTCTATGTCACTAGAATAGAGGTCTGTTTAAAGTGCATACTTTTGTGGAAATGGAAGGGTGGACCTTCACTTTTTTCTTTTAAATTTAGTATAATTTGAATTGTTTCATGTAAGTGTTGCCAGGTAATTTTAATAAATACAAACAAAAACCCTGCATTCTCTAACATCCAAGTCAATCAACACAGCTGGCTAGGTAGCTAAAAGACCAAACCTAAAGCTGTGCCTCACAATACCCTACATAGAACAGACTCTACCAACTTCTTTAATGTCATTCTCCATGTGCACTAAACATCACTGTCGGAAATACAGCTGACTCTTAAACAACATGGATTTGAACTGTGAGGGTCCACTTACAAGCGGATTTTTTGCAATAAGTACAGTACTATAAATGCATTTTCCTTATGATTTCCTTAATAAGTTTTCTTTTCTCTAGCTTACTTTATTGTAACAATACAGAATATGATATATACACATAATGTGTTAATCAACTATTTATGTTATCAGTAAGGCCCTTGGTCAAAAGTAGACTGTTAGCAGTTAAATTTGGGGGTAGTTGAAAGTTCTGTGCGGATTTCAACTATGCAGGGGGTCAGGGCCTTAATATCCCCACAAGGTTCAAGGGTCACCTGTACTTGTTCCCATCTATTTACATGGTTCTCTTTTTTTAATCCTCCGAATCTCAGTTTAAACATACCTTCCTCATAGAAGCTGTCGCTGACCTTCCACAGCCCAACTTCCATTACTATCATTTCACCTTGTTACTTCCTTTTAAAACTTACAACATTCTGAAACCCTTTCGCTTGTTTCCCATTTCACCCACTAAAATATAAATGGTCTGAAAGCAGGCCCTCCCCAGTCTTCAACACTCCCCTAATGGTGTCTGACACACGGAGAGGCTCAATAAATATCTGTTGAATAGAAAGCTGGATAGAAAGAAATGACAGTGTGTCTCAGTACTGCAAAAGCCCTGTGATCACATACCCAAAGTCCAAATTTTATGGTTATAAAGGGTTCAAGATCTGAAATCAGATTACCTTCATTATTATTTCAGGAGGAATACAATGAGTTAGAAGCTCATAAAGTCTTCCACGAACTTCAAGGAGCCTACAAAAAACAAGATAATTAATATTTTATACTGAAAATAAGACATAATTTTTTCAAGTACCTACTGTGCTGTTTTACTTTATGAGTTAAACAATCCAATACAGACAGTTTCTTAAATGGCTTATCATACTTAAGAGAGACATTTAAGCTTTTCCTAATTTCAGTTCATTTTTCCAAAAATGTTCAGAACTTTTAGTCAGACATTTATATTCAGACATCTAGAAAATGGTCATGAAAAGATTAAACAATCACTAATTATACAAGTAAGAAAAGAGAATATAAGCATGATATATGATATATGTTACTATCTCAACTGCTAAGTAAAAAAGCAGTGTGGTAGGGAAACAAAGCTGTCCTGTCACAGAAAGGGCAGTGCAAGAGGTCATAGGTTAAGCACAGAATCAGGCAGCCGAAATTAATATGAACATTCCAACCTCTGAGCTCTTAATTCTAGGCTCTTCTTATAATAGTTTCAGAAATGAAAAGTATAAAGGAGGGAAATATACATATGACATTTCAAAACAGGAAGAAAAAAGTGACAAGTAAAATTTAAATACACATAAAACAATTATCTTTATCTCTTTACATATACTTAGTACCTAAACAGAAAATACTGTTCTGAATCTTTACTAAAATAATATCACAGATGTTCCATATTTCAGATCAGTCAGAGAAGTGATTCGTCAAAGACTTCTTAAAAGTGGAAGTTCAGATCCTTGTCCAGGGACTCTAAGAGTAGGAAGCTGTACCACAATAAAAGTAAATAAAGTGAAAAAAGAAACTAGCATCTTTTGAGCCCCTGCTATGTGCAAGACACTGTAACAAATAATTTAACTTAGTCCTCACACTAGCTCTGAGTGGGTGTATTATCTCCATTTTTTTAGATGAAAAGACTAAGGCTCAGATAGTTTAAGTAACCTCACAAAGCTGACTACAGCAAAACCATGATTTAAGAATAGATCTGCCTTCCTTTCAAATCGATACCCTTCCAATGTCTGTCAAAGCATTTATTTAACCCCTTCCTCTATAAGAGGCTCACTACAGTATGCTATTGAGACCTCACAACACCACTCCTTTAATAAGAGTTCAGAGAGGTTAAGCATCCATTAAAACTCATGTAGTTAAGGCAGAATTTTAATTCAAGTCTGACTCCAAAGCCCTTGATCCTTCTTGGCCATGGTAGTAGATCTCATTTTAAAAAAACAAAAAACAAAACAAAACAAAAACCCTGATTATTAAAAAGTAAGAAACAGACACAAACGACAGATGGTATGAAATTATTTTAACAATTATGCATATAGTTTATTTCTGAAGAGTTAAATAAGGATATATTTCCCCCTAGAAGTGTGCCATAACTACGCTGTGTTCACCTCATGCATGTTACATCCATCTCGGCTTAGTCTGAGTTCATTTCTAATATGACTTAGCTTCTTAAAAATTAACATATTCTACATTTTCTATGTTTGTGTCATTATTTCTTGGGGATTGCAAGTGATAAAGAGTGCAAATTCTTCTGTCAGAAAAACATGGTATTATAGAACTCTCTGATTCTTAACCGAATATCTGTGAATAAGCAACGATCTCCCAAAACAGCAGTTCTCTTACCTACAAAATAAAGATGATATAAAACTTTTCTTCCTAGGACTGTTCTACAACTTAAATGAGATACCACAGTGTAAGAACCAACATACTAATTGCTCGCTAAATATTAGCTGTTATCCAAACTAGAAAATTATGACTCCTAAAACAAATCAGACAAGAATCAAGACTAAGGGGTCAAAAACAATAAACAGTCATTTGGTAATGTGTGAGCCAACAATCAGAATGACACCAGCTCTCCCAGTATTTCCAGTCAACTTGGAAGCTTTCTGGAATTGAAATTTCTTTTTATGTAACACAATGGAATTAATTCCCACAACTGTTAGTTTCCATAGGAAATAACAGCACCTCTTCTTAAACAAATTTGAGTCTCCCAAACTTGTGTGGAAAATTGGAAGAAGAGGTAGCAGCAAAGTCTTAAAAATACAACTAGCAATTGTCAAATATTACAACATCTTACACTGAACTCTCTTAAAATTAGGAAAGTTCTACTACTACCACCAAATTTTCTTCTTTAAAATCAAAAATCAAGAAAGTCATCTTCAATGTGGAAATATTTTACAAAAGTAAAAGGCTCCTAAAACAGGCTGTTTGAATTTTCTCTCTTTAAAGCTGAGATTACTTCACAGCTTATCAACATTTTACAAAACGGAATGCACACTTTTTCCTAAAGTAAGGTTTCTTTTCTGAAGAGATTACTTATAACGTTTGGCACTTCTTAAAAACTATTAAATTCTTCAATTAAAATAACTGAATTATAGGAATTCAAAGCAAACCCTCATGAAATACTAAGTACCCATTATGTGTGATTATCCACCTCCACTAATCTACACAGGAGCCAAGGAGTTTATGTTATAATCCTTTTGAAGCATCTTCATAAAAATTAGAATTCATCAGATATATCATCCAAAAGGAGGAACATGGTGTATTTTTCTCACGATTATTTTCATATGAACCAAGAAGCTTAAACTTCAGTGGTTGAACTCAGTCCAGTCTATTTCCTAAAGCGATCAACTATCTTCTCTTAACTCCAAAGACGGTTTCTCAGTTCTAACAGGCAGTAAGTAAGAGTAAGAGACTGCACATCAACGAGCCTTAAAAATCTCCAGGCTTCCCAAAGTTAGTGGGCCTTAAGACAGTCACTCTTGATTTGGAGAAGAGCAGATTGCCCTTCTCAATCAAAGCTATCTTAAACCAAACAATTAGTGGTTGAAGTATTTCCAGTATGGTCCACTACTGAATAAGAGACCCACAGAAATAAATGTAAACAACTGTTCAGCAAATATGACACAAAATACTTCCTAAATACTGGTGGTGTATACATAGTATTGTTCTTAACAGAGCTTATCATCATACATAAGCAGTTTTCTAGTTCTCAAACCATTATCACACAATCTTACTCTTCACAACCAAGGCCCAAATATTCCTAGCAGGGTAACAGCAACAGTATCTTCATTACATAAACGAAAATGTTCAAACTCTAAGATGAAGTTACCTGAAGAATTTTAGCTAAAAATCAGTAAAAGTCTGATCCATAAGCTGGTGTCTTTCTAGGATATGATGCTTCAATTACAAAGTATTATTCTTTTCAATATTAGATAACTAGGCACATTATGTTACATACTAAGTCATCTGAGAGTCTGAAAAGAAAACTAAAACTTCCAAGATTTGTTTTAATTTATGTATAAATTCCATATTTACCTGTCAATAGCTTAATAAAAGCCACGATACTACATAACAGCTATTCTGAACCACTACATTTCTAAAATAAAATATCTTTTCTTTGAAAGTTTAGTATTCAGATACAAGATTTATTGTAATTCTAAATGGCATATTGGTAGTATAAAACAGCTAATCCAAAACTCAGATCATCTGTGCTATTTTCATGTTGAAACTTTTATGGTCATCTTTGATACTATTTACCTTTGTGGAGTCTGCTGACTGACAATAGCATTGGCGGTCTCCCTGAGATACACCTCCCAATCTGTTTCAGGGATTTCTTGATCTGCAGTAAAAGGATATCTACATGATAAAAAGAGTACACAATAAATTAAATGGAAGGGTGCTTGTGTCCCAAAATGTTTCCTGCGGTAACTGCCCCTTTCACTCACTGTTGTACTCTGCAGGCTTCACACATAAGTAGGGCTTTTCGGAGATTCCTGCAGGACTTCTCTGCAAGTCTCTGAGCCAGCTGTGAAGGAAGATTCAGACCTTCCTTCTTGCACACAGTAGACAACACATGACAAATCTACAAACAAAACATTATTAACAAAATTGGGCAATCTGTCAAACAGCACATGGATGCAATTCTGTTGATAACATCTTTATAGACCCTTGTTATTTTATTTTTGTCATTCCCCACCCTATCTTACATGTTCCTCTAAGCAGAAAACCAGGGGTCTAATCTAGCTGTCAGGAAGGGGCAGCAACTGGCTCTGCAACCAAAGATCTGGCTTAAATTCCTAGCCTGCCAGCTACCCTGGGGGACTGTGAGAAGGACACACAGGGCCTCAGGTCTTTTACAAGGACACCACTCACAGGGCTGCCAAGCAGAGCTGCACAGGCTGAATTCTGCATGACTCAGGGGTATTATTTGTATGCACTAAGATGTCAACGGTGCCCATAAGAGTGGTGTAACCTGGTAGCCCTGCCTTTTTAACTTTATTAAGTTTTTACTATATCGAACTATTTTTAACCATATAAAAATGTTTATAAGTGAAACATTTAAAAAGGTAATTTAATACTTTGCAACCAACACAAGGTCACAGTCACCTATTATACCTACTTTACATAAAATCACCCAAAATCTATTAATAGTAGGAAAGCTGCTTATTTTGAGAAATTCGCATTTTTATTTATAAGTATTAAAAATGATAAAGGAAAAAAAACATGTACTATGTTGTTTCAGACTAATTTTGGTCCCCTAACTAGGAACTAGGTATTCTCACATTAATCTCCTTGCGAAATCTAGATCCTCCAACCTCAAGTCTTTTCCAAAGCCAAATAAATCAGCTTGAGGTAGAAGACACTAAAATAACTAACCCTTGCCTAGTTTAGTAAAATTCATGATACCTACTTGTTTTAGGTAAAAAATGACTTAAAGAGAACTTCCTAAATACTGATGGCATATACACAATATTATTATTAACAGAACTTACCATCACACTTTCTATATAATGTTATCTGGCATTTACTACTCTATATATTGGTTTATTTATCCACTAACAGTTAGCATCCAGGTCATAGATGTTCCTGAATTACTAATACACTTCACCATGTTTTTACAAAACAAACATGACAAGGATGTACACACAGTACTCACAGAATCTGAAATAATTTCTGAAAAGTTTCACTTGACTTACATCTTCGATGCTGGGAGCAGGCACACGAACTGCCAGGCACCTACTACGAATAGGTGGTATCACTTTAGATGTAGAATTGCAACACAAGATCAATCTGCAAGTGGACATATACTTTTCCATGGTTCTACGCAAGGCATGTTGAGCATCTTTGGTGAGTTTGTCAACCTCTGTCAATAATACCACTAGTCAAGGAGAAACAAAACCAACTTTAACTTGAATATCTCTTTCTCTTCCTCCTTATTATTTAGAGAGAAATCTTAAATAGTAAGTTTGATATACTACTCTTTCCTTTGGCAAGGACATATAAAAGTCACAGGTATGGTGAGAATAATTTTATTTTTATTTTTAAAAATTCCAATCAAACAAACCTAAGAAACATTAGGCTAAATGAAGTTAAAGAGGTTACTTTTTTGTAGAATTTACTAGAGGTTTTATTATATTTATATGAACTAAAAATCACCAAGACAGGGAAATACTGTGCTGTATTTCCCCAAAATACTTTATCGCGGGAGCACCTTCCTGTGGAACTTCAATCTTACCATTCCTAGAAATAATCTTTGGAAAACACTGATGAAAGAGACATAGTCAATAAGAAATAAAGACATCTGGTCAAGTACACAGTAAGATTTCACCCGGCCATAACAAAGGATCGGCTTTAAGGTGTTTTAGGAATAATATGTAGGTAAGAACTGAATCCAACTATTGTATTTTTCTTTTCCTTTTTAAAAAAGATTTTATTTATTTGAGAGAGAGGGAGGGAGAGAGCGCGCACACACAAGGAGGGGGCGGGGCAGAGGGAGACGGAGACTCCCCACTGAGCAGGGAGCCCCACGAAGGGCTCAATCCATCCCAGGACCCTGGGATCATGACCTGAGCTGAAGGCAGACGCTCAAGCAACTGAGACACCCCGGCGCCCCTGTATTTTTCATCATATTAAGTTATTTCTAGAAAATGGTAGTGGTAGCAGTGTAGATCTGAATCTCCCCCATAAAAACAGAGATTCCAAAACCAAAGACTCATCGATAACATTTATATCAAAACAAAGTGACAGGTTTTATCTAAAAACCCCAAATATGAGCAAGTGAGAACAAGAAACTATGTGTGGAAGAAGTGGCGGGGATGTACGAGGTTTTTACAGCCTTTACTACAGAACCCCAAATCGCCCACAAGAGCACACTGTAAAGTATAATGGGTCAATCTGAGAACAGTACCTACAGGGTTCCATTTCTGGGTTAGAGCAAAGGAACCTGGATGCAAAAGGTTTGACAAAGCAGTAAACTAAAAATAACAAAATGAAACTCCCTCCCAAGACAATCCTTCACAATGAGGAGAAATTCTGGAGATAGAAATCCAAATGGAACAGAACAGGGAAAATAGAAATAAAGAGACTGATCTCCAAATCTAACAAAGATAGCACTTAACAAAGTACTGTAAACCAACTGATATAAAAATAACTTCTTCGTAGGCAGAAAACAGCATCATATTTAAAAAATTAACACATCATGACCAAGTGAGCTTTACTCTAGAAATACAAAGCAGTTTCACTAGAAGACCCAATATAACCTAAGATACCAATAGAGCTAAGAAAAATCTTAAAACACTCAAAATATGAACTGATGCTTACTTTCTTATTATGATCAAATAGATACACCTCAGGCCAAAATCCAAGAACTAAATAACTAAATGGGGAAACTCTAAGGCTCTCCTTCCAGAGTCATGACAAGGACGTCCACTACCTTTAGCACTATTAAACACTGTATTGGAGGTGTTGGCAAACATAATTAGGTTAAAGAAAGTATTTAAAGCCATACAAACTGGAAAGAAGAGGAAAAATTATCTCTATTCACAGATGATATAAATATATATATATATATATATCCAAAAAGTCAAAAGAATCAAAAGGCTATTACAAACAACAGAAGCATGTAATAACATAGTAAGACATAAAGTTAAGATACAAACATCAATAGCTGTCACATATGTACACAACAGTTAGAAAATGTAAGATAGTACTCCATTTATAGTAGCAAAAAATAAAGATAAGGGGCACCTGGGTGGCCCAGTCAGCTAAGCAGCCAACTCTTGATTTCGGTTCAGGTCATGATCTCAGGGTCATAGGACTAAGCCCTGAGAACAGGCTCCATACTGAGGCTCCAAACTCATCAGGGAGTCTGCTTGGAGATTCTCTCCCTCTGTCCCACCCCACACTCTCGCTTTTCTCTCTCAAATAAATAAAGAAATAAAAAAATTAGATATATGTAAACTTATTCTGAAATACAGTGAACTAAGGAGGAAAGATAAGAAATAGGCTGAAATATGCACAGGCAATTCATAAAACAGTAAAATAAGCAATGAACAAAAGAAAAAATTATCACACTAACTAAAGAAAAAACAAACACAAACTATTTTCTCCACTCAAACTGACAAAGATTAAAAAAATTAACCGCAGTGGTGATAAATATCAGAGAATGGTACTTCCAAATACTCCTGGTGGTAGGATAAGTCTACCTTTCAGATGAAGAATTTGACAAAATATATCAAAAGCATTAAATGCTGGCATATTCATCATCACAAGATCTTCTATGAGAATGTACACATATATATGCATAATAAAAAATACTGGAAGGTAATGACAAAAATGTTAACAGTAATTGTCTCTGGACAGCAAAATTATAGATTATTTTCTTCTAAAAATTTGATAATGAACATATAACTTTGGTCCTAGAACAGTTATTTTTAAATCATGTTATTTCTTTGTTTTTTCATTATTCATCTAGTTCTAAAATAACAAATAGGTGACACAAATAGTTCTCTTTCCACCAAAATTCAACTCCATTAGCCTATACACTGTCATGAGCACAAAGATCATGCCTCTCTTATTCACTTTTATATCCAAAAATAAGGGAGCATAATGTTTGGCACAGAACAGGAGGTTAATACATATTTGCTAAATAGATGGAATTCATGTTTCCTACTACATTTTCTCTTACTCACTGCGTACAATTTCAGGGTCTGCCTTAAACATACCTTTAAAATCTCTTTGAGAGTTTGTTTCAAGTTGCTGTGATTGTGCCACTGTTTTCAACATCTCCTGAATTACTACCCGGTCACTATTTCCAGCATCACTACACAAAACAAAAATAATGGCAAATATAGATGTAAGTATTTAGAAAATATTATGCCCTTATTCTTATGAAGATCTTATTAAAATTTTAATCAAAATTATTCACACCTAATTACAGTCACAAAATTTTCAAAGTGAAATATTTTAGGGGTCATTAAAATACAATATTCTAATATTCAATTACAATTTGGTAAGTATCCCTGAAAACAGTAGACATGTTCTCATATTAAATTTACTGTAACTTAAAAAGAGCAATAACTAATCCTTAAGTTTCTTAATTATCTGTAGTTACTCAAAATGTAAAAATAAGTCTGAAACAGAAATTTAATCTCCATCCCCCAAATAATAAAGGTCTGAGAGAGAACAAGCCTAGACAAGTCTGTTCCCAACACTAGCATGGAGCTCATTCAGGGTCTCAGCAAGATGATGGGATAAGCAAATGGAATTTAACATAGAACCCTGTGGGCTGTTGACTTATTATAAGCATTATCTATCATTTATACTAACATTATTGCTTTGGCACTTAAGTCATGCAACTCACAAACCAACATAAGTCACCTAGTTAATTTAGGCTGTCAATTTCAAACACCTGAAAAACAAATCAGCTCAATCTCTAACTGACTATTCTTGCTACAGAGGAACTCACAATGAGAAACAGGGCAAAGCAATCGCTTTAGTTTATTTTCCCGAACGGCCATCAAATCTTTCTCAATTCACTATTAGATCAATACACCTTGATTATCTCTTTTATGATCATTTACTAGTCAAGAATCCAAAACATTTCCCTTCTGTCTACCGAATTAACACTTCTAATTTTCTGATAAGACCCTTTCCCACCAATCTTAGTTCTCTTAATTTTTTGGACATACCTGGGGAAAATAATAACACCTATCTTTTAGGGTTGTTTTGAGGACTAAATATAATCCATGTAAAGCTTCTCACACAGTGCCTGCTACTGAATACACATTAGCTTATAACTATATTCTTCCTGATCCACTCAGTCTTGAAATGGATGTTCATCCTCATCTCTGTTCCACTGCCCAAAAAGGTTGCCTTTGCCTGAAGATGTCCTTGATTCTGTACTCCTTAAAGAACATTATCAGGCCCCAGACAACCCTGAAGCTTTACCCAACTTTGTTCCCAATATAATCGCTTCTACACTATTAAGCAGTACTGCAGGAGTTTTCAATGTGCCTCCCCACAGGATGCTCATCTTATTTAGTCATGATAAATAATATAGACATTGGTTGTTGGACTATTATAACACACTCTAATCAAGAAATTGAAACAAAGGAGTGGCAAAAAAAAAGATCTGATGACCCAAATTCACATTCTGAAATATTCACTCCAGACATTACAAACTTTTTAGACACACTTTACTTTGCTCATCAGTTCTGAATTAGTCAATATAACAATTTATAATTTAATGATTTAAATTTAATGATTATGAAATGTATTCTGTATAAAACACTAAACTCTCTAGAGCAAGAAAATTTAATTATTAAAATTATTTGACTCAGAGATCAAAAAGAAAAGGAGAAGTGGAAAGGTTCTAGGTTCCCTATTTCACACTGAGCAGCTTTACTTTTATTTGTGTATATATTGTGCTTCCATACATGATTCTATTTCAAGAATGGGTTCTACTCTTTAAAAAAAAAAAAAAAAAAAAGTCTTAATTTCTATATAGTAGCCTTACCTGGGATTAACTTCAAGGTGATAATTACTTGCAATGGTGCTAATTTCAATTTTCTTTTTAGATGGAGTCTGTGGACAAAGAAAATAGATGTTTTTAATGTTTATTTATTGGCCATTTCTCCTCTTTTTCTGTATTTGTTTTTTAAAAATAAACAATTTATACTTTATAAAAAAATTTTAGATAACCACCAATATTTTAACTTCATTAATCCCATTCTTTATGTGCAAATAAACGTGTTTCTACATAAACTGGGGCATATCACACACCCTGTTTTTATTATGATTACTTTTTCCCTCTACCTCTAGAAATCTACAAACCATTCCATTATGAGAAGAACATCACTGTAAACAGTCTGCATATGTCCACTCACAGACTTTACCATAACACACATATGTATATTTATATATAAATGTATTTTTATATATTTTATCTATCTCTATAGAGTGTCAGTGTTTCCTGTAAAAAAGTCATAGAAAAAGAGGCAATCCTATCTATTTCTGTTTTACTTTTCCTAGTTAACAATACATCTAGGCAATTACCCTCCGATATTGATATAGGGTAGTTGCATATCGACCTATAACTTGGATGTCCCGAAGTCAGTCATACCGATGGGCATTTTGTTTCTTGCTTTTTGACATATCAAACAATCCCACAATTAACATCCTTCTACATATGTCTAACGCACTGACTTCATTTCTATGTAACAGATTCCCAATAAAGGATTTGCTGGATGAACGGGATTTGTTTTTTTGAAGTTTTATGTGTGTGTGTGTGTGTACAAGTATAACCAGCCTGTTTTCAAAAAAACAAAAAACAAAACCACAAAAACCTAACAATTCAGTTTTCAACTGGCAACAAATACTCTTCCCCAACATTCCCCTTCTGCAGGTTTTATATAATGTCAATTTCTGCCGATTTTATAACTGACTCACTGCTTCTCTTCAACTATCACAAATGTCAAACATCTTTACATATGTTTATTGGTCGCTTATATTTCTCTCTTGAGACTCTTTCATTCAGTTTTCTACCAGGTTATTTGTTTTTCCATTTTCAATTTGTAAAATCTTTTATCTAACACATTCCTTTCAAATATTTTTTGACAATCTCTTATTTTTCTGATTTTACATACACTATCTTCTGTCATACAAACTTGTAAATTTCACATATATACAAGCACATATTTTTTTTCCTGTCACTTCCATGTTTTTATTAAAAGGTATTAAAAAAAAAAGGTATTCCTGACCACAGGCTGTTCATTTAATCTAAGAAATTCAGTATTTTTTTTTTTTAAGATTTTATTTATTTATTTGACAGAGAGACAGCCAGTGAGAGAGGGAACACAAGCAGGGGGAGTGGGAGAGGAAGAAGCAGGCTCCCAGCGGAGGAGCCTGATGTGGGGCTCGATCCCAGCATGCCAGGATCACGCCCTGAGCCAAAGGCAGACGCTTAACGACCGCGCTACCCAGGAGCCCCAGAAATTCAGTATTTCATTTTAACATTTAAGGCTTTAATTCACATGGAATTCACCTTTATAAATTATGAATCATCGGTATTCAACTTTATTTTCTTCAGGGTAGATAACTAGGTATGCTGGCACATCTTGCTGACTCGTGCTTTTAATACTGATTTGAAATAGCTACCATCAGATTTTGGGGCTCTTTAATAAGTTCCACTGATTGAATTCCCTATTCCCAAGCCAATATAATATTGTTTTGATTACAGTAGCCTTACAATACGATTTAATACCTCTTAACACAAGTCCCACTTCACAAATCTTTTTCATGATTACTTTAGCTAGTCTCAGAAATGTATTCTTCCATATGTACTTTAAGATGATTTCAAACAACTAAAAAAACGTTGGATTTTAATTGTAATTTCATTGAAATTTATCCTGTAACTTGTGTAGAACAAATATTTTAAAGTATTAAGCCTCTGAGAACTTGCTGCATCTTTGCATTTGATCAGCTCTTGTTTTTTGTCCTTTTATAAAATACTAGTTTTCTTCCCACAAATTTCACACTTGTTAAATTTGTCCCTGCATACTTTTTAAGAATTCCCACCAGGATGTGCCACCGGCACCTCAAACTCAATGTGTCTAAATATAAGCTCATCAACATTAGCCTAAAATCCATTTGTCTTCCTAAAGATTCTATTAATAGTACTACTTACCATCCAGTCACTCAACATACATTTTTTCAGTGCCTAATATGTACAAGATGCTACACCAGAGCCTACAAAGGATATAAAAATGAATAGGACATGTTCCCTACATAACTTCAAACCCAATCTTGTCAAAAAAAAAAAAAAAAGCATGAAAAACTATAATCAAGTAAGTACTCTACCACTACTCTTACCAAACAAAGTAAGTACTCAAAAAACTATAAACTATAGGGATGGTAGAAGGAAAAATTAATTCTAAAGGGATTGGGGGGGCACAATGAGAGGAGGTATTTCAGCTAAATCTTAGACACAGTCTATAAGGAGAATATGAAAATGCACTGCATGGTATAAGACTGGAAAGCTCAGCCAAGGGCAGGATCGCAGGAATTCTCTGAACATCCCAGAGCTTCATGCCTCCTTTTCTTATCAGTCAGCTGCCCAATCTCCACCAAGTTGCCTGATTCCATATTTAAAATTTTTCTCAAAATCATTCCCTTTCCAAACCCACTACTGCTCTCAGAACAATGAATTCTAGAGACCTGAGTTCCAGTTCCAGCTGAGGTACTGATTCACTAGATAATCTAAAAAGAATTCCACCACCTACATTTTACCCAAAATTTCCTGTTACTTTTTCTCTCTAACTTAACTGACTCTGATCTGGCTTTCATAGTTAGGTCTATACATCAGCTCTCAATCCTGTGTACCTGGGTTATCTTTGAAATTCTTAAACACACATTGGGCAACAATGGCTGGGGCCACAAGAATCTGTATGATGAGGACTGAAAATCCTTGCTATAAATATTCAGAGGCCTCAAAGTAAAATGCTTACTGTGATGGTCTGATGTTCAATTCTTAATTTTTCCACTCCAACACCATAAAGTTCACGTAGAATACACATAATTCTTGTCTTTTTTCCGGCACCTGATGGTCCATACACTAAGAGGTGAGGAAAATCACCACACTGCACCTGGAAAAAAAGGAGGCATTTTCCCTGGTCAAACAACTACTCTAGGTAGAATTAAACTACTTTTTAGGTATCAAATAGTTTGTGTCTCCACCTCTGAGGTGGAGATATTTAAAAATATATATATGTATGAGTGTATATATACAAAGACTTTTTAAAATTAACTGAAATGTTGATTATTCCTCTGGCATTAATTTTATATAATTATATACCAGCATAGTACATGCAGGATACAACACCATGTCCTAGAAAACATAAACTTCCAAACTAAGTCTGTTAAAATCTCTTAGAGAACTTCTTAAAATAAAAGACTGGACTCCACCCATGAGATTATGATTCAATAACTCTGAGACTGATGCCTGTCTTAGTTTGGGCTTTCTATAGTCCCTCTGATAAGAATTGAGTGTATCTGGTTTATTTGAGGTAAAGGAAAATTTTGTAGGGGAATAGGGAAGCAAAGCAAGGTCAGAAAGGCAGCCAATGAGTGTATTATCTGCTTAAATAGCACTCTGGGCATCTGGGGTTTAATTCTGCTGGAGATACTCTTGAAGTCAGTGTGAAAAAAACACCACAGTGTTAACCCATCCAAGAGTTGGGGAAGCTGGAGTATGATATACTATTTCTCATCAGTCCTTTGATGAAGCTTGCTTGGGAAAGTGGTTGGGATTAAGGGAGGGCATTAATTCTCAGGTATTTCAAGTCTGCTTAGGGATGTCAGCAAAAGAAAGTCTTCAGGAATAGCAGATCCAGGAAGCTGGAAGTCAGTCTGTGTGTGCTTGCAAGTTAAGAGCAATAGGATGGAGTAGGGCACTGACAGTACCGCAAAAGACTACAAGACTGTGTGCATTTAAAAAGCTTCCCAGGTGACTTTGATATCAGTCAGGTTTGGAAATGAGTGCTGTGAAGGGTATAAAAATGATGAAAACACAAACCATGACTTCAACAGTATAAAATCTTGTGGAGCAAAAGCTTCTACATAAGCATTACAGAAAAAAATGAAATAAGTACCTTAATAGAAGTGATGATTGCAATAAATTTTAATACTTTGTAAACTGATCTCTGGCACTGAAAAAAAAAGTTTCAAGAAAAGGAACTATTCACCCCAAACAGTGCATGGAAAATAGCAGGTGCTTCACAAATACTTGTTGCCTCTGCTCTATAAACTCAATCTAGCCAAAAGAAAGGGTATGCTTTAAAGATTTCATAGTTTCATTAAACAGTTGATTCAACAGTAAAATGGGTGAATATTTCTTAAAAAGCAAATCTATTACACACAAATTTTGTCCAAAATATTTACCCCAAATTTTGTACAACAAAAAGATGGCCATAGAATATAAAATGTATCCTATGGCTAAGGAAATCAAAGTGAAAGGTATTCTGAGAAAACACAATTTGTCTAAACATGAAGTATATAGCTGTAATAGATTTATTTTAAATTAGTATAGCTGGAATACCATTAAAAAAGAAAAAAGCCCTCAATCTCACAACATTATCAATTCTTCTAATGATTTTCATATAATGCTGGAGTTTTTTTTTTTTTCTCATTAAAAAAAAAAAAAAAAAAAACTTAGCAGATAGTACCTGTAACTCTGAAAGGAGATGGGTATTGAAGAAACTGAGAGCTGAGCAAAACACTTTCATTAGCGTATGGTGCTATTAGATTCTTAAAAGGACTGGATAAATAGCTTCCACAGACACTAGATTTTTCTCAAGACCCTTCTTCCCTCTACATTTCCTGAAAGATTCAGTTTGCTTTTCAGAAAACATTGCCATTACACTTTTACCAACTACAACACGAAAATACACATCAGGTTGAAGAAAAAAATAAATCTTCCATAAGAAATTAAAATCAGGGACGACCTAATACAACCTATTTTAGAATTAGAAATGACCTCCAAAATTAGTAAATACCTTCCTTTTTGTAAGTAAGGGCAATGACACCAAGAAATTTTAAGTAAACCTGTTAAAAAATAAAGTCAGATGATGTCACTTCTCTACTACTCAAAGCCTTCCAATGGCTCCCTACCTCACCCTATAAGGATTTACTGAATCTGCACCTCCCCGTCCCGCCGCACACCCCCACCCCATTTTCTACCACTCTTCCCCAGGCCTACTATTATCCAGCTACAGGGGCGTTCTTGAGGTTCCCAGAACAGGCCGGGCACACTCCTGCCTCAAGAAACCTGCACTTGCTGTTCTCTTTACCTGTTCTACTCTTCCCTCATATTTCTCTACTGAAGGCTTTCTCACTTAGGGTCTGAGCTCAGAGGACAGTTGTCTGGGAGGCCTCACATGTTTACCAACACTACCCCCGCCCCCGCACACTCTTTCCCCCTTCCCTGCTTCATTTTTCACCACAGCACTCACCACCTTCCGAAGAAGGTTGGCGATGCGCCACTCCCTAGGGGCGCGAAACTCCGGAGCTGGGGGCCTACACCTCTCCCCACTCTCCCCGCCCTGTCCCGTCGACTCACCAGGTTGCGCAGCTGGGCCGCCTGCTCCTTGTGATAGTCCAGCCGTCCCAAGGAGCAGGGCCGGTATTTGTCCACCCAGAGGCTCATGCCAGCTCGAATTCCCGGGGTCAGACGCTTGAAAGTCCCGCGCGCGGGCGCTCTCTCCGTCCGGACGCTGAGACGAGTTCTCCCGCGAATTCCAAATCTCGTGACGTCACTACCGGCCGGGTCACGTAAGCGACTTTCGGTCTAAAGACTACGGAAGCTGGATGGGGACAATATTCGCCGCAATGTTGGTGCACCCCCCCCTTACTCATTGATGTTCATTGTTTATGTAATCATTTTTGTTGTTCTTACCGTCTATGACAGTCCAGAGATTACTAAACAAAATTGGAAATTTGGCTCTGATACTCCGGGCTTCAAATGCAGGTACCTCAAAGAAGACAAGTTCCTTGATTAATTTCCTTCATTCATTCATTCACTCATTCGTTCTGCAGAAACCTGTAAAATATCTCCGGTGTTGAGCTCTGTTTTTGGCACTAGAATATATACGACTTGAGCATTTCTCACTGGGCAGGTTCTCAATAAAGCTTTTTAAAATAAATTGCTTCAGAGGGGCGGGGGTGGGGGAATGGGATAGGCTGGTGATGGGTAGTAAGGAGGGCTCGTATTGCATGGTGCACTGGGTGTTATACACAACTAATGAATCATCGGACTTTACATCAGAAACCAGGGATGTACTGTATGGTGACTAATATAATAAAAAAACATTAAAATAAAAAAAATAAAAAAATAAAAAAAAGACGACGACTGCTTCCTCCAGCAGCTGTTTTGCTGCAAGGGATTCAAAGACAAACCCTGATTTTCAACTTTTCTTTCTCACTTGTCTGTATGCTCGTATTTTCCTACATTTTTCTTAACCGATGTAATTTATTTTTGAAATAAGGAAAATAAATAGTTCCCCTTTTTGTCATAAAGAAATAAAATTAAAGCATTCTGAGAAATTGTTTAAAAACTGAAAAAAATTGCTAAAAATAAAATCTAATCTTCACTATCTTTCCTTACTTCCATTCTTCAAGAGTCACTGAGTTGAAAGCAAGAGAATCAAAAGGTCATGAAAAACTACAGAAATGTTGCGTGTAGGAGAGACGATACGAGGTTAGTATGCTACCCTAAGTCCAGAATGTTGTAACACCCTTCTGATTAAAATAAGAATAATGTGAAACCCTTGGGAAAATATTCTGCACGTCAAGCCTTTATAAAACTTGAATTGTGCCCCTCAAAATGCACCTCTCAAATGCACTTTTCTAGTTGTACATAAAATTAATTCCTTATTTAAGTTATGGTCTTATTTTACATATTGCTCAGAAGGCTGTCATTGGATCTCAAGTTCTTACAGGACAGGCATTGATTTCAAAATATGTTTTATGGCCTATCAGAGTACCCCCTTCCATTCTTTTATTAAACAAGAATTTATTGTGCTCTCTGTCATCATATTTACTGAGTTATTCCTATGGGCAAGATAATATTGAGCACAATCAACAGCACCAAGAACTATAAGATATAGTCCTTATTCTCAAGAAACTTTCTGAAACAACCCTGGGAAGCTTCTACCTCGGGACCTTTGCACTTCTATTTCCTCTTCCTGGACCACTTTTGTCCAGGTGTCACTTCTTCCAGGGTGTTTGCTTAAAGTCATCTCTTCAATGAGGCCTCCCTAGCCCTATTTAATACTACAAAACCTTCCACAAAATGTTTGAAATTAGAAGGTAAAGGAAATCAGAAGCAAAGGTATTGAATTGTCATCTATGTGGGTAATGGAATCCTGAAAAAAATAATAATGGAAATAATTATTCAGAGAAAGAAAGTGAACCAGGTGCTAAATCAATAAATTTACAATAACCCTGAGCATGACAGACAACTTCTACTACTATAAAAGGTAGTAGAAAGTAGAGTCTGAAGATATGTAGACATGTGTTTCAAAGTTACCAGAAGGTCTAAGGAAGGAGAAATGGTGTGGAGGGGACAACAATACATAAGAAAGACCATAGCTCAACTAGGGTTGTCAGAGTCCACAAATAAAAATATAGGAAGCCTAGTTAAAGTTGAATTTCAGGTAACATTTTATTACTAAGTATTACTGTAAGCATTGCATGGACATACTTATACAAAAAATATTCATTGTTGGGGCGCCCGCGTGGCACAGCGGTTAGGCGTCTGCCTTCGGCTCAGGGTGTGATCCCGGCGTTATGGGATCGAGCCCCACATCAGGCTCTTCCGCTACGAGCCTGCTTCTTCCTCTCCCACTCCCCCTGCTTGTGTTCCCTCTCTCGCTGGCTGTCTCTATCTCTGTCGAATAAATAAATAAAGTCTTTTAAAAAAATAAAAAAAATTGTATTTTCAAAAAAAATATTCATTGTTTTTCTGAAATTACAATCTAATTGGGTGTCCTGCATTTTTTCTGGCAATCCTACTCCAGACTCTTGAATATATGGGAAGTGAGAGATGGCTACA
The DNA here is from genome assembly GCF_017311325.1 of Ursus maritimus. Taxonomy (NCBI): domain Eukaryota; kingdom Metazoa; phylum Chordata; class Mammalia; order Carnivora; family Ursidae; genus Ursus; species Ursus maritimus. Next base: position 13,665,320 of record NW_024423344.1, on the reverse strand, counting down.
GAGGAAAATAGGATCCTCAGGGGAGAGTCAGAAAATGAAAAAAAGTTCAGAGAAGTGGTTATGCATATTAAGCAGTGGCCGGCAAACAATAGCTCCAATAACTCGATGACTCAGTTTCTTCAGCCCTAAAATCGGGTTGATGAAACCTGCTTTACATAGTTCATTTGAGGATTAAATAAGGTAATGTAAGCAGCAACCACATAGAAGGTATTCAATAATTAGTGGTTAGGTTTTATTGAGAAAAGACATATTCATGGTGATACAGGATGAGGGGATATGAATACAGAGATGGTTAAGAACACACCAAAGCTAAATTTGCACTGAACTCATCCAAACAAAAATGATAAAGCTATCATCTTGTACCTGTAACCCACGGCTAGACAGAATCAACCTAAACTTCTAAAGACCCTCAAGCTCAAGGATTGATCTGCTCCTAACCCTTGGCAGTTTATCCCAATGCACCTCTCTGGGGCAAACCTATAATTGGTTCTTGACAGAATCAGGAGGAAGGTCTTTCCATAGGCTGGATCTAATTTGGCTTCTCTAAAGAAAAGTAACAAGGCAGATATGTCACGATCTCAAGAGGCCTAGAGACTAGTCAAAGAGTGTGTGTAATTTTACTTCCTCTAAAAATGTATTATCACTTTGTCTTCACAAAACATTTGTGAGTTTTCTCTTTCATATGTCTGAGAAGATTTGGACCTTCCTTTTCAGAGAACACACCCAACAAATTTTGCTGCATCCTTGCTTCTATTTTAAAGTGAGGGAGTGTTCTGGTCCTTTTTTCTTATAATTTATTCTTTGAAATTGTCAGCGATAGTGTCCAGTTATAATTCTGTTTCTCCATTTGGGGAAGGGCCAATGGGCAGATCCCTCTCTGCACTTTAGAAATAGCATTGAATAGTATGCTGGAAAGAATTTTGAGCAGAGGTTTCTCACAGGAACTTCACATAATGTCATATTTTTTGTGGCAATAATACGAAATTTATCTTTCTAAAATAAGTAAGTATAGATTTTGCTGCAAATAACTTAAGAACAATAGCTTAAAACTCCCAGCAAGAGAGAGGAGAGGTAAGACGCATTTTAAAATTGTGGCAGAGCCCATGCTCTGTGTTCACCAAATCTCCTGATTTTCCTGGGTACACGGGTGATTTTTCAAGCTTCCTCTGTAGTTAGTAGAATCACGTGACTCAATAGGACTCTGTAACATCCCCATCCAAACAAAAGTCAGAGCAAAAGATTCAGATGTGTGCTGGGTGAAAGGGACCTGAGGGTCGAGGCAGCTGATTCCATGTAGTGCTTTTATATTTCATCTGACAAGTATTGTTTCTTATGTTTTTATACACATTCATATCTGTGTATCTACAATCTATATCAAGATATAGAATATTTCCACCACCCTAAAAATCTCTCTCATGCCCCTTCCCATTCAATATATCCCCCAGAGTAGCCACAATTCTAAATTCCATTATCATATATTATTTTCTCTGTTCTTAATCTTCATATAAATGAAATCATATAGTACTTTTTCTTTTGTGCCTGGGTTTTTTGCTCATCATAGATCTGCAAAAGTCATCCATTTGTTATATGTAGTAATAGGTCATTCGTCTTTTATTGCTGTGTAGGATTCCATTGTATCAATATCAGGACAGGCTTCATGGGAATGTCATGTGAGCAGTGCCACATAGCCTCCTGTTTGCTTTAATGCTCTGCTGTTGACATCTTGAAATTCTTAATCATTTCTTAGCAAAGCACCTGCATTTTTATATTGCATTCTAAAATTGCCCTTAAATTGTGTAACCAGACCTGATCACTACAACTCATTATTTGTTGTATTGTTGATGGACATTTGGGGTGTTTCCATGTTTTGTCTAGTAAGAATAATTTCATTGAAAATTCTTTATATATATATATAAATATATATATATGTGTGTGTGTATATATATGTTTATATATATGTGTGTATATATATGTTTATATATATGTGTGTATATATGTATATATATATAAAGTATATGTATATGTATATATACATATATGTATATACAAAATATACATATATTATATATATATTTATAAAAAATGTATATATATATAAAATTCTTTATATATATATGTGTGTATATATATCTTTATATATATGTATGTATATATATGTGTATATATATATAAAGATTTTATTTATTCATTTATTTGACAGAGAGAGAGCACAAACAGGGAGAGCAGCAGGCAGAAGGAGTGGGAGAAGCAGGCCCCCCACGGAGCGGGGAACCCTATGTGGGGCTCGATCCCAGGACCCTGGGACCATGACCTGAGCTGAAGGAAGATGCTTAACCAACTGAGCCACCCAGGCTTCCTAAGATGCATTTTTTTCCTCCATGTGGAAATTCAGTTACACCAGAACTATTTTTTTCAAAGATTTATTTATTTATTTTAAAAAGAAAGGGGGGAGGGGCAGTGAGAGGGAGAATATCAAGCAGACTTTACACTGAGCATGGAGCCTGACCTGGGGCTCCATCTCATGACACTGAGATCATGACCTGAGCTGAAATCAAGAGCTGGATGCCTAATGGACTGAGCCACCCAGGTGCCCCACACGAGCACTATTTATTGAAAAGAACTTTCTTCACTCTAGGATCACCTTGTCATAAACCAGGTGACCATGTACGTGTGTATTTGTTTCTGAACTCCATATTCTGTTCCATTGGTCTATTTTCCTATCCAGGCACAGATACCACACTGCTTTGATTACTATAGTTTTATAATAGGTCTTGTTTCTGGTAATTGGACTCTTTTTGTTCTTACCCAAGGTTGCCTTTGATAGTTATTGTCTTCTACATTTTCATATACATTTTAGAATCAGCTTGTCAATTTTGCAAAAAAAATCTTGGTTAGGATTCTTTTGGGGATTGTTAGTTACAAGCATTTAACTATATTTGAACATTGTAGATTTCATCTTCTTGGTCTTGGAAATCATAAAATATATTTTTCCCCTGAGCACATTACAAACCTGTCACCCATTTACTCAAGCCTTTATATATGCGGCAAAAATTGCAAAAGCCAAAAAGCACTTTTTTCTGCATGATTTAACTGTGATATATATTTAACACCTCTTCAGTTGCCCTTGCTACCTTCTTGAAAGGTAATATATTAAAACTGAAAATGGTCACTCATAGATGTTAAAAGGGAGAATTTATTTTACATGAAATGGCATCAGAAACCAATTACAAATTTAAAAACACAAAATGTGATTAAATGTCTGATATGAAAAGAAGAAAGGGCCTTTAGTCCTTTGAGGTTCTGTGGCTCTTGTCACTGATATTACTTCATCTTGATGTTTCAAAAATGATCAATCTGTAGCCTCTGAGAGAGGGGACTTGAAAACAGGAGATACCATTGTGAGGCAGGGCAAGTGGATATTCCAGGATCTCAGCACCGGAAAGCTCCAGGCAACAGCAACAGACACACTTGGGAAATGAGTGCTTTAGGCTAGAGCAGGAGGACAACTGTCTCCAGAAGATGAAATTAATATCTGATGGGCTCACACATACTGAAATGAGGATTACACATATGCAAGAGAATTTGGGGGTAAGTTAGCAATAGGTATATTAAAAACTAAGCCAAAGAGGAAACAAGACAGTCACTAACAGCAAGAAACATAAACATTATGTAAAAGGATATATAGTGTCTAAGAAAGAAAATGTGATAACATTATACCTCGTGGCTGAACTATAAATAACACATACAGAATCAAAATAACATAAAGACCACATGTTTACCTCACCAGAAATGATGCTATAAATTCACTGGGGAGTGTTTGAGAAGAGACTGGTGTAAGAGAGATCAGACCTCATTTTCCATAGTAGGAAATCAATGGTTATCTTTTCAAAATCAAGAAAAGCAGGATAAGTATGTTATCAAGAAATATGGAGTTATTACTAATACACACACACACACACACACACACACACACACACACTAAAAGAGTTGAAAGTGGGGTTTTTTTGGAAGCAGAAATCAATTGGTGGGGCAGAGACCAGGGATAAGGGATGCCACATTTCATACCAACCTTTGTGGAACCTTTTGACTTTTCTTACTATGTCCTTCAATAAAAATTGAGTAAATAATACAATGATTAATACAAAGTAAGCCCAAAGAATATACTGACCTCTACTGCCACACATATTAAATTGTTTATTTCAATACTAGCTTTAAAGGGGATTTCTAGGGGCACCTGTGTGGCTCAGTCAGTTAAGCATACGACTCTTGATTTTGGCTCAGGTCATGATCTCAGGGTTGTGAGATCAAGTCCTGCATCAGGTTCCATGCTCAGTATAGAATCTGCTTGAAATTCTCTCTCCCCCTCTCCCTCTTCCTCTCCCCCTGCCCCCCAGCTCGTGCTCTAAATAAATAAACATATAAATAAATAAGTAAAAATCTTAAAAAAAATTTTTTTTAAAGCAGGATTTTTTAGGGAGACCCACCTAAACAGGTCAGTCAGGAAGGGTTTCTTGGGAAGAGTAACACTTAGAATGAAGCTACAGTTGGAACCAGCCAGAAAGGAGGAGAGTGTATTGCAGGATTAAGGACCAAAACTTGCCATAGGCCCTGAATGGGCAAGTTTCATGGCTCCTACTGAAAAACTTGTTGGCCAGAGAGGAGTAAACACGAAAGAGAAAGGCAGGAGATATGGTGGGAAAGGCCAATGAAGAAACTGTTTGGTGGCCCTCGTAGCTTTTAATAAGGATTTTTTGGGCTCTATATCCTGAGTTTCCTCTGGTTACCTCCCCAGTCTGTAACCAGATTAAGCTGGTTCTTCCCAAGTGCAACATTCTGCAATTCTAAAACCCTGAGCTGTTTTCCCAGGGATTTTGCTCTGATGGACAGCTCTCCGCTGGGGGCCGTGCGTTGTCCCTGGCGTCTTGTTTCACTCTGGGCAGGTTGCTTTCTCTGGGCCTGAATGGACTCTTCCGCAAAGCGAAAGGCTGCATGGGGTAACCTCTACGTGCCCTGCAAGCCTGATGTAGCACCTTGCAATCCTCTGTGCTTTTGCCAGAAGGAAGAACACCCAGTTCTTCCAAGTATTCACACTTTTGTGGCAAACTGCTTTTTGACATGATACTTAGCAATTCCTCAACTTCCCATTTCTTGAGATGTTTCTACAAAGTGGGATAACGATATCAGCGGGTGTTGGTTTTTGCAAATGGGATGCAGAGGTGATGATCTAGGATGATCTTGATGTCAGTCTATTACTAAATCACTTCATTGCAACGTTGTTTTCAAAAATATAGCTTGCTTTTTTCTCTTGGAAATTAATCATCATTATATACATTTTTATTAACTAGATAATTTTAGCAACATTCTAAGTTTTTCCTGTAATCACAACAGCTCGTTACCCCGTTTGTTTGATGATTTTTCCGGTTTCCATATATCATCTGCAGCAGCAACAGCCTCTTGTCTGGGGCTCCCCTGGCAATGAGGCAATCTCCTCATCGGCCTGATCCACAGGACTCCCACCCAGCAGCATTCCACAGGGGGAAATGGGACATTGTAGGTGGGGAAAAGAAGGGCAGAGCTTTCTCCTATTTGGTTTCTTACTTACGCTACTGCAATGATCAAAGGCTCAGTGGTTACTTTCCTTTTGGGTTACTGTCCTAATGGATGACCCTAATATCTGGCAGCTCAGATCGCTCCAGCTTAGCTCAGTCTTGACAACAGCTCGTCACCAACATGAGGTACAACACATTTTAAGCTCCACAACAGCTAGGAATACAGGATGTAGAAAAGGGACTCTGGAAAACATTGTAATTCTTGGAAGCAAGCCAGTGGCATTTGAGTATTTCAAGTACATGGCATTAATGTATTAATGTTAATAGGGTGAGATTTTGTGTCCTGACTGTCACATTGCCCCTTGGGGGAAGACCCCACAGGGCAATGCAGCTCGGTCCTTGAGAGGGGAAAAAGCCTCGTTGTGGATCCTCCAGAACCCTGATGCAGGAAATACAAAGCTAGGCTTTATTCAGGCTGAAAAGGATCCTGAACTGGACTCTAGAAGAGCTAGGCTGAGCAAAATTGGTTTACCTTTCAGTTTAAACTTCTGGGGTTTGCTGTGGAGCCTGCTGTCATTAACTGCTCCAGGCTAGTCGAGGTGCAGCTTGCTTTCAGTTTCCCATGGCTTCTGCAGGGCAGAGCTAGCATGAATAATTCAAAAATGGAAATAACCCAGGGCCTCTTTTTAATCCTTTGTTTCAACCTCCTCCTGGAAGGTAGCAACATTTCAATCATTAAGGTTTTGTTCATTTCTTGCCTCTTGTAGTTCCTCTGTCTGTAGCGATAAACAGTGGCAAGTGAGTTCTACAGCTGTCTCTGTCCCTCTCCTGATGGATGGTAGAGAACAGTGAGCAGCCCACCTCTTGCCAGCACAACAAAGCTTTCCACATGCATGTGGTATATGCTCTCTGTTCTCACGGTCCTACTTTTGATACCTAATTTCCTCGTTGTTCATCTGTTTTATGTATTTTGCAGGATGCCCGGGTGACTCCGTTGGTTTGGCGTCTGCCTTCGGCTGGGATTGTGATCTGGGGTCCTGGGACTGAGTCCTGTGTTGGGCTCCTTGCTTGGCGGGGAACATGCCTCTCCCTCTGCCTTCCGCTCTCCCTGCTTGTGCTCTCTCTCTCTGACAAATGAATAAATGTTATCTTAAAGAAAAGACAAAAGATTTATTTTGCTGAAAGTTATCTAACCACCTTAAATCTTCTCGAACAGGGCAGAATGTGCATAAATAAATACACAAAACGTTGTTATGTTACGTCAGCCATTTAGAAACAAAACAGCAAACAACTAGAGCAAACACTTGGAAGGGTCAAGAGTGTGGCGAATTTAAATATCTTGGTAATTATCTCTTTCAAAAATGGAACGGAATCACTACTTCTGTTAGGAGGGACTGTTCTTCCGATGCAGAGTTTTTAAGGCCACGGTAGTCTGAAATTTCCTCAAACTGAATCAAATCTTCTCAGAAAACCAGTCATGAGCAGGCCCTGACTAGATCCCCAGGAGACTATGGCTGGAAAGGCCACACTGAAGGAAGTCATTGTTGTTGCACTTTTGCATTGTTTCAGGTTTTTTTTTTTTTAAAGATTTTATTTATTTGTGTGACAGAGAGACAGCCAGCGAGAGAGGGTACAGAGCAGGGGAGTGAGAGAGGAAGAAGCAGGTTCCCAGCAGAGGAGCCCGATGTGGGACTCGATCCCGGAACGCCGGGATCACGCCCTGAGCGGAAGGCAGACGCTTTAACGACTGCGCTACCCAGGCACCTGCATTGTTTCAGGTTTTGTTTTCTTTTTCTTTTGAAATACACTAATGGTAAAACCAAGGAGAAGGAAAGACTAAGTAGAAAAAGCCAAGAAATTTATAAACGATGGTTTCATCCTACTGTTTTGTACTTAACAGTGTGACTTAAGGGCTAATCTCATTTGTCAAGGAATCTAACTTGTCAAGGAAGAGAATGCTCCAGAAAAAGAACATTTGGTTACATTTTTTACATTAAAAGTTACAAATTATTAGACAAAGGGCATTTCAGAAAGTTGCAGACCTTAAGTTCCTATTACATGCAGGGTTGTATGACTTTAATCTTCAGGGAACCAGGGAAGTTTCTTACCTTTTCTTATCCTCTATGTTCAGAATGCTCCTTTTTGGTTATTTTCTTTAAGGAAGCAGATGTACAATGTGTGCTTCGGGCAGAAATAGAGCCTCTTGCTTTGAGATGTTGCTGAGTCATTTTGACCTTGGTAAATGTTAAAGTGTGGCTTCCCTGGGAGCCCAGGAGCAGAGTCCACAAACATTAAAAGTTGAAAATTTCCTTTAACAGTTCCCAGTTGTTCTTAGATGTCATAGTTAAGAAAAGAGCATGAAATATGCAATACCTATGTATTCTGTATCCACACCTTAGCTTTCATTTGAAAGATTTAATTTTTTTATTCCTCTTGGGGCTGCCATGCTATCATTTTAAAAAGCCCTAGGCATAGTGCCATTAACAAAAACAGAGAGATAGGAAGAGGACAGCCTAGATGATTCAAAACATGTGAAATGTAAACCTAAATGCAGCTATTTTGACTGTAAGATGTTACCAAGAGTTTAGAGAGGTCATAAGTCTGTTATTTATTCTCTTCTCAAGATTTCTACACTTTATTAAGAATTTAGAGATTCATCACAGGGGATGCGCAGGGGGTTAAGCGTCTGCCTTTGGCTCAGATCATGATCCCAGGGTCCTGGGATCCAGCCCTGCACTGGGCTCTCTGCTCAGCAGGGGAGTCTGCTTCTCCCTCTCCCTCTGCCTGCCACTCCCCCTGCTTGTGCTCTCTCTCTCTCAAATAAATAAAATCTTTAAAAAGAAAAAAGCGTCTAACTCTTGATTTCAGCTCAGGTCATGATCTCGGGGTTGTGAGATTGAGCCCTGCGTCAGGCTCTGTACTGGGTTTAGAGCCTGTTTAAGATGCTCGCGCTCTCTCTCTCTCTCTCTCTCTGCCCGCCCCCCCCCCAAAGAATTTAAAGATTCATCACGAAAACTTCAAATTCATTCATATAAAGATGGAGGTATAGTTTTTTCAATTTGTACATTATTAACTGAATAAGACAGGAAGACCTCGACACATAGTGTAGATAGAAAGAAAAACAAATACATTTATGCTAAGTTAGCAGTTGTTATTTCTTTGTTTCAGTATTTCTTATCTCCCTCATTTTAAAAGAAAACCCATTTATAATATGTCAAGGAATATCAGCAAACCAAAAAGTTGTTTTTTTTAATATTTCTGTTCAGCTGCTGTGAACGATCCGGTCCATTATAATAAATGCCTTTTTTTTAAGTGGTACTAGCACCATCAATTCCATTTTCTTCTCTTGAATAAAGATCTAAGTTGTGGAGTTTCTTCATATCCCTATCACCCCACCCCCTTTCTTTTACATAGGAGTTACAGATAGAAATGCCAACAGGGGCCAGACAAGCAAATACATGATCCAGGCTTTGGGAGAGCAAAACAGGAAGAGAACACAGGAAGTCTGTCCTCACCAAAAGGGGGTGACAGCCCCTCAGCTTCACTTGATCCCCCCAAAACAGGATCCCAGCCTACTGGTGATAGAATTCCATATGTTTTGAGAAAAGTCCTAGTGCAGATTTTTCCCCCCTAATCTCCTGAGAAAAGCTAGGACACTGTGCAGACCTACAGAGCACATCTGCAGACCAGACTCACCCCACACTCCTTGCCTTGCAAACTTTGCTCAGAACTTGGAACATTTTGCTCAAATCTTCTCAGAAAGAACCAAAGCTCAAATCAAGCAGTATTTGATTTATTTCCCCCCGGATTTATTGATTTATTACCCATTGTTGGATACTGGAGGGAAACCTCTGGGGCAGGCAATTGCTGGAACAGTTGACCAAAAGGTGAAGGGAGGACTCCATTCTGACTGTCACTGAAGCAAACACTCCCTGCCTCTCTGTATCATGGATTGCCAGCAGCTGATCAACTGTTATCTGGATGGCTACCACTTTGGTTTCACAAGTTAAAGGAGATTTGCTTGTTTTCATTCATAAAAATGTGTTATATAAGAAAATACATTTATTTATATTTTCCACATTTGAAGACTAATCACATTTTCCTACAAATAACAGCTTGTCCACAAATGATGCTCAGAGATGGAAAGAAAAGCACATCTGACCATTAAGTAATTTATTTACACAATCATCTGTTTTATAGAATTCGATTCTCTGTTTCATTTCTGGGATGAAAAGGCTCAGAAATCCCTTTAGTTTCACTTATTTTAAGTGATGGACAATATATGTTATAGCCAATAGTTACAATCCTATGAAATATAAATGGCTTTTATTATGAACATATGATTATACAAGTAAAAATGCAAAGGATTAGTAATGACTTCTAATAGAACCCCATTGATTTTCCTTGTATTCCTCACACTTCTTTTGTCCCTGATACTTTCTTGCCAAATATTCTGCTAAATTCCTTATCCCTCCTTTCCTTCAAATTTAAGAATGATTTTGTAGGAACTACTTAACATGAAGGGAATTTTGAATTACTATGTCCTTTCCTATGGTGCTTTTGAATATTATTCATTAGAAATCGAGTTTCAAAAAGCAGTTCTGTTTACTCACGCTTTTAAGGGCACATGTATTTTTAGATATTTTCCTAAGAGCCATCAATACCTGAGCCATTAATGCCTTGAACTTATTTATAATTTGTTATAACCTGTTGTAACAAAAAATCGTTCATGCAACTTCTCTGCCTCATTTCCCTGGTGAAACTAGACACATTCTAAATAATTTTTTAAAGAATTCTAAATTAATTCTAAATAAAACACTATTCAAATTAAAACACGGTTTCTATGGCATACAATTAGCCTCGTTCATCCACCTGTGACCACGGGTATCTAAATAAAAAGAAACTTAGTTTAACAGTAATTTATATTTATAAACACCCCCTGCAAAAAAAATTAAAAACCTTAGCTAGTCCCAAACAATACCAATCTTGCACTAATATCATGGTATCTTTCCACCAGATTACGAAATTACCACTGCTTTAAGTAGTGTAGGAAGTTTACTGTAAAAGCAGAACTCCCATACATATAACTGCTCAAAAATTCTACAACTTTATTTCTCACTTATGTAAGGTCAAAAATGAGTGATCCTAGAACAGCAGGTGGCTCTTCCAAGAAACAATACAGCGTCACAAGCTCCTTCCATCGTTTGTTTTTGCTATCTTCACCAGCTGGCTTCCAAGGTCGCCATGCTTGTCTGAGGGAAAGAGCATGTAGAATCACATATGAAAGTGTGTCAGGGCCGGAACTGGGAGTGGGCTATAGCGCACCCCATTTGCTATACTTAGTGATACAGCCATATCTAATTCAAATGGAAGCTAGGAAAAATAGCCTAGCTATATGTTCCGGGTATAAGAGAAAAGGTGCTTAAAGAACACACAGCCAACCTTTGCCTCACCAAATATTTGTGCCTGTGCATAAATTGCATAATCCAAAAAAAGGAAATAGAAGAGGACCATACTTGTATCAAGATGGAGGCGTTTTCCTAAGATACAAGTAGCTTGAGGCTTCACTCTGTCCTTGCTACTCAAAGTGTGGTACCCGAACCAGCAGCAATCTGTACCATCTGGGAAGTTTTTAGAAATGCAGACTCACAAGCCCCACTCTAGTGCTTCTGGTCTACATTTTAATGAGAGCCCCAGGGAATTTTCATATACATTAAAGTTTGAGAAACACTAACCTATACCTCAATTAAAATATGTTAGTTCAGAATTATTGTTCTACTTCTATAGAATTTATATTTCTTTTGTGCAGAGTTGCACATTTCATGCACTCATGTAAGTGCACATACGCTAGTGTACAGATGTGTGTATATTCGTGTGCATTAATATATATATATACACACACACACATATATGTATGCTTGTGCTAACTTAACTGTATATATTATATTAATTTGTTGGTATAAAAGCACTTTTTAAAATTATTATTTTCTTTCTTTGACTTTATAAACTATCAGTTAAAATTTTTTTCAGATTTTGTTAAGAGAAGAGCACTTAAATCAGGTGGACCCACTGACAATTTCAAGTAAGGTTTACATTCCAGACAGTACTATAAGGGAAGTGGCATGTCTCACAGAATGATGTTCATTTTAGGGTAAGCCCCCAACAGGTAGGGGGACTGAGGCAGAATAGTAATTAGGATGGAAGTTGAAAAATGCATCTTTAAGGTAGTACCATTTGAGTTGGATCCTGAATGATAAATAGAATTTTTCAAGGCCATGAGAGAAACCTACTGAGGCATACAGGCTTGATAGCAAAGATTTATTCAAGAAAAGATGAATGGTATATTGTCAATGGTTGTATCTGCTAGGATTGCATTTGGTTCTGTGTCAAAGTGACCAGAGTTAGTGGCATAACCAAACAGAGACTGATTTTTCTCACAAAAAAAGAAGACCAGAGGCAGGCAACCCAGGACTGGTGTGGCAATACCATGCTGTCCTCCATACCCCAGGCTCCTTGCATCTGCCCACCACCATCGGTAGCTGGTAGCTGTCATCCTCATTGACCTCAGGGTAAAAAAAAAAAAAAAAAAGGCTGTTCTACCTCCAAGCTTCAGTCCACTCAGCCAGGGAGAAAGAAGAGAAAAGAAAAAACAACTAGCAAATAGAAGATGCGGGTGCTATTTCAAGAAACCAAACTCTTCCTGTAGATTTCCAACAGGCAATTGCTTACCTCTCTCTGGCCAGAATTTTATCAGATGATGACTCCTGGCTGAAACAAAGATGAGAAATGTTGTGTGTGAATGTGTGTGTGTGTGTGTGTGTGTGTGTGTGTGTGTGTGTGTTTTAAACTGGGCATATTGATGTCTTGGAATACACTGGTGATCTAAGAATAGAGAAAAAGGAGAGATTCGATTTTCAGTAGGCAACTACCAGCAGCTGCAAAAACAGGCATAGTGTGAGGATTGGGGAGTGAGGAGAAATGAAGGGAAACTAGGCAAGTGCCAGATAAGGGAAGGTCTTCTGTATCATGCTGAGGAATTTATAGTCACATGTGATTTAATTTCCGTGATTTGTTTAAAATATACATGTAACCCTAGAAGCAGCATGGATGGCAGATTGGAACAAATAGACAACAAGGCGAGGAGACCAGTAAGAAACATACTGTGAACGTCTAGTTGTGGGATGATGTGAGCCTCTTCTAAGACAGTGGAATTGAGGAGGGATATTTAGAAGGTATTTGGATGAGAAGGGAGAATGGGGGTGGAGAGAGTAGTTGTCAGATGTTTCTAAAATATTTCTAAAAATCTTGCTTAAATGAATAATATCAAAGTTATTTCCAAGTTGTGAAAGGTCAAATGCTTTTTAATTAATTAATTAATTGGGGGAGGGGCGGGGGGGAGAGAGAATCTTAAGCAGGCTCCACCCCAGTGTGGAGCCTGATGTGGCACTTGATCTCACAACCCTGAGATCATAACCTGAGAGGAAATCTAGTGTTGGACGCTTAACTGACTGAGCCAGCCAGGGACACCTCAGGTGCATTTAAAATTGATAGAATTGTTCCTAAATTTTTATCTAGTATATTATAAAAGTAATATTATAGTCCAAGCCCTTACTGAATGTTGTAAACACTTAAAGAATGCATTTTCACCCTTGCCCCTCCTCTACTTTAATTTGTTTTATTAGTAATTAGAAGAACAAATTTTCCTATGACAGATTAAAATCAAAATATCACAGAACAGCTGAGTAAAGAACAGCTCTGCTAAGCAACCATTTCAAGGAAAATTTGCTTTTACTTCCAAGGGAACTGGTTACTAAATGATTCTTTTTCCCCAAGAATGTTAAGTGTTATAAAATGAAAAAGCAGTTTTCGACTGGCCCCAGGGTGGCTGAGATTCTTTTACCTGAGTCTTGAACTTGTCACTGTTTTTCCCCAAAGTTAACTCCGTTGCTATAGAGCCTATGAAGGCTTTTTAATTAAAGACCATTAGAATTTGCTTCCCAAAGACACAGATTATAGTGCCCCACAGTGGTCTGCAAAGTAACAAGACATTGTGTTTGGTAAACTTTTATTTATTTATTTTTTTTGGTAAACTTTTAAACACAAAAGTCTATTAAATAAGTCACAGGGATGAAAAGTACACAGAGGGAATTTAGTCAGTAATACTGGAATACACTTATCATGGTGGGCATTTTGTAATGTATATAATTGTTGAATTACTATGTTGTACACCTGAAACTAATTTAATAGTATATGTCAAGCATACATCAATTACAATTAAAAAAAAATAAAAGCTATTTCAAACATTATACAGCTATGTTTGTTTCCTGTTATTTCCATAACAGGTTATCACAAATTTTGTGGCTTAAAACAACAGAAATGTATTTTCTCATAGTACTAGAGGTGAGATATCTGAAATCTAATTGCCTGCAGGGTTGGTTGGTATTTTCTGGAGGCTCAGGGAGAATTCATTCCGTGGCTCCCATCTAGCTACTCTTTTCCTAGTTTGCCTGTATTCCTCTCCTTTCCTTGACTTGTAGCCATATCATTCCAGTCTCTGCCTCGGTCTTCACATGTCTTCCCTCTGGTTCTTCTCTGTGTCTGGATGTCTCGAACCTCCTGTATTTTGCTTATTAGAACACTAATCATTGGATTTGAGGCTCACCCCAAATCTGGTATCCTCTTGTCTTCAGATCTGTAACTTAATATTATGTACAAAGACCCTATTTCCAAATAAGGTCACATTCATAGGTACTGGGAGTTAAGACATGGACATAATTTGGAAGGACATAATTCTACCCACTATAACAACTGCCCCAGGGAGAACACCAAGGTTTTGTGATGTCAAGGGGGGCCGGAGACAATGAGACCCAAACTTGGGTTGATTGATCTAACCCACAAACCTAAGAGGAAACTCTACTGAAAATAAATGATCTCGGTGTATTCTGTTCACACTTTTTTTAAAAGCTGGTGGAGACGGAGAGTCCCGTTTTTATAGTTTTCTACATGCTGAATTTTTCTGTTATAAAAATGTGCTTTTTCATTAGTTTAAAATGATAAAGGTTTTTGGAATTGTTGGGTCATCATTGCTTTTACTCTTCCCCTTATAGCAATAAATCAAAGGAAGACAGAACGCTGCCTACTTTGCTTGCACACCTTTTTCTCTCTGTATTGCAATTTTATTCACTTGGTGACTTTACCCTGAACATTTCCATATTTCAGTTAACTTTTATTTACAGTTTTGAAATAGGAAGCTCTGAACCATGAAAAGGGTAAAAAATCAACTGAAGTTCTTTGATGCCTACATAAAGTAAATGTGTATATCTGCTTCATAGCTAAATAGTATTAAATACACCATTGAAACCAAACCTTACTTTTACTTTAAGAATTTAAAAGATCTAGGGGCGCCTGGGTGGCACAGCGGTTAAGCATCTGCCTTCGGCTCAGGGCGTGATCCCGGCATTGTGGGATCGAGCCCCACATCAGGCTCCTCCGCTATGAGCCTGCTTCTTCCTCTCCCACTCCCCCTGCTTGTGTTCCCTCTCGCTGGCTGTCTCTATCTCTGTCAAATAAATAAATAAAATCTTTAAAAAAAAAAGAATTTAAAAGATCTTTTAAAAGGAATTAAAGTTTAAAGAAAAGCAGTTTGCACTTTGGCAACTTTTGTTTATAGATCTCTCATCAGTAGGTGACAGACAACATGGAGTATAATTTTCTATTTTAAATGATTTTTACTCATCAAGCATATGAATAGAGATGTTTGAGAGAAATTAAATGTAGATTCTACATAAATTTTAAAAAAAAATTCTCCCTGAATTGTGTAGTTAAATTCACTCCAAAATATTCATTGAGTGCCTGCTCTGAGCTGAGCACTGTTTTAAGGATTCCATGAACAAGCTGACTAGGTCCCTTTTTCTCATTGGGATCCTTTTAGTGGGAGGGGACAGATAAAAAAATAAGCACCAGTATAATTTCAGACATTGATGAGTGTAACGAAGACAATAATGTTGGGTAATGTGATCATGTGTCACATTGTGGCATGGGGTGAGGGATGTCTGCTTTAGCTAACGCAGTCAGGGAAACGCTCCCTAAAGAGATGATGCTGAAATTGAGGTTAACAGATGAAAAGGTACTTTAACTACTGCTGCAGCGGCTGACATTGTATTAGCAAGGCCAGATCCACGTTTACACTAAGCACAAGCAATATAAAGGAAGAAGAAATGATGTCAAATAGCTTCAGGACAAGATTTGAAGCCAGAAAATTTATTTCCAAGCTGATGACTCAACACAGAGATGATGCATTATGTCCAGAAATCGTCTTAGATGTATGGCCAGAAACTAATTAGGAGCCTTCCAGACCCAGGCCTGTGGCCCTGTGCCCAGATGTAATTTTATTCTATTGATTCTGGGTACGACAGCTGCAGGATCTCAGCAGCAAATAGCTCCAGGTAAGGGTCTAAACTGAAATCCTGGGGAATCTTTTCTCCAACCCGTCATTGTTCTCTTTATGTGACCCACAATCATCACACAGTTTCATAATACCAAATGTGTGGTTCCTAAGGCTTGGAGGGGTCAATCTACAAAAGCTTGGAGGGAGGGGGAGGATTTAAAACAGAGCCCAATTTTTGGTAAAGAAGCAAAAAAAGTCTTTCCGATTTATTACCTCAGTCTCTGCAAATGGTTGTCTGGATAGAACAATCCAGCAGAATGCCGACCTTAAAGTTATGGTCAGATTTTTATTTTGCTTGGAAATCAAGCTTTTAATTTTATTCACTATCAAATCAGTGATCACCATTACTCTTACTAGTATTTTTTGGTTCCCATTTTTCTTTCTAAAAAATCAACTATATTGAGGTATAATTTAAATGCCATAAAATGTTTATATGTCCATATTGACAAATATAAACATATGCGTAAATATCTCACATGAAGAAATGAAGTATTGCCATCACCCAAGGGTTCACTTGTGATCCTTCCCATTTCATTCCTCTCCCCCACCCTCAGTCCCAAGAACACTGGTCTTCTTGCAATCACTATAGATTTGTCTTTTCTAGAGGTTTATATAAACGGAATCAGAGAGTATGTGGTCTCCTGTGTCTGACTTTTTCCATTTAACATAATACCTAGAGATTCATCTGTGTTGCTCCATGTCTCAGTAGTTTTTCCTTTTAATAGAAATATTCCATTGTATGGCTATAACACAATTTATCCACACACCTTTTGATGGACATTTGGGTCGTTTCCAAATTTTTGCTAATGCGAATAAAGATGTTACTAACCTTGAGGTACAAGCCTTTTGTGGACATATGTTTTCATTTTTCTTGAGTAAATATCTGAGTAAAATTGCTCACATAAGGTTAAGGGAATATTCAACTTTACCGGGAAGTGCCAAATAGTTTTCTAGTGTGGTTGGAACATTTTACATTCCCACCAGCAATATACGAGTGCTGCAGGTGCTCTTATCTTTGCCAACATTTGGCACCTTGTTTACCTGTTTGTGTGTTTGTTTGTAGTCACTGCGTGTATAAGTGGTATCTCATCGTGGTTTTAATTTTCATTTTTCCTATGACTAATGATATTAAGCATTTTTTCATGGGCTTCTTGACCATTCACATATCTTTGTGAAGGGTCTATTCAAATCTTTTGCCCATTTTTAGTTGAGTTGATTTATTTTACTGAATTGTAAGAATTCTTCACATATTGTGGATGTAGTCCTTTGTGAGATACACGTATTGTGCTTGTCTCCCAATATGTGGCTTGCCTTTTCATTTTATTAACGGTAATTTTTGAAAAGTAGAAGAGTTTCCTTTTCTTTTTCTTATTATGTTGCTGATCTTTTGCTTGTTTTTTCTTTTTGTCATATCCCTGAATTATGTATGTCAAGAAACTGAGATTATAATTTGCAATAATATATATTGCTAAATATTAAATGGGTAAAAAATTATACCATTATGAAACTGAAAAAAGTTCTATAACAGCCTGTACTAGTTTTTTATAGCTGTTGTAACAAATTACCACAAATGGAGCAGCCTAAGATGACACGTATTTATTATCCCACAATTCTGTACATCGGAAATCTTGTTGCATATAGCTCAGGTGGTTCTCTGCTCCCAATTTTAAAAGGCCAAAATCAAGGTGTGAATAGGGCTGCATTCCTTTCTGGAAGTTCTGGAGATGAATCCTTTCTCAGTTTCATTCAGGATGTTGGTAGTGTGCAGTTCTTGCAGGTGTAGGACTCAGGCCCTGGTTCCCTGCTGACTGTCAGCTGGAGATAGTTCTCATGGCTGCCTCCATGTCTGGAGCCTGGCTCCCTTCACAGCCAGCAATGGCAGTTGCGTCCTTCTCAAGGTCTCTGTGTCCTTTTGCCCATTTCTCCTGTCTTCCTCTTCTGATGCATCTCTCCGACTGACCCTTATGTCTTCCTATTCTACTTATTAAGGGTTCACATGATTAGATGGCACCCACTGAGACAATCCTGAACCATCTCCTTATTGTAGCTTAGCTGATTATTAACCTTAATTATACCTACAAAAGTTCCTTTACAGAAGTACCTAGATTAGTCTTTGATCGGATAACTAGGGGATGGGAATCTCAAAGGAACATCTTTAAAATTCTACCTAACACACTGCCAAACCATTATCTATATTATGTGTGAAAAAAACAACTTAAAATTAGATTCAGCAAGAGGTTGGAACTAGGAATGCTAAGAAGATATTTTAATTGGAAATAATCATGCTAATGCTAAATATTAGCTTATAAATTAGAGATAGTAAGGTAAAATTTACAGATATTCTGCATAGGTATTTTATTCAAATTGTCACTTTTTAACCTCTACTCACTGTCACATTGAATATGCAAAGAAAAGGAAAACTCTTTCATTTTGCTTCTCTTTGCCCAGCAATTGATTTGATGGACACCTTAAACAATAAATAATTTGTATCTGCAAATCCATCGGTCGCGTGAGTGTGAGACTTTTTTGCGAAATTACTAACAGTGGCAGAATAGAAAAAGAAATCATAACTGTAACACATTGTTAAAAGACTGAAAATTGTTCCTCCTCTTTTACCCCCTTTCCTTGCTTTGTCCTTTTTCAAACTGAACTGCTTCTTCAAATCTGAAGAGCACTGCAAGAAATGTGCAAGGTATAAGAAAGCAAACATAGTGGTGTCATGTTTGCTATATCGGTCATGTTGCTGTATTGGTCTGCTAGGGTTGCCATAAGAAATGCCACAAACCGGGTGGGTTAAACAGCAGAAATAAATTTCCTCACACTTCTGGAGGCAGAAGTCCAAGATCAAGGTGCCGTCAGGGTTAGTATCTGGTGAGTCCTCTCTTCCTGGCTTGCATTGGGCTACCTATTCACTGTGTCTTCACATGGCCTCTCTGTGCATGTGTGAAGAGAGAGGGTGCTCTAATCTTCCCCCCCTCTCATAAAGACACAAGTCCTGTCAGACTAAGGTCCTACCTAGTCTTAAGATCTTAGTTAACCTTCATTCCCTCCATAAAGGTCCTATCTTCAAACACAGGCACATTGGGGGTTAGGGCTTTAACATACTTAATTTGGAAGGATACAATTCAGTCTGCATTTTGTGATGAAAAAAAATGACAAATCGAACTCGTTATAAGTTGAAATGTGTTCCCCCCCCAAAAGATATGATAAAACCCTAATTCCCACTCCCTCAGGATGTGACCTTATTAAGAAATAGGGTCTTCGCAGATACTTTAGAGGTGGTTCATGGGCTTTATTTTAATGATTTAACATAACTGGACCTTTAATAATCTACAAGAGGAGATAGTTACTGCAAAACTCATTCACATCACATCGCATCTCTCTTTTTTTAATTGTGGTAAAAAACTCCACATAATGTGAAATCTACCCTCTCAACAAAATTTTAAGTGCATAGAACAGTATTGTTAACTATAGGCACAACTTTGTACAGTAGACCGATCTCTAGAACTTCTTCACCTTGCATGACTAAAACTTTATACCCATTGAACAGCAACTTCCAATTTTCCCCTCCACCCAACCTCTGGCAAACACTGTTCTACCTTCCGCTTTAATGATTTTTTCGATTTCCGATACCTCCAATCAGTGGAATCATGAATTATTTGTCATTCTCTGACTGGCTTATTCCACTTAGCATCACATCCTCAAGATTCATCCGTGTTGTAGTACGTGACAGGTGTGATGGTTAATTTTATGTGTCACCTTGACTGTGTGTATCTGTGAGTGTGTTTCTGCATGCGATTAACATTTGAATCAGTAGACAGAGTAAAGCAGAGGGCCCTCGCTAATCCAGTGGGCCCCATACAATCCACCGAAGAACTGAGCAGAACAGAAAGGCTGAATGAGTGGGAGCTCCTCCTGGCTAGCTGCTGGATCTGGGAGATCAGTTCTTTCCTGCCTTTAGACTAAAACTGAAAAATTGCCTCTTCTCAGGTCTTGAGGCTTCCAGCTTTCTGACTGAAATTTACAACATCAGCTCTCTGGGTTCTTAGGCATTTGAATTCGGACTAGAAATACATCATCAGCTCTCCTGTATCTCCAGCTTGCTGGACGCATATCTTGAGACTTCGTAGCCTACATAATTGTGTGAACCAATTCCTTATAATAAGTCTCTTTGGTTCTATTTCTCTGAAGAACCCGGATTAATACAACAAGATTTCATTCTTTTTATGGATGAATAATATTTCACTGTGTATATGTGCCACATTTTCTTTATCCATTCATCCATCAATGGATATTTAAGTTGTTTCCACCTCTTGGCCATTGTGAATAGTACTGTATTAAACAAAAGAGTACTAATATCTGTGCAAGATCCTGACTTCAATTATATTTGATAAATACTCAGAAGCAGGACTGCTGGATCATTTGGTATTTCTATTTATAATTTTTTGAGAAAACCCTGTTTTCCATAGTGCTTTCATAATTTTATATTCCCACCACCAGTCACAAGAGTTCAAATTTCTCCATATCCTCATCAGTATTTGCTATTTTCTGGGTGTTTCTGATTTTGTTTTTCATAGTGGCCACTCTGACTGGTATGAGGTGATATCTCAGTGTACTTTGGATTTGCATTTTACTGATAAGTAATGATGTCAAGCATTTTTTCATATATCTGTTGACTATCTGTAGGTCTTCTTTAGAGAAATGCCTATTCAAGTCCTTTGTCCATTTTTTAAAAATTCAGATAATTTGGGTTTTTTGTTTTGTTTTTTCTATTGAGTTGTAGCAGTTTCTTATACATTTTGGATATTAGCCCCTATCAGATAATATGGTTTGCAAACATTTTCTCCTATTCCAGGCCTTTTCAATCTGTTGTTTCCTTTGCTGTGCAGAAGCTCTTTAGCTTGATGTAGTCCCATTTGTCTATTATGGCTTTTTTATGTTGTGTATCAATTAACATATTTTACAGTTATAGTTACTTTTGTACTTTTGACTTTTAACTCCTAAAGGATGTATACACTTCTGTTACAGTTTCACAGTGTTCTACATTTGTCTATATTATTATTGCTTTGTTAGTAAGCTTTATAATTTCTTGTTGTTTGGCATCTTTTTTTCATGTTGAAGGACTTCCTTAGAGGTTCCTTTGCATGTGATGAGTCACTTTTGCTGATTTCAAAATTCTCTCTTTGTGGTTTTTGACCATTTGAGTGTCTGGGGGTTCCTACTCCACCGTCTTTATGATGTCACTTCCTGGGTCTTTGTAGATTTAATCAAGTTAAGATGAGACCATTATGGTGGGCCTTAATCCAATATGACTTACAACAAGGTGTTCTTATAGAAAGGGGAAATTCGGATACAGACATACACCAAGGAAAGATAATGTGAAGACACACAGGGAGAAGATAGCCATGTGACTACAGTGATGCCAAGGAAGGCCAAGGATGGCTGGCCAATACCAGAAGCAAGAAGCAGCAAGGAAAGACGTTCCCCTGGTGTTGTCAGAGAGAGCATCATTTGCTTGCTGACAGTTTGATTTCAGACTTCTAGCCTCCAGAACTGTGAGACAATAAATTTCTGTTATTTAAGCCACCTAATTTTTGGTTTGGTACTTTATAATACAACAACCCTAGGAAACTAATACAAGAGCTCCTTTAATAAACTGAGTTGTGCTGAGGACTCTCTCCCACTCACCAAGATAATATGCATAGACACAACCATTTCTGAGTGGTTTCTCTTCTTTCTACAAGAACAACTAAAGAGACTGGGAAAAGGGAATTAAAAAATACATCAGGAGTTATGGAGCTAAAGAGAATGCCTCTTTTGAGAAATTTGTTGAAGTATCCAAACTTGAACTTGATAGTGTAATATCAAAAGTAAAATGTCTTGCAGTAGACAGCTGCTTATTATTTCTTACAACCTCAATAATGTCACGAACTCATCTCTTCACCTTGGTGATCTACCTTCTGAAGAATTTTTAAAGTTCTTTTGTCTTCTGATTGTTTTTATTTCAATAAACATGGATGCAAGAAAAATAAAACAAGAATTAGCAAATTACAAAGTTATACATAGTAGAGTATGTACATTTAAGCAAAATATGTTCTAAAGACGCAAATGTGTAAATACCACTACTGCATAAAATAGAGCGAAATATAACTGAAATATTGAAATGACCAATTAGCACTGAAGTAATTGATATAGCACTTAAAATGTTTCTGCTTCCAAAATAAACATCATATCTATTTCTTGCTTTTCTTTTACTTGTACAGTATACTAGTGGACACCTGCCTTTGCAACAGAACTGAGCCAACACTGAGCTTGACATTCCACTCCTTATGCAAAACATAAATTGTAAATAAAATTTCCTTCCTTTCTTTCTATTTGCATTTCCAGGACTAGAAGTTCACTTTCCTTTGATGTCTCCTTTTTTTCCACAAAGGAAGAAAGTTTGTCATTTCTTTTTTTTTTTTAAAGATTTTTATTTATTTATTTGACAGAGACAGAGACAGCCAGCGAGAGAGGGAACACAAGCAGGGGGATGGGAGAGGAAGAAGCAGGCTCACAGCGGAGGAGCCTGATGTGGGGCTCGATCCCATAACGCCAGGATCATGCCCTGAGCCGAAGGCAGACGCTTAACCGCTGTGCCACCCAGGCGCCCCAAGTTTGTCATTTCTTAAGAGCAGAGAATAAGAAACCAAAAATGTGGTTACCAGGCCAATTCAAGATGCACTCAGGGGCCAAGTGACACATTCCCATACACAAGCCTCAGGCGTAATGTATGCAAATTTCCACATGTCATCAACCTTTGAGGTCAAAACCATAATGGAGAATGGTGAATCCACAAATGCCTAGTGGCTACTGTAATTAAAGTTAAGCCTTGACTGACAGTAAACATGGATGATGGGACTCTGTCCAAATCATACCAAGAGAGGGTTATCAGGGGAATCGGCAAGATAGCTTTCTAAATTGTGGGGGGATGGGATAACTGGGTGATGGGCATTAAGGAGGGCACTTGATGTACTGGGCACTGGGTGTTATATGCAACTGACGAATCACCAAACTACCCTGAACCTAATAATACACTGTATGTTAACTAACTTGAATTTAAATTAAAGTAAGAAAGAGAGAAAGAAAGAAAGAAAGAAAGAAAGAAAGAAAGAAAGAAAGAAAGAAAAGGAGAAAAGAGAAAAGAAAAGAAAAGAAAAGAAAAGAAAGAAAGAAAGAAAGAAAAGGAGAAAAGAGAAGAGAAAAAAAAAGAAAAGAAAAGAAAAGAAAAGAAAAGAAAAGAAAAGAAAAGAAAAGAAAAGAAAAGAAAAGAAAGCTGGGTTCCTACAGGATAAATGGTACCTTGAAGAATACTTGGAAGATACCAACATTAAATATCATGCATTAATACTAATCTCAGATTAAAAAAAAATGAAACTAAGAAAAGCAAGAGTATTGAAGAAGAATACATTTATTACTTTGGAGATTTTTTAATTTATAGAGCAATTGGAAAACACAATACTTAAAAGTGCATTAGAACAAAAAAGCAATAACTTCTCCCCCCGTCAGATCTAAGAAAAGCGTTCTTTCAGTGAGTGTTCTTTATTAAGAACATTCATCTTCATGCCAATCAGTGCCACCAGTTGGTTTTAAACTCCATGGTAACAACATTAACTACTAGAAATACCAAGAGTAGCAATAAAAATAATAATTATAATAAATGCCTACTTAGGGGAAATTTTCAGTTCCTTCGGGAGTTTGATTTCTCTTTTGTCTCATGGAGGCAAATTATAATAATTGTTTTGTCAGTTGCTACTGGAGATCTTTTAACTTCATATCACATCAATTCAGAGATCCCAAGTCTAACTGTCACTCAGATAATGTTAAATAACTGTTTGGGAGCCTACAGGAAGCTGAAGCTTTCTGATTCCTTTCACTGAGTCCTATGGAATAAAACAGCATTCCCTTGACACAGCAGTTCTCCAGTCCCACAATACCTCAGGGTTATTTTCAATCAGATACATTGAAAGGATAATGCCTTTTACAACAAGGATGGGCTGGGAAACTCCATATGTAAATATAAGAGCTTGGAGGAGTCCACAGGGAGTGATTTCCCATTCAACAATAACTGACAATTCTTATGTAATGGAGAATAAAATTTAATCAGTAAATGGGATTCATGGGGAATAATGGATGAACTGTTCTAGTAATTTTAAAAAACCTGTTCTAACTCACCCTTTAAGCGAGCGAGTAGCTGTGTAGGAACAAGAATAAATAATATAGGTCAAAATGGAAAAACAAGAAATTTCTAGAGAGTCCTTTATCTTTGGGAATTCTATAAGAACAGGGGCAGCGTTTTCCCTGTTCATTACCACCGCATCTTTGGCATATTACTCAACATGCAGTCGACATGCAATAAACAATTGTTGGATAACTGGAGGAGAGGCATGGTGGCTATCATAAAAGATCTTTACACAGTTATTTTATTGTTCTTTTAAGATTTTATTTATTTATTTGACAGAGAGAGAGAATGAGCACAAGTAGGGGGAGCAGCAGGAAGAGGGGGAGGGAAAAGCAAGCTCCTTGCTGAGCAGGGAGCCTCAGGACCCTGGGATCATGAGCTGAGCCAAAGGCAGACGATTAACCGACTGAGCCACCCAGGCGCCCCTACACAGTTATTTTGATACAATCTTATCTTGATATTTTTATTCCACCTGTACATTTTTATTATAGTCCAAAATGAAAAGATAGGTGAAAAAGGATAAGCATAACTATTTTCTCTGTTAATTAACCGTGGTGTTTTGGAACAACTGTGCTAGAGATCAGATGACTTCTGGTGGGATGACCCTATCCCCGTCATGATGTGACTATGAATTAGTCAAAATCTGAAGTTTAGAGAATAACATCTTGCAAGAGTTTATTATAGATGAAGTAATCTTAATAGCAACATATACACTGCAATTAGCAAAAGAAGTATTAGTATGCTACCTTGTGTTTTTACAGTACTCTAGCATTTATAAAATCCCTCCATTTATTATCACTCCATTTGCTCATCACAATGATGCCACAAGAAATAAGGAGCTCAACCATCAAACAAAAACCATGTTAACCTTGAGTTAACCTTGAATAAAACATAGGCACTTTCTAACAGCTTTTTTTTTTTTTAGGATTAGCTGCATACCATACAATTTACCCATTTTAAGTGTAAAATTCAATTGTTTTTAGTAAATTTACAGTTGTAAAACCACCAAAATCCAATTTTGGAACATATTCATCACCCCAAAAAGATTCTTTGTGCTCATTTGCAATCACATCTGTTCCTACCTTTAGCCAGACAAACAGAAAAGTAACAAAGAATCTTTTCATATATATGGTATGTCCCACATATTTCATAGGGCATACTTATACCAAAATATTTTTATCAAGTATCTGAAATTCATATTTAATCAGAGACCCTGTTAACCCTACCAAAACATGGACTTTTTAAACTTTTTTTTTTTTTAGTATTGTTGATGGATTTACGCATACTTGTTCACAATCCGTTCACTGGTAATAAAATATGCTTTTATAAGATGGCTGACCAAGGACTTATATTTGTACAATTCTTCCTACATCAATCACCATTAGAACAACTAAGGAGTTCTAAAAACCAGTTTTTCTAAGGAAACTAATCCCCACATCCCTTTTGCATGTAAGGGCAGTTACCAGAGGACTTCAGGCAGAAGGCCAGGCTCGGTGCTGCTCTAGGATGTTGTGAGTGTTTATGATTCTACCTGATGTGTCCCGAGGCAGTACACGTCTTTCTCTGACATTCTTTAAGGCAC
Source organism: Ursus maritimus (assembly GCF_017311325.1). Classification (NCBI taxonomy): domain Eukaryota; kingdom Metazoa; phylum Chordata; class Mammalia; order Carnivora; family Ursidae; genus Ursus; species Ursus maritimus. The sequence goes on along the minus strand of NW_024423344.1, from coordinate 13,639,521 downwards.
TCCTGCATTTGAAAATTAGTTGCAGGGGCGCCTGGGTGGTGCAGTCTTTAAGCGTCTGCCTTCGGCTCAGGGAGTGATCCCGGTGTTCTGGGATCGAGCCCCACGTCAGGCTCCTCCGCTGGGAGCCCGCTGCTTCCTCTCCCACTCCCCCTGCCTGTGTTCCCTCTCTTGCTGGCTGTCTCTGTCAAATAAATAAATAAATAAAAATCTTTAATTAAAAAAAAAAAAAGAAAGAAAATTAGTTGCAGTACACTGTCTACTTGCTACATCCAGTGAGGGTGTGACCTCCTACACACACTGCCTCCGGTAGAGAATCTGTTCAGGGAATGGTAAGTTAAGCAACATGAAACCACAAAGAAAAGATCGCTCCCCTTTATTTATATTGTCATTGTATCAGAGACCTGAACCTTCAGGCTGGGACTGTTTAGTCACCAGAGACCTGGTTTTTATGTTTGTCTGTTTTTGTTTGTTTTTTTATCAAATACAAGCTTCCACTGAAGAATGAATGTTAGGTTTTTCACAAGACGAGGCTCTGTTGTTAGGTGGATAATAGTCTAAACAATCTCCTTCAGTCTCTATGCTGTGGTTCCTATTTGTTTCCCTCATGCTATCACCTCAGCTTAGTCATTCAATCAATCTGTCAACAAATACTTCCTGAGGGTACTGATTTGAAAACTAGACATTTTGGTGGGAGATAGAAGTTCAGGATAGTGTTTGGTTTTTGTTTTCCTTTTTGGTCTCAGGGCCAAGCTCAGTGCCTCGGTGGGGCGGTACCCAAATTCATGTGCCAAATACATGAATGCATTCATTTGCCTATTTTATCGAGCTTTCTCAAGACAGTTTTGAAGTACAGTAGAGAAAGTCAGGCCACAAGAGTGTCTGCAGTTCTGGTTTTCCTCTACTTTTTGCTTTAATCTTGAATGCTTAAATCTTGAAAATCATTTGATTTCCTACTTTAGCCTTCTGACCTGAAACAGGGAGGCAAACACTAAATGCTTCTTCCAGGGCTCACTTCAGGGGGCATTATCGGTCATCCCCAACCCTAGAAGCTCCTGTCTAATTTTCCTCAGACTGAGGGAACCACTTGGAAATGGCAATATCCCTTCTTTCCTTGGCTTACAATTTTCTTGGGATTACATGGAAATCTCATTTAGATCCATCTAGGGTAGAGCAGTGCTATGACAATCCAAAACCCTGAATCAAAACAAAACCGAAGCTAGGCAGCCGCAAAATGGCACGTGACTAAATTTACTGTTTGAAACTAATGCAAACTACTGAAAGCTCAGTTATATGTTAGCCTGGTGATCTTGTATCATTGGGACTTTACTAGTATCTAGTAATTACTAACATCATTCAATATTTAGTTAATATAATCTGTCATAAAAAGGACGATAGCTTGGTGGAAATGTAAAATGATGCAGGCTCTATAGAAAACAGGATGGAGGTTCCCCCAAAAGTTAAATAGAATTATCATATGATCTAGCAGTCCTACTCCTGGGTATTATCCAAAGGAACTTAAAGCAGAATGTTGAAGAGATGTTTGCACACCCACGTTCATTGCAGCACTATTCACAATAACCAGGAGACAGAAGCAACTCAAATGTCCATTGACAGATGAATGAATAAATAAAATGATATATACACAACATAATATTATTCAGCCTTAAAAAATAAAAGGAAATCCTGTTTTGTGCTACCGACCCTCTCATGAATCTTGACATTCTGCTAAGTGAAATAAGCCAGTCACAAAGACAGATACTATATGACTCCACTTCTATGAAGTATCTAAAGTAGTCAAAAGAAAAGAAACCAAAAGTAGAGTGGTGATTGCCAGGGGCTGGAGAAGAGGAAAATGGGGAGCTGTGGTTCAATGGATATAGAGTTTCAGTGTCATAAGATAAAACATTTCCAGGGGCACCTGGGTGGTGCAGTCGTTAAGCGTCTGCCTTCGGCTCAGGGCGTGATCCCAGCGTTCTGGGATCGAACCCCACATCGGGCTCCTCCGCTAGCAACTTGTTTCTTCCTCTCCCGCTTCCCCTGCTTGTGTTCCCTTTCTCGCTGGCTGTCTCTATCTCTGTCGAATAAATAAATAAAATCTTAAAAAAAAAAAAAAAAATTTCCAGAGATCTGACTGTCGAATAAATAAATAAAATCTTAAAAAAAAAAAAAAACATTTCCAGAGATCTGTTGCACAGCAATGTGAATATAGCTAGCACTACTGAGCTATACACTTAAAAGTGGGTAAGATAGTAAATTTATGTTATATATTTTCTAAACATAGTTTTTAAAAAAGGACAATCCTAGTTATGCTGAGACCTAATATTTTCTTAGTTAAAAGAAAGGAGATTGAAGGTTTAGCTTTTTAAACCCTGTAATCTCCATATAAAATGAATCTTGTTGTAGACTGGACAGAGATTATTTCCAAATTTGCATTGGAGATTGATGCTAAGCCTGCATCACTGTGTGTGAATCTTAAAAGGGAGAGTTATTTAAAATAGATTAAATGATGTAGAATAAAACTTCCAAAAGCTGTAATTGAAAGTGTCAGAAACATTAGCTTTGAAACAAGTAACATTTAATCACATAGATTGTACAGAAGCATAAATTTTTGTAGGTTGTTTTCTTCAATCAAATTTACATTTTAATCTGCTGAGACTGTTCATCACTTTTGGCTGTCTGGTACCAAGCAACTTGTCAGAACTTATAAATGCAAACCGCCTACATTGGGAATAGGACTTTTCCTTTAAGCACAACGATGATGAAAGTTTAATTAGAATACATCAAGATAGCAGGTGTCTGAGAGTGGTGAGATTAAAAGAAAGGACATTTTGTCTATCTGTATTTCTTTAGCTGCTAAATGTTAAAAATTATAATCATTCATGCTTATAAAACAGCCTGAAGGGCCAATAAAATGTGAAACTTTCCAAAAACGGACACTTGCCAAAGGTGAGAATTTGACAAGATATGTACTGTGGTTGGGAGAGCGAAGCGATGAGACAGACAGATACTCTCTTCAAGGGTTGGGCTGGGAGATGAGAGTTACTGGTCATTTTGGAGGACCTGCTAAGACAGGAGGGGTCCAAGGAGAAAGAACCCTCATATGGCTACAGATTGTGGCAGTTCTCTTAGTTAAGTGTTAAATTCCAACTGTTCTCCACAGTTGTCCACGGAATTTGTTTTCAATATTACCACGTTCTGGAGCAATTCTTGGTTTTACTGGCCTCAAGAGGGCTGCTGTTGGACTCTCAATAAAGCACAACCACATGTGGTTGTTGAGGTCATGGTAACAAAGTGTAGTTTGTTATGTACGTGTTTATTTGTATTCTTTTCCATGACACAAATGCCACCAGGTACAAATATCATAAGGTAGAATAGTTGAAAAATATGGGTGAATTTGTACAAAGGCAGAACCTTCCCAGAATATGCATCTTTGGGCCAACAATGGCCGTGGCATGGATTTAAATGTTATAGTGAGTCAAGTCACAGAAGACATGGCATAAATTGCTTCCGTTGTTATTTAGTGCATGAGAAAGCAGTTCCTTGGGAATGGCCAATGAGGAGACCATAACATCACCAACAAGCATGGACTGCAAACCTACTTATAAAGCATCATGCTGGTGCCCGAGTGACCCAACCTGGAGGAAATCATCCCTGTCCTCCACAGAGAGAGATATATATCCAAGGAACTGGAGAACAAGTATCATGAAGACTCAAAGAAAGAATAAATTACTTCCTATTAGAAATTATTTTATACAGAGAACCTGTCTTACCCTTTCTCTCTCTCTCTTTCTTTCTTTTTCTTTCTTTCTACTACTGGGGATCTATCTGAATAGAATAAAAAAAAATATGGGAGTCGAGTTAAGATGGTGGAGGAACAGGGGACCCCCCCCCTTCTCAGCCAGTCCCCTGAGTTGAGCTGGATAGGTACCAGACCAGCCTGAACATCCACGGAATCAGCTTGAGACACAGGAAGATACATCTGGATCTCTACAAATCAACATCTCCAGTGCTGAGTATTGAGGCACGAAGTGGGGAGCTGTGAAACCCGCACAGATATCGGAAGATAAACGGAAGGGGGAGGGAGCCGCTGCGTTCGGGCGCCGGGAAGCAGTAGCCACCTGCACGGGGGAGCGGGCGGAGTTGCGGACCGGCACCCGCGAGAGAAAAGACTGAGACCGTGAGCCGGGGAACGCGCATGACCAGACTGAAACGGAGCTCCAGTGTGCTCACTGGAACCAGACTGAGACCGGGAGCTCTGGAGGGCACGGGGGCGGCTGGCGGTGTTAGAAACACAAAGGACAGAGATGCGCTGGCTCTGGAAGTGAGGGCTGGGACACCGGCTGGGGGGCGCACATCCCGGGACGCTGCAGGGTTGAGCAGCACCAACACAAATAGAGTTAAAGTGGCCAGAACATCAGTGGAGAACGGTCCGCGAACCCTCTGTTCTGAGACAGAGGGTGAGATTCGGGTACTGCCGCTCTGACTCTCAGAAGAGGCAAAGCAAACCGCCAGGGAAAGCCGCCAGAGAACAAAAGCCTGGAAAAACCGGCTCACAGTGTGCCCATCCCCATCCCCCCTCGCAGGGGACACGGAGACTCTACCCAAACAGGGTTGCCTGAATATCGGCATGGCAGGCCCCTCCCCCAGAAGGCAGGCTGAAAAATCAAGAAGCCCACATCCCTAAGGTCCCTATAAAACAAGGGCGCACTGCCTGGGTCCCGGTCAATAATTTGGGCTCTGGACAACCCTGCAACCTCTCCTCATCAGAATGAGGAGAAGAGAAATCCCCCCCAGCAAAGAAAAGACAATGAGTCTATGGCCTCTGCCACGGAACTAATGGATATGGATATAACCAAATTATCAGAAATGGAATTCAGAGTAACAATGGTCAAGATGATGTGTAGACTTGAAAAAGTATTAACGAAAAATGTGCTAATGAGAATATAGAATCTCTATAGAAAATGAGAGCTTAATTCGACAGAAAATGGGAAAATTTTAAGAGCCAAATGTGCAGGCAAAATTATAGGCTCTGACGGCCAGGTGAAAGAGGCAGAAGAACGATCAGCGAATTGGAGGATGGGCTAGTAGAAGAGAAAGCTAAAACATGGAATCTGACTCAAAAAACTCATTCTCATGAATGTAGTAAGGTTACGAGATTACTGACTCAATGAAACGCTTCAGTGTCAGGAATCATCGGCATCCCCGAGGGGCTGAGAAATACAGAGGTCTAGAAGAGATATTTGAACAAATTGTAGCTGAAAACTTCCCAATTAGCAAAGGGAAACAAAACAGATTTCAAACCAAGAGGCAGACAGGACCCTCCCAAGCTGAACCATGACAAACCTGTCCACGTCATGTCATAGTCATAAAGCAATTCACAAATATTAGATCCAAGGATACGGTATTGAAAGCGCCAGCAAAGAAATTTCACGTACTCAAGGCAAAGGTATCAGAATTACGTCAGACCTGTCTACACAGACCTGGAATGAGAGAAAGGGTTGGGGGGCATTTTTAAAGCTCTTTGGGAGAAAAACATGCAGTCAAGGATCCTCTATCCAGCAAGGCTGTCATTCAGAATTGATGGAGAAATAAAGACCTTCCAGAATCACCAGTCATTGACCAATTTCGTAACCACGAAACCAGCCCTACAGGAGATGTTAAGGGGGGTTCTATAAAAGTAAAAAG
>NW_024423344.1:13543201-13633811 GCF_017311325.1 Ursus maritimus | reverse complement strand
CCTTTCTTTATCCCTTTACTCCCCTACCGATCTTCCTAGTTCTTATGTTCCATAGATGAGAGAAATCATATGATAATTGTCTTTCTCTGCTTGGACTTATTTCACTAGCATTATCTCCAGTGCCGTCCATGTGTTGCAGCAAATGGATGAGAACTTCCGTTCTTTCTGATAGCTGAGTAATATTCCATTGTATATATGGACCACAACTTCTTAATCCAGTCATCTGTTGAAGGGGCATCTCGGTTCCTTCACGGATTATAGCCATTAAGTGGACAATGCTGCTTATGAACGATTGGGGTAGCATAAGGCCCTTCTCTTCACCTACGTCTGTATCTTTTTGGGGTAAATACCCAGTAGTGCAATAAGGCTGGGTCATAGGAGTAGCTCAATTTTTAACTTTTTAAGGGACACTCCACACTGTCTTCAGAGTGCCTGTAACAAATTGCATTCCCACCAACAATGTAGGAAGGGATCCCCTTTCTCCACATCCTCCCAGCAATTGTTGTTTCTTGTGTCAATTTTTGCCATTCTAACTGAGCGTAAGTGGTATCACTTATGTGTGGTTTGATTTGAATTTCCCTGATGGCTATATGATTTTTGACGTTTTTCATGTGTCTGATAGCCATTTGTATGTCTTCCATTGGAAAAGTGTCTGTTCATATCTTCTGCCCATTTTATGATTTGTTTATTTGTTTCTCGTGTATTGAGTTTGAGAAGTTCTTTTTTAGTCTTGGATACCAGTCTTTTATCTGTAAGTATCATTTCTTAAATATCTTCTCCCATTCCGTGGGCTGCCTCTTAGTTTTTTGACTGTTTCCTTGTGGCTGTGCAGGAAGCTTTTATCTTGATGAGAGTCCACAAGATTCATTTTATCTTTTGTTTCTCTTTGCCTTGGAGATGTGTCATGAAAAAGGTTGCTTTGGCTGATGTCGTAGGAGTTGCTGCCTATTGTTCTCCTCTAGGATTTTGTGGATTCCTGTCTCATCGGTCTTTCATCCATTTGGAGTTTATCTTTGTGTATGGTGTGAGAGAGTGGTCCAAGTTTCATTCTTTTGCATGTAGCTGTCCAATTTTCCCAGCACACCATATATTGAAGAGACTATCTTTTTTCCACTGGATATTTTTTTCTTGCTTTATCAAGATTGGTTGCCCAAAGAGCCGGGTCCATTCTGCAAGGTTCTCTTTCTGTTCCATTGGTCTATGTGTCTGTTTCTGTGCTAGTACCATGCTGTCTTTGTGATCTAAGCTTTGTAGTACAGCTCGAAATCTGGCATTATACCCCGGCTTTGTTTTCCTTTTCAATAGTTCCTTAGGCGATTCAGGGCCTTTTCTGGTTCCATACAAATTTAAGGACTATTTGTTCCAGTTCTTTGAAAAATGTCATTGGTAATTTGATCGGGATACACGTGAAAGTGTAGATTTCTCTGGGTAGCATGGACATTTCCAACTATGTTAATTCTTCCAATCCATGAGCATGGGCATATTTTTCCATCTTTTGTGTACTTCTTCGAGTGTCTTTCAAAGAGTGATTTATAGTTTCTAGAATATAGGTCCTTTGCGTCTCTGTTAAGTTAATTCCAAGGTAAATATGGTTTTGGTGCTATTGTAAATGGGATGGATTCCCTAATTTCTCTTTCTTCAGTCTCATTATTCGTGTACATAGAAATGCAACTGATTTCCTGAGCATTGATTTTGTATCCTGCCACATTACTGAGGTGCTCTATAACTTCTCATAGTTTGGGAGTGGATTCTTTTGGGTTTTCCATATACAGTATCATGTCATCTGCGAAGAGAGACATTTTGACTTCTTCTTTGCCGATTGGATACCTTTTATCCCTTTTTGTTGTCTGATTGTTGTTGCAAGGATTTCTAGTACTATGTTGAATAATAGTGGTGAGAGTGGGCATCCTTGTCGTGTTCCTGATCTTGAGGGAAAGGCTTGGCCTTTTCCCCATTGAGAATAATATTTGCCGTGGGCTTTTTCATAGATCGGTTTTTATGAGATTGAGGAATGTACCCTCTATCCCTACACTCTGAAGAGGTTTAATCAGGAAAGGATGCTGTATTTTTGTCAAATGCTTTTTCTGCATCTATTGAGGAGAATCATATGATTTTGAATTTTTCTTTCTGGATACAAACCTATGACACTGATTGATTTGGAATGTTGAACCACCCTTGCATCCAGGGGATGAATCCTACTTGGTCATGATGGATAATCCTTTTAATGTACTGTTGGATTCTATTAGCCAGGATCTTGTTGAGGATTTTAGGCGTCCATATTCATTAAGGAAATGGTCTGTAATTCTCCTTTTTGATGGGGTCTTTGCCTGGTTTGGGGATCAAAGGTAATATTGGCCTCATAGAATGAGTTTGGTAGCTTTCCTTCTGTTTCTATTTTTTTGAAATAGCTTTAGGAGGAATAGGTATTATTTCTTCTTTGAATGTTTGTAGAGATTCCCCAGGAAACTGTCCATTGGGCCTGGAGTTTTTGTTTTGGAAGGTTGTTTATCACTGACTCAATGTCTTCACAATTAATTGGCCTGTTTAAAAAATCAATTTCTTCCTGTCTCAGTCTTGGTAGTTTATAGGTTTCCAGGAAGGCCTCCATCTCTTCCAGATTGCTTAGTTTATTGGCATAAACCTGTTGATAAAAGTTTCTAATAATCCTTCCAGTTTCATTGGTGTTCCGTGTGACCTCTCCTTTTTTCATTCATAATTTTATTAATTTGGGTCCTTTCTCTCTTCTTTTGGATAAGTCTTGCCAGTGGTCTGTCAATTTTATTAATTCTCTCAAAGAACCAGCTTCTAGTTCTGTTGATCTGCTCTACTATACTCCTGGCTTCTAATTCATTGATTTCTGCTCTAATCTTGGTCAACTGCTTCCTCGTGTGTGGATTAGGCCTGTCCCTCTGTTGCTGTTCCAGCTTCTTGAGGTGAGAATAAAAATTGCATTTTAGATTTTTTTCTATTCTTTTGAGGGAGAGCTGGATGGCTATCTATTTCCCCCCCTTAGGACTGCCTTTGCAGTATCCCATAGGTTTTGGACAGGCTTATTTTCATTCTCGTTGGTCTCCATGTTGTTTAATTTGATTTTTGATTTCCTGGTTTAGCAGATCATTCCTGAGCAGGATAGTTCTTAGTCTCCAAGTGTTTGAGTTTTCTTCAAATTTTTCCTTGTGGCTTGAGGTTCCAATTTCAAAGCGTTGTGGTCTGAGAATATGCAGGGGAATAATTTCATTCTTTTAGTATTGGTTGAGACCTGTTTTGTGTCCCAGAACTATGGTCTATTCTTGAGAAGAGATGTTTCCATGGGCATTCAGAGATAGAATGAAGTATTCTTTGGTTCACCAAGGGGTGTCGTGTTCTATATATACCTATGAGGGTCCAACTCGTTGAGTATGGCATTCAAAGCCTTTCTGCTTCTTTGTCAATTTTCTGCATGGGTGCTCTGTCTACTCGTAGTGGAGTGTTAGGGGTACCCTACTATTAACGTATTTTTATCTATATGTCTCTTTTTTTTTTTTTTTTTTTTTAAAGATTTTATTTATTTGACAGAGATAGAGAGCCAGCTGAGAGAGGGGAACACAAGCAAGGGAGTGGGAGGCGAAGAAGCAGGCTCATAGCAGAAGAAGAGCCTGATGTGGGGCTCGATCCCAGATCGCAGCGGGATCACGCCCCAGAGCCGAGAAGGCACTTAACCAGCTGTGCCAAACAGCGCCTATCTATATGTCTCTTTATTCTGAGTTAAGAGTTGGCTTGTGTATCTTGCTGCTCCCCTCTTGGAGGGGCATATATATTTAAAATTGTCATATCCACTTGTTGGATACATCCTTTAAGATAATATAGTACCCTTCTGTGTACTCTAACTATAGTCTTTAGTTTAAAAATCCAATCTATCTGATATGAAATTGCTACCAGCTTTCTTTTGAGGTCCATTGGCATGAAAGATGGTATTCCATCCCTTTACTTTCAGTCTGAATGCTTCTTTAGGTTCAAATAGAGTCCTCTTGTAGATAGCAAATGGATGGGTCATGTCTTTTTATCCAATCTACACCTGTGGCCTTTTATGGAGACATTTAGGCCATTTACATTGAGACTGAATATTGAGAGATATGATTTTTAATGATGCCATGTTGCCAGTAAAGTCTTTGTTTCTATAGATTGTAACTTTTCTGTTCTGTATCACTCTTGGGGCCTTTTTACTTTTATAATTACCTTAACATCTCCTGTAAGGGCTGGTTTTTCGTGGTTCTGAAATTGGTCAATGACTGGTGATTCTGGAAGTCTTTATTTCTCCATCAATTCTGAATGACAGCCTTGCTGGATAGAGGATCCTTGACTGCATGTTTTTCTCCCAAGAGCTTTAAAAATGCCCCCAACCCTTTCTCTCCATTCCAGGTCTGTGTGAGCAGGTCTGACATAATTCTGATACCTTTGCCTTGAGTACGTGAAATTTCTTTGCTGGCGCTTTCAATACCGTATCCTTGGATCTAATATTTGTGGATTGCTTATGACTATGACATGACGTGGGACGGAGGTTTGTCATGGTTCAGCTTGGGAGGGGTCCTGTCTGCCTCTTGGATTGAATCTGTTTTGTTTCCCTTTGCATAATTAGGGAAGTTTTCAGCTACAAATTTGTTCAAATATCTCTTCTAGACCTCTGTATTTCTCAGCCCCTCGGGGATGCCGATGATTCTGACACTGAAGCGTTTCATTGAGTCAGTAATCTCTGTAACCTTACAATTCATGAGAATAGTTTTTTGAGTCAGATTCCATGTTTAGCTTTCTCTTCTACTAGCCCATCCTCCAATTCGCGTCATCGTTCTTCTGCCTCTTTCACCTGGCCGTCAGAGCCTATAATTTTGCCTGCATTTGGCTCATTAGAAATTTTCCATTTTCTGTCCAGATTAAGCTCTCATTTCTGCCCTATAGAGATTCTATATATTCTCATTAGACATTTTCGTTAATACTTTTTTCAAGTCTACACATCATCTTGACCATTGTTACTCTGGATCCATTTCGCAGTAATTTGGTTATATCCATATCCATTAGTTCCGTGGCAGAGGCCATAGACTCATTGTCTTTTCTTTGCTGAGGGGGGATTTCTCTTCTCCTCATTCCTGATGAGGAGAGGTTGCAAGGAGTTGTCCAGAGCCCAAATTATTGACCGGGACCCAGGCAGTGGCTTCCCTTGTTTTATAGGACCTTGGGATGTGGGCTTCTTGATTTTTCAGCCTGCCTTCTGGGGGAGGGGCCTGCCATGCCGATATTCAGGCAACCCTGTTTGGGTAAGTCTCCGTGTCCCCTGCGAGGGAATGGGGATGGCTTACACTGTGAGCCGGTTTTCAGGCTTTGTTCTCTGGGCGGCTTTCCCTGGCGGTTTTGCTTTGCCTCTTCTGAGAGTCAGAGCGGCAGTACCCGAATCTCACCCTCTGTCTCAGCAAAGAGGTTCGCGGATCGTTCTCACTGATGTTCTGGCCACTTTGACTCTATTTGTGTTGTTGTGCTGCTCAACCCTGCAGCGTCCCGGGATGTACGCCCCAGCCGGTGTCCACCCTCACTTCCCAAGAGCCAGCGCATCTCTGTCCCTTTGTGTTTCCTAACACGCCAGCCGCCCCACCGTGCCCTCCAGAGCTCCCGGTCTCAGTCTGGTTTCCAGTAGGCGCACTGGAGCTCCGTTCAGTGTCTGGTCGTCCGCTTCCCGGCTCACGGTCTCCAGTCTTTTCTCTCGCGGGTGCCGGTCCCGCAGCTCCGCCCGGCTCCCCGTGCAGGTGGCTACTGCTCCGCGCCCGAGCCATAGCGGCTCCCTCCCCTTCCGTTTATCTTCCGATATCTGTGCGGGTTTCACAAGCTCCCCAGCTTCGTGCCTCAATACTCAGCACTGGAGATGTTGATTTGTAGAAGATCCAGATGTATCTTCCTGTGTCTCAAGCTGATTCGTGGATGTTCAAGGCTGGTCTGGTACCTATCCAGCTCACTCAGAGGGACTGAGCTGAGAGAAGGGGGGGTCCCCTGTTCCTCCACCATCTTAACTTCGACTCCCATATGTTTTTTATTCTATTCAGATAGATCCCCAGTAGTAAGAAAGAAAGAAAAAGAAAGAGAGAGAGAGAGAAAAGGGTAGGAGACGAGTTCTCTGTATAAAATAAATTTCTAATAGGAAGTAATTTATTCTTTCTTTGAGTCTTCATGATATTGATTCTCAGTTCCTTGGATATATATCTCTCTTGTGGAGGACAGGGATGATTTCCTCAGATGTTGGGTCACTTCGGCACGGCATGGATGCATTTATAATTAGGTTTGCAGATCCATGCTTGTTGGTGATGTTATGGTCTCCTCATTGGCCATTCCCAAGAGAACTGCTTTCTCATGCACTAATAGCAGCGAAGCTAATTTTATGCCATGTCTTCTGTGACTTGACTCACTATAACATTTAAATCCATGCCGCGGCCATTGTTGGCCCAAAAGATGCATATTCACGGGAAGGTTCTGCCTTTGCTACAGAATTCACCCATATTTTTCAACTATTCTACCTTATGATTTGTACCTGGTGGCATTTTGTGTCATGGGAAAAGAGATACAAATTAAACACGTCATAACAAACTACACTTTAGTTACCATGACCTCAACAACCACATGTGGTTGTAGCTATTATGAGTCCAACAGCAGCCCTCTTGAGGCCAGTAAAACCAAGAATTGCTTCCAGATTAGTGTAATATTGAACAAATTCCGTGGACAACTGTAGGAGAACAGTTGGAATTTAACCTAACTAAGAGAACTGCCACAATCTGTAGCCATATGAGGGTTCTTTTCTCCTTGGACCCCTCCTGTCTTAGCAGGTCCTCCAAAGTGACCAAGTAACTCTCATCATCTCTCCCAGCCCAACCCACATGAAGGAAGTATCTGTCTGTCTCATCCGCAGCTCTCCCAACCACAGTACATATCTTGTCAAATTCTCACCTTTGGCAAGTGTCCGTTTTGGAAAGTTTCACATTTTATTGGCCCCTTCGGCTGTTTTATAAGCATGATGATTATAATTTTTTATAACATTTAGCAGCTAAAGAAATACCAGATAAAGGGAAAAATGTCCTTTCTTTTCTAATCCACTACGCCTCTCAGACACCTGCTATCTTGATGTATTCTAATAAACTTTCATCATCGTTATGTGCTTAAAGGAAAAGTCCTAATTCCAATGTGAGGCGGTTTGCATTTATAAGTTCTGACAAACAAATTGCTATGGTACCAGACAGCCAAAGTGATGAACAGTCTCAGCAGATTAAATGTAAATTTGATTGAAAAACAACCTACAAAAATTTATGCTTCTGTACAATCTATATGTGATTAAATGTTACTTGTTTTCAAAGCTAATGTTTCTGACACTTTCAATTACAGCTTTTGGAAGTTTTATTCTACATCATTTAATCTATTTTAAATAACTCTCCTTTTAAGATTCCACACAGTGATGCAGGCTTAGCATCTAATCTCAATGCAATTTGGAAATAATCTCTGTCCAGTCTACAACAAGATTCATTTATATGGAGATTACAGGGTTTAAAAAGCTAAACTCAATCTCCTTTCTTTTAACTAAGAAAATATTAGGTCTCAGCATAACTAGGATTGTCTTTTTTAAAAACTATGTTTAGAAAATATATAACATAAAATTTACTATCTTACCACTTTTAAGTGTATACGCTCAAGTAGTGCTAGCTATATTCACATTGCTGTGTCAACAGATCTCTGGAAATGTTTTTTTTTTTTTTAAGATTTTTATTTATTTTATTAAGGCAGAGATAGAACAGCCAGCGAGAGAAGGGAACACAAGCAGGCGGGAAGAAGAACAAGTTACTAGTGGGAGGAGCCCGATGTGGGGTTCGATCCCAGAAACGCTGGGATCACGCCCTGAGCCGAAGCAGGCGGACTAACGACTGCACCACCAGGTGCCCTGGAAATGTTTTATCTTATGACATGAAACTCCCATATCCATTGAACCACAGCTCCCCCATTTTCCTCTTCTCCAGCCTGGCAATCACACTTACTTTTGGTTTCTTTTCTGACTCTTTAGATACTTCATAGAAGTGGAGTCATATAGTATCTGTCTTTGTGACTGGCTTATTTCACTTAGCAGAATGTCAAGATTCATAGAGATGGTCGGTAGACAAAACAGGGATTTCCTTTTTATTTTTAAGGCTGAATAATAATTATGTTAGTAAGTATATATCATTTTGTTATTCATTCATCTGTCAATGGACATTTGAGTTGCTTCTGTCTCCTGGTTATTGTGAATAGTGCTGCAATGAAGCATTGGGTGCATGCAAACATCTCTTCAACATTCTGCTTTAAGTTCCTTTGGATAATGCTGCAGAAGTGGACTGCTAGAATCTATATGATAATTCTATTTAACTTTTGAGGGAACCCTCCATCCTGTTTTTCTATAGAGCCTGCATCATTTTACATTTCCACCAAGCTATGTCCTTTTTATGACAGATTATATTAACTAAATATTGAGATGATGTTAGTGCCAATTACTAGATACTAGTAAAGTCCAATGATACAAGATCACCAGGCTAACATATAACTGAGCTTTCAAGTAGTTTGCATTAGTTTCAAACAGTAAATTTAGTCACGTGCCATTTGCGGCTGCCTAACCCCGGTTTTGTTTTGATTCAGGGTTTTGGAATTGTCATACACTGCTCTACCCTAGATGGATCTAAATGAGATTTCCATGTAATCCCAAGAAAATTGTAAACCAAGGAAAGAAGGGGATATTGCCATTTCCAAGTGGTTCCCTCAGTCTGAGGAAAAAATTAGACAGGAGCTTCTAGGGTTGGGATGACTGATAATGCCCCCTGGGTGAGCCCTGGAAGAAGCATTTAGTGTTTGCCTCCCTGTTTCAGGTCGAGAAGGCTAAGTAGAAATCAAATGATTTTCAAGATTTGAAGCATTCAAGATTAAAAGCAAAAAGGTAAGGAAAACCAGAACTGCAGACACTCTTGTGGCCTGACTTTCTCTACTGTACTTCAAAGCTGTCTTGAGAAGCTCGATAAAATAAGGCAAATGAATGCATTCATGTGCCACAAATCAGCACCCCGAGCTCTCCTTCCGTGCTCACACTTGAACAGGTCTTTGGTGGGGTTTTGGTTTCACTTTTTCATTCTGGTCCTGTATGCTAATTATAAAAATATTTTTCTTATTAAGTTTTATTAAACCAAAAATCGAAATTAAACTAAGAGTGATTTATTCCAATGGTTTTTAGTTTTTTGATTAACAAGACCCAAAACATATGAGAATCTTGTTCCAATTTCTGAAAAGTTATTATACATGTGTGCCTAGGCCCACTTGCACACGCTGGCTCGAGGACTACAGGTGACCTTCAAAGGCATGGGCCCCCATCCATTTAAAATGCAGAGCTAAGGATCAAGGAAGAGAACATCGACAAGAAACAATTGATTTTCACTGGAGTGTTTTCCTGTCTAATCTTTGTTGGTACATATAATTTTTGCATAGTTTTAACATAAAACAATTTTGGGTTTTGTTTTGCAGTTAACCATTATCTTATTATTCTAAAAGTACTGAGAATGTTTATACATTTCATTTTCCTAAATTTTAAAATATATCTTAGTAACTATGCAATATGTTTCACAGGTGTATTATTGAATATTTAAGTTGCATCCAGTATTTTAATGTTATAAGCTAAGAGTATTTAAAAAAAAATCTTTGTGCCTGTAAATGGATTCTTACATTTTTAGAAATTTTGAATCAGCCCATTCTATACTCATTTGTTTCCTTCTCATCTTTACTCCTGTCTTTTATTTCTCTTGCTTTTCTTCATTTGATCTGTTTCTGTTATGCAGAAGGTTGAGGGAATACCCTTGGTGACAGTTGAAAGAGGAATATCTTGAAACAAACAATGTCTCAACAATACTTGTTTTGTTCTGTGATAAATTTCTTCGCCTTTGCTTAATCTGGGTCTTGATTTGAATCTTACCTAATTCATCTTTTCTTGCTTTATTTCTTTCTCATAATTTTCTCAATACTGGGTAGTGTAAAACTCCTTTACGCTATTATTATTGAAAGGTTCTAAAGAACTAATAATAACTTATTTTCAAATTTAAAGCATTATATGGGGCTATTACGTTTTAAAAATCTATAATTGACTTGTTTCTGTAAAAATTATGTAACAGGAAATTGTCAAACATATTATAAAGTTGTAGAAACCTTTAAGACCCTAAAATAAGTCCAACTATTTTTTAAAACATCTTCCCCCTTCTTTTCTTGAGTATTCAATCAAAAATAGTTTTGTTAGAATTTTTAAATTTTTTTAAATAATATTTGTTTTTTCAGAAATGTTTTATCTTTTTTAAGAACACAAAAGTAATTCAATTGCTTAATTTTTATTATTGACTACTTTTATTCACTTGCCTTAATTTTTATTTCTTCATAGAGTTGTAAATTATGAGAACATCAATAAAAATGACTACTATACTATTAGCAAAAAAGCAGTAAACGCATATTTATAATGAAGAACTTGAATATATATAAAGGGAAATTGATCGATGGGAACAGAACATATCTATATCATAGAAGACTCACTAAGATTCCCATATTTGCACTTTTCGGAAATGGAAGGCTTTAATGTGGAAAGAAAAGGAAATGTCCGTTCAAGAAAAATCAGTGAATGTCGAGAAAATCTCTACAGAAAAATCTGTTCATCATTTCAATCATGTACGTATTTAGTAAATCATACTTTTTTTTTTAAAGATTTTATTTATTTATTTGACAGGAAGCAGCCAGCGAGAGAGGGAACTTACAAGCGGGGAGTGGAGAGGGAAGAAGCAGGCTCCCGAGGCGGAGGAGCCTGACGTGGGGCTCGATCCATGGCGGGATCACGCCTGAGCCGAGAGCAGGCCCAGCAACCGCTGTGCCACCCAGGCGCCCCTATTAATCATACTTTTTAAAAAAATTTTATTTATTTATTTGTGAGATAAAAAGAGCACAGATAGAAACCAGGAGTGGCAGAGCCCAGAGGGAGAGGGGAGAAGCAGACTCCTCACTGAGCAGGAGCCTGACACAGGACTCGATCCCAGGACCGAGATCATGACCTGAGCCGAAGAAAAAAGCAGCTGCTTTGCCTGGCCTGACCACCGGGCGCCCCTAGTAATCATATGTTAAAGAATTACAGAAAACAAAGTGTGAATCTATTACAGGTATTGGTATAGACATGTCGCGCCCGACGCCAGAATATTTCATCTTTTTTAAAGAGAATTCACAATTTTCTTTCTGTACTTGTTCTTTCATTCTGTCTTGTCACATGGCAGTCTAGCTTAGTTTTCACATTTTAACTAGGGTTGCAGAATGCAAAAGAAGTATAAGAAGAGAGTTGCACAGGCCTCCTTCAGTTAGAAGCAGCCTCAGGGGTTTGGATTCGTGGCTCCCTTTGTTGTTGAATAGGAAAATGGCATATCCTCTTGAGCAGAGTGGGCTGGTAACCCTTATTACCTCCCTCTCATCTTTGGGTGACTCTGGACTCTATGGTCAAAATTAATCACAAGGGGCTTGTTTTCATGGGCCCGTGCCTCCCAATGTATCCTTATGCTTTCCTCTACCATGGATTCAGACAGAAGGGAAAATTTTAATATTTACTTTGCAGGATGGGGTAATCATGGAAAAAGAACTGTTAAGGTGTGTGGCTATATTTTAAATCTCTACCCACTCACTGAATTTTAGCTTGCATTGCAAGTTTTTCTTCTTGCCCTGTGGGAATGAACTGGAATTACCATTACTGTCATGATCCTTAGCTGTCTATTTCTGTGACACTGAGTCCCCACCCTCTCAAATCAAGCTTCAAGTTTGCTTTTTACTGCTCATTTCTTCCACTTTCATTGCTAATCTGAAGATCATAATCAAGATGTCAGTCACAAAAAGGAACATTAAGGAATAGGGCTAATAGAGATATTGAACTGCCAAAACAAATGTATGAAGTACTACCTCAGGTCATCCATCTCATCAGGCATTCTGGGTTGTAGACAATATTCTAGTCCTTCTTGAGTACATCAGACTCAACTTCTAGACCTCTAATTTCTTTAAGGATCCATCGGTCATTTGAACCTATTTTACTACCTTTTATCTTCACCATGTCTTGGGCACTATACATGTCATAAGTTTCTTACTAGGTACATAAAATAGTTCTTCCTGTATTCGTCTCTGAGATTACTTCTATTGATCCTTAAAAGGAAAAACTGTTCTCTTGTCTTTTGTGGGAGTTGTCCTTCTCTCTGTCCACCATTCGCTACCAACAGTGCTTGACCTTGATAATATCTTCTCTTAAATGTGGCCTAGCAGACTATAAAGTTCTCATCCATTTAAACTTAGATTGGCCTAAATAAGAGACCCATTGTATTTAGTTTAAATATCTATTAGATATTATAATTACCCCCACAATTACCACTACTCTTTATATTTACAATTAGTTAATTAGGAGGCTGATTGGCCTAGACTGGTGAAAGGGACAAATGTGGAGCTATCAGCAGAATATTTCTTTTCATGATTTCTTTTTAGTAACGAACCTTATTGGCACCACGTGCCTATGTTTCCGCACAACCTTTATTGAAATATAATTGTTGAACTGTATGATTCACCCATTTAAAGTATACCAGTCAGTGGTTTTATTATACTCATAGAATTGATCAACCATTACCACAGTCAATTTTAGAACATTTTCATCCTCAAAAAGAAACCCATTACCCATTAGTGATCACTCTACATTTCTCCCCAGCTCCTCCCAATCCCTCCCCAGCTTTAGGCAACCGCTAATCTACTTTTGTCTTTATTGGCCTATTCTATTCATCCCATATAAATAGAACTGTACAATATGTAGTTCTTTGTGGCTGGCTTTTTTCACTTAGCATAATGTTTTCCAACATTCATCTATGTTATAGCATAGCCTTTCTTTTATTGGCAAATAATATGCCATTGTATGGATATACATATTTTATGGATCACCTATCTATTACTGATGGATATTTGGATTGCTTCCCTTTTTGGCTAACATACTGCTATGAACATTTGTGTACAAGTGTTTGTCTGGATGTATGTTTTCATTTCTCTTGGGTATATGCCTAAGAGTAAGAATTACTGAGTCACCAGTAACTCTATGTTTAACCTTTTGAGGACCTGCAAAACAAATTTCCAAAGCTACTGCACAATTTTAAATTCCCACCAACAGCCAAAAATGAGGGCTTTGGTTTGTCTCTGTTTTCACCATTATATCTTTTCATTATAGCCATTCCTACTGCTTGTGAAGTGGTATCTCATTGTGGTTTTTGGTTTATCTTTCCCTAGTGGCTTGAGCATCTTTTCGTGTGCCCTGTGAGCATTTGTATATCTTATCCTGGAGAACTGTATATTCAGATACTTTACCCATTTCTTTTTTTTAATATTTTTTATTATATTATATTGATCACCATACAGTACATCCCTGGTTTTGATGTAAAGTTCATTTATTAGTTGCGTACAACACCCAGTGTACCATGCAGCTCACGTACCCCTCCTTACTACCCATCACCAGCTATCCCATTTCTTAATTGGGTTATTTTCATTTACTATTGAATTGTAAGTGTTACTTATATATTCTGGACACAAGTCCCTTATCCGTTATATGACTTACCCACAAAAATTTTTCTCCCACTTCATGGGTTGTCTTTTTCACTTTTCTTTATTGTATCACTTTGAAGCACAAAGTTCTTAATTTTGATGATCTGCATTTTTAAGTTTTGGGGTAGGAGTGTATGCGTCTTCTGGGCCTTGAATTTCCACATGAATTTTAAGATAATCTTACATCAATTTCTGCAAAAGAAGCAAGTTGGGATTTTGATAGGGATTGCTTTACAAATCTACAGATCAATTTAGAGTATTGCCATCTTAACACAATGTATATACTTCTGGTCTGTGAATATACAATGCCTTCCCATTTATTCCAGGTCTTCTTTCAATTCTTTCAACAACATATTGTAGTTTTCAGAGTATGTTTTACACTATGAACATACAATGCCTTCCATTTATTCAAAATTCTTCTTCAGGTCTTTCCAACAATGTTTTGTAGTTTTCAGAGTATGTTTTTACTTCATTTTGTTAAATTTATTTCTAAATATTTTATTGTTTTGTTACTTATTGCCAAGTGAAATTTTTTAAAATGAAATTTTAATGAAATTTTAAATTTCATTTGGATTTAATTCATCATATATAAATATATAGTACATTATATAAATGTATGGCTGTTATATATTTGATATATATAGTAATACTATTGATTTTTTTATTATTATGGAGCCTATTTTCTGAAACCTTGCAGATTTATTACTGATTCTATTAGTATGGTGTGTGTGTGTGTGTGTGTATGTGTATTCCTTGGATACTCTGTGAACAAGAATAAGTCATCTGCAAATAGATATTGTTTTATGATTCCTTTCCAATCTGGATGATTTTTAATTTTCTTGCCTATGTTCCTGGCTAGAACAGCTACGAATAGAAGTGGCAAAAGCAGAAATCCTTGCATGTGTTCTGATCTTAGAAGGAAAGCTTTTCCAGTCTTTCATCATCAAGCATGATGCTATAAGGATGTTTCTTTCTATTCCTGGATTTGTTGAATGTTTCTATCATTTGACCATGATAATGATTCTATCACATGTTTTCCTGCATCTATTGAGATTATCATGCAGTTTTGCCTTTATTATAATAATATGATTTGTTACAATATTAATTGACCTTTGGATGCTAAACCAACTTTGTATCCCTGGGATAAATCATATTTGGTCATGGTATATAATCCCTTTATTGTTTTATTTGGTTTGCTAGTATTATGTTAATGATATTTTCATGAATATTCATAAAGGAAGACTGGTCTATAGGGTTGTTTTTCTTGTCAGCAATACTTACGTATTCGGGGGGGTAATCAGAAGGGGGAATGAAGCATGAGAGACTATGGACTCTGAGAAACAAACTGAGGGCTTCCGAGGGGAGGGGGGTAGGGGAATGGGATAGGCTGGTGATGGGTAGTAAGGAGGGCATGTATTGCATGGTGCACTGGGTGTTATACGCAACTAATGAATCATCGAACTTTACATCAAAAACCAGGGATGTACTGTATGGTGACTAACATAATATAATAAAAAAACATTTAATAAAAAAAAAGGCACAAATTCCTATATGTATAGTGCTCAGTTTAAGTATATGCACTATTAAAATTCTGTTTTATCTGCCAAATTTCTTCTAGAACATCCATGTAATCGGAGTACCAGAGGAGAGAAAGGAGCAGAAAAAATATTTGAAGAAATAATGCCTGAAGATTTCTCAAATTTACTGAAAAACAATAACCTACACATCCAGAAAGCCCAATGAACTCCATGGAAGACAAATTAAAAGAGATCCACAGACGTATCACAGTAAAAATGGTCAAACACAGAAGAAAATCTTAAAAGGAGCAAGAGAAAAATGAGTTGCTACTTACAAGGTACTCCCAACAAGATTAATGGCTGACCTATCAGCAGAAACAACAGAAACCAGAAAGCAGTGGGATGCCATATTCAAAGTGCTCAAAGAAAAAGAATCCTATATCCAGCAAAACTATCTTTCAAATATGAAGGTGAACTAAAGACATTATTGGATAAACAAAAACCAAGAAAATTTGGTTGTTTGTAGACCTGTCTCACATACTAAAGGAAGTATTCATGCTAAAAGCAAGGGAGCCTACGTGGTAATTTAAATCTACCAAAAAAGACAAAGAGCACCAATAAAATCAGTTTAAATGAGGAAAAAAAAATCCATAAAAAAATTAAAATATCATAAATTAGAAAACATTCACTTAATGCAAAAGAAAGCAATAAAGGACAAACAGAGAAACTAAGGTCATACATAAAACAAAAAGTAAAATAGCAAGTAAATCAAACCATATCAATAGTTAACATTAAATGCTGAGTGGAGGGGCGCCTGGGTGGCTCAGTCGTTAAGCATCTGCCTTCAGCTCAGGTCATGATCCCAGGGTCCTGGGATGGAGCCCCGCATCGGGCTCCTTGCTCGGGGGGAAGCCTGCTTCTCCCTCTCCCACTCCCCCTGCTTGTGTTCCCTCTCTCACTGTGTCTCTCTGTCAAATAAATAAAATCTTTAAAAAAATAAAAATAAAAAATAAAAATAAATCAAAAAATTAAAAAAGAATAAAAAAATATGATACTTACATTTTATTAACATAAGGATGGTAATTAATAGCTCCTTAACTCCATGATAATAACAGTAAACTGCAAAATCTATTTACTTTAGCACTAGGGTAGGATAAATGTTACTCATAAGTCTAGTACTGAGTGGTAATTGTAAGGGAGACCAGGAAGTCACAATTAGTAGAGTTCTTTGCTTATTATTCCTTCCTTTTTTAACACTGTTCCCCTATTCCCTGTGCTTAATTCCTTACAGCCCAAGGGAGAATGAGTTTACCAGATAGCTTCTTTCTGTTACAGTAGGAATCAGCACAGATAGGCTGGGGGAAGGGTACTGGGGCAGTTTAAGATGAGCTCAGTCTTGGCTCCCTTGAGTCTTGAGATGTTCATGAACCACCCAAGTGGAAGTGTAGAAGAAGAGCATGCATATTCACACCCAGAATTCACAATGGAGATCCAGACAGAAGACAGAGGTTGATGTATGGAGGGTAGTTGATGTTGGCACACTGGATAAGATCACCAAGGGAAACCATGCAGTGTGACATGAGAAGAGGTGAAGAATGGAGCCCTGTATGCTGGTGTTTGAGTTTCCCAGGGAGCAGCCTCTGACACAGAGTTTTGTGCTTAGGATGTTTATTGAGGAGTGCACTTGGAATCCACACCTACAGAAAGGGTGTGGAGGAAGCACGGTTAGGCAGAGGGAGAAGTTGAGTTGCAATGCCGCCTCCAGGTGGAATGACCTGGCCCAAATTACCAGCCCTTTATGCTCTGCCTTCATCAGTTAATCATTGGATATGTGTCCTCAGAACAGTGTGGACATGAAGGCCTTCTTTGCAGCTGAGGCCACATCAGGCTGAGCTGAAAGCAGTCCCTGTCTGTACTCCCAGCAGTTACAGTAACAAGTCCTTTCCTATAGAGGGACCTGGGCAAAATGTCCCCATGTCCACCACACTGAGAAATGCAGAAATGTAAGGGGTAAGCAGAGAAAGAAAAGTCTAACATTCAGAAGTTCTAAAGAGCAGGTAGAGAAGTAGTAAGACAATAAACAGCTTGTGCAGTGTTGGGAGTGCTGGAGGCCAGAGGAAGAAGGAGGGACTGGGAAACAATATTAAGTGCTATTTTTAAAAAACAAATAAAATAAGGACCATCAAGTGTAGATAAATGTCAAGAGTTTATAGCTACCAGTAGAGGTACAGGCTTTTACATGAAGATGAAGCACTAATGGTCCAAAAATGGCATGGAATATAAAAAGTTACTGAGATTAAATCTTAACCCAATACTATGTGAGGTTGGAAGAATAGGCCAAATACGCTTAAATGGGCCAGTTCAGATCAAATGTCTTCAAGGGGATGTCAGGTTTCAGTTAAGGCAAGAGTTCCAAGTGGTTTCCAATATCAAAGGTTTGGTTCACCACATCGAATATTCCAAAGCACAACAGGAAAGCTTAGAAGGGGGAAGAGGGAAGGGAATGGAAGGATGGAGAAGGCAGGGGCACGGGAATGAGCTATATGATTTTGACCCAGGTAAAAATATTCACCCAGCAGCCTGGAGTGGAGTGAGATTATAGGAAAGAAGGAATGCTCAAAGGGGCTTCTAGTGCTTTAGATGGGAAATTGAGGCATGGGAAGATTTCTAACCTCAAGATTGCCAAAATTACTTGTGTCCGCAGGCCCAGTCTAAAAAACCCTCTAGGGAAGGAGTCAATCATTTTGCTTGATTGAGGGTGTTGCAAGGGATATCTCAGGTGAACGACAACAGGGTTGACTTGTTTTCAGGATTTCTACAAACATCAAATTCAGCAGAAGCCCTCAGTGGTTGAGAGCGGTCTTAGAAGGCATCAATGGGTGTACTCCATTTTTAAAAAATATTATTTATTTATTTATTTTGGCGGGGAGGGGCAGAGGAAGAGACTCTTTCGAGCAGACTCCCCACTGAGCCCAGAGCCCTATGCAAGACTTGATCCCAAGACCCATGAGATCATGACCTGAGCCGAAACCAAGAGTCTATCACACTTCAAGGACTGAGCCACCCAGGCAACAACAATGGACATACTCTTAAAGAACTACCACAATGACAACATTCCTTTCCCCCTTTTTCCTCCTCTGTTTAGTTCTATGTATTAAACGATAAATATTTATTGAGAATTTATAGTTCCAGATAGCTGTCCTATAGCTTGAGGATTCAGAGATAAATAAAGCACATCCTCCGTCCTCCAGATGCTCAGAGCACAAAAATTCTAGCGTAGTTATAACTGTCAAGAAAAATGCTATGCGACAGTCATGCAAACAAGCACTCACAACCTGGAATAAATCAGAGCCAGTCAGATATCAAGCTGTTGATAATTAAGGATTTTAATAAAAGTTGAGAAATATCCCTGGCACCATTCTCCACACATTTCCTACTTCTGCGGCTCACTGCTGTCAGGTGTAACATTGCAAAGATATTATTGAGGAAAGGACAGTGAAAGTAGAGTCAGTGACAGATTTTTAGAGAAAATACCTGCATAGTTATTATTCTACTCATTGCCACATCAGTCTGGAAGAGCAGAACATGCCAACTGTTTTAGCCACCTACCTTCTAGTCGGGCTTCCCACTCACTAGGCCAGAAGGGATCACTTGTCTTTCATGCCTATCCTGGATCATAACTGATCTTCTTGTTCCATCCTCCACTTCCTCTCTTCTTATCAGCTTGCAAGTGTTGGCAGAACACTTCAGACTAAGGACTGATTTGGGAGCCGACCCCAAAACAAGCTCAGGCTACCCCTCTCCCCATGGTCCATGGTCACCTCTCACCAAAACTAGGTTCTCACTAGTGAATAATGGCTCTAGCCTCACATCTTGGCAAGGGGGTTTAGGTCTCATCACCAGGGAAAATATTAAATTGCTATAATTTATTCACGAGACATTTATTGAGTGCTTGCTAGGGGTCAGAAATCGAGATGAGTAAGACGTGGTCCCTTCACTAAAGAATAGAGGAGGGAAAACCAACAAAATATTCTCTGAGAGAAAAATGGATTGCTTAGGAAGCAAGCATGAGACATGGACAAAATCATTCCACTAACTTCTTTCATGGAATAATAAATGCCTGAAAATAGTTAACAGCTAATGACGTAACCTATTCCCTATCATCAATGACAGGATCCCGGTGTTATAAGTCAAACTCTATTTGCATGATTATCCATACAAATATTTAACATATGTGAACATATACCATTCATTCATATAGTCATCATACACACAGAGATGTTCAATTCTGAAACTTAAGTATCGTGTATACATTTCACTTATTAATATTTGTTGAGCACCAATTCTGTGCAGAGATCTATTAGACACTAAGAGACTTACAAGATGAATTAGACACAAAGTCTCTTTTAAAAAGCTTTCATTTAAATAATCAATATTAACTTTTTTATGGACAGTTTTCACCAAATTTGGAAGACATATTTGGAATGTACTGCCTTAAAATACAGATTATGTGGCATACTGGAAATTCACTCAGGGGGGACTTCAGAGAATCCCTCAACCAGATAGGCTGCCTTCCCAGATATTAGCTATTTGGAGCCACCCATCATCTAATGGTACCTTGTTTTTTGGAGAGAGGCATTTCTTCTTCTTTGCATGCAATCTTAGCAAGATGGTAAATCAAGGTATCTAGCTGTCTCACAAGAGATGCTGAAGGGCCTCCTATGAATGCTCCCCACCTCTGAGAACAGCCAGAGGCAGGGAAGTGAACTAAAATTGACCAAACAGCCTCTCTCTCCCAAGACGTAGAATTTTGAACAGAGTAATCCAGAAAAAGAATAAATTACTGGAGCCGGCATACCCAGTGGTGAATTCAGAGTGAGGTTGGCTGCTTCCCCTGGCAGTGAGATCTGTGGTAGGTTCTGGTCTCTATTTTAGGCCTGGTTCTTCAGCCTTCCAAGGGATTTTGTAAGTTTCCCTATGGTCTTTTAATAAATTACCTTAAAAAAAATTCATCCAGCCACCATTCTGTTGCTTTCAACTAAAGAACCCTAAGTGATACCACAGGCATCTCCCAAGGACAGCTAGAGGTCCACATGGCTGCTAATGGGAAGAGAAATACAAAAGTCACTTATACACAGAGATTTCAAATATGAGTCCCATAGTGTAACTCATCAGACATTCCAAACTCCAGACATCGCTTTGTGACAGAACTGCTTCTCACCTGGACTCCCTGATGTAGAAATAAGGATTTATTTACTTAATGATGGCTAACAGTTGTCTTGAAAATGTAGAACTCAAATACAACATAATTAAAATTCAGAAGGAAAGGAGGTCATTACCACAAAAGGACAGGTAAAGTGTTACGAAATGCCAAGGAAAGAAACTGTGAAAAAGCCAAGGAGACATCTCAAAGGAGAGGATATTGAGCCAGGTGATCAAAGGAATTCACAATTCCTTGATCTTTGAATAAAATAAACAAGTAAGTCATAGAGGCACGAGATTATGGATGTTGAGTAGTTAAACTTGGCTAAAGCTTAGGGTCAGTGGTGAGAGGCAATGGAAAGTCAAGGTTGGAAAAGCAGTTTGTTGATACAACTAAGGGACACATAAGTTTCATATCTATATCTACTCTAATCAATGGTGTGTGTGTGTGTGTGCGCGCGCTACACGAAAGCAAGCACTGAACTTCACGTACCATTCTACGTGTTGAACTGTCTAGGTTTCAGCGGCATCCACTAAGTTTAGGTCTAGTAACTTTAATGAATTGCAGAGAGGTTCTTTTCTCATGACTTGCTATGTGCCTTTGAGAGGTTTTAAGGAAACCTGACACAGTTAATCTTGTGTTTGTATTGCCTTCTCTGGAAACCACTGAAATCAAGTCTAGATACCATGTCCATGAAATACCTAGTCTGTGATGGGCATATGGCAGATGCATGGTAAACAGCAGCTTCTTTCTCCATGACTTTCTTCATTAAGGCTTTGGTGAAGCATCTCCATGATCTTCAGAAGTATCTTCGTGGATCCTACTCTCCTTCAATTATCATTCTTTTCCTAGTCTAGAAATGTTTGTCATCATTTTCTAAATATGTGTTTTAAAATTTGGAAAACAAACTGGACACAATATTCTCTAGAATCAGAATATCAGTGATTCTTCCCAACTGAGGTAGGTAACAAATATTCAACCCAGTCATAAATACAGGATGCAAAAGATGTAACTTTATTTTCTAAAATTCGCCTTAAGTTTCAACCCTTATTCCATCAGTCCTTGGCATGTGTTAAATACTCAACATCTGTTTGTTGAATGAATCAATAAATGAATGAATAAATGAATTTGTTAGCACACCTTTAGTCAGCAAGTCCAACTCCCTACCTAGTGCATTAATCTTTTTGGACAATGAGGCACCCAACTCTTTTAAACCTTTCTAGTTTTTTGCTAACTTTGAAAGGTAAATTGACATTTTACTATAGTTGTGGCCAATAAGAAAACCATGTGTCCTAGTCTTCTAAGCTAGTTTGGATTTTAAGTATTCTATCGTAATGGTCAAATCACAAAAATCACAGGATTTTGTGTTTCAGGAAATATGATCACTGTATATAATTTCTATTGTTACTATCATACCTAGATTATCCTCATCACATTTGGTTTTCTTCCTTCCTTTTTTATCCTCTAAGGTTTTTCTGGGAAAATCAAGTGACAAGCTAACCAAGAGTGAATGGAGCAGCGGGCAAGACAAAAAGATGCCCCAAAACTATCACGAGAGGCAGTTTGACAATAAGCCTCTACAGCACTGAAGACAACCTGGTTGTGTGGGGGAATTGGGCCAACCACCTGGATAGCCTGTGGGTCAGAAGGGGGAGTGGTCTAACAAAGGGAGGCAAAGAGTCAGCCCAGGTCACTGAGATCTTACTGACCTAAGTAATGAATGAGATGCCCTCAAGTCATGGGCCCTTACTGGGCAATTGTAAATTGTTGGCTACACACATTGCAACACCTCAAGACTTAAGTCTGTGGCCTTTGGCAGCTTTTGATTCAGAGATATCCAGTAATTGGGGTAATCAAGGCTTTGCATAAGCTGAAAATACTGAACCAAAGAAAACCAATTAACTTGGGAGTAGTTTTAAATCAACTTTTTCCCCCCTATAATCACTCTGCCTTGTGTTTTACTTCCATGCTTTTCAAATATGTGTGAATTGCAAATGGATTTGCACACAGTCTCCATTTTGACTCAGCAGGAGACAAATGGTCTTCTTAGGTTCTTCTGGTTCCTTCCAAACAGTCCGAGAGCAAAGGTCTCAGATCTCAACTGTCAAAAGTTAAATTTGCAACCAGCTTAGGACCTCAAGGTCACACTCTTCAGAAACTCATTTTTCTTTAGGATTTAATCAAGACACATAATATCCCCATATTACATCTGTGGACAGAGATTCCAAGAAGTGATGGTAATTGCCCAATGTCACTGAGGGAGGTAAAGTGCCCCAATTCTACCAACACTTGCTGGTAATGTCAGCTGTTCTCTCTATATATTCCTGAACTCAAACTTGTTTCCCGTGGCTCCTCTTGACTCACCTAGAAAAAAAAGGCTTGCAAGGATAAGGGCACATAGGGAAAGACTATAGGTGAGAATTTCTCAGTTACGGGTAAGAATTTCCTCAAATTTGGAAATATCTAGTCCCTGCCTTGCACTAAATGTTCAAATTCTGGAATTTCAAATTCTGTGAACTTTCTCTTTAAGACAGTCTACAGAGTAGGTAGTCGAGGATTTATAAACATCAGAGGGCTCTGAGCAGATTCTGTCATGGTATTATTCTTTTTAAAACACCTATTTCCTGGTCTGTAGCAGAGTGTTAAAATGATTGATGAACAAATAAGTTCATAGTAGTTGAAGCAAACAGTGCTTACCCAGCTGAACCAACTACAAATCATACATCATTTTTTAGCATTAAATCCTTTGCGTGTTGCAAAAAAATAAAAAATAAAAAGCCACACACCCACAATTCTTAATGACAACACAGAGGGAAACGGGTGATTTTTGCATCAATCAAATGCTACTGTTTTTCTTAGAAACAATTCCCAACCCAAAAGGCCTCTGTAATGGTGAGCTGTGGGCTAGATGTCTTATTCCTCCTTTCTGGGCTACTTCCAGAAACATTTGCAGTAGTACAAACACATCTTTCATCCTTAATACACTTACAACTGAAGATGAAAAAAAGCACAATGCACTGCTATCAAGATACTAACCTCATTCATCTTGAAATACTATTGAAGCAGCTTATGGCTTTAGTACTGAAGAGTTTTCAAGTCAACCCTGTACATGTTCGTTAAGCACCTATATTTTCAGGGTGGCAGCAGAGACACAGAGATGAATACAACTGAAACATAGCCCCTGTGCATTTTATTTTATAGTTAGGGAGATGTCAGAGATAAAGAAGGAAAGAGTGACCACAGAGTGTGGATAAATGCAATGACAAGTGTGCCTACGAGAGACAGAAGAGTCCTAGAGGGGGCACTTATCACCTGCTTGGAGTGGTCAGTGGGGACTTCCCAGAGGAGGTGAGGTCAGAACAGGACTTTAAAGAATCGAATCAGTAGGTCTCACGGTCAAGAACGTGGGTGTGCCCTCTGGGGACAAGGAGTAACACGTGAAGAGTTATGACTGGCAGCAACTGGGGGCTGTTGAAATATAAAGGAAGGGGTGCTGAGATCTGTCAGAATGAAGTGGGAGGGAAAACACAAGGAAGACTTTATGGCATGGGGACCAAGAAGGCTTTATTTATTCGAATCTTCCAAAAAGTAGCCATACTCTTCCCCTCTCTCTTTTGAAAATTCCTGATATGTATTCCTTTGGGCAGTACCTATTGGAGAGAAAAGGCTACCAAATATTGAAGGCAGAATTATTTTTTTTCCGGGGCACCTGGGTGGCTCAGTCGTTAAGCGTCTGCCTTCGGCTCAGGGCATGATCCCAGTGTTCTGGGATCGAACCCCCCATCAGGCTTCCTGCTCAGCGGGGAGCCTGCTTCTCCCTCTCCCACTCCCCCTGCTTGTGTTCCCTCTCTCGCTGCATCTCTCTCTGTCAAATAAATAAATAAAATCTTTAAAAAAGAAAAAAAAAAAGAATTACTTTTTCCCAAATAGATATATTCCTTCCCCTCCAATATGGGTTTCTACAAAACTCAAGGTCACAGGTGCCTAGTGGTTAGAGCAAATTGGCTTTGGAGTCAGGCAGGTCTGAGTACAATTCTCCATCTACCATGTATGCCCTGAAAAGTTATTTAAACCTTTAAATGTATGTTTTCCTACCCGTATTATGGCTGCTATGTGAATTAAATGACACGTACATACCACAGTGTCTGGAGTGTAATAAGTATCAGAACACAATAGCTACTGCCATTATCATTATTTTTTTTATTGGCAGTTTCCTAGCATAACATTATGCTTGTGTCAGGTGGGTAAATAAACTGTCTCACTGTAAATCCCTCCAACTAAGCTCAATGGCAAATAGATTGCATACGGTGGAGCTTGCTTCACCCCTGGGAGCCTTAAAATGTGCTAAGGAGAGAAACCACCAGGGTCCTAAAGACAGGACCCTATCCCCAACTTACCCTGTCACTTGCCTCCAGTGGGAACTCTCTCGGGCCCCCGAATGATTAAGCAAAAATGCCCAGAAGTGTAGACAGATGTTCTCATAAAATCCTGATTGTGCGTATATGGAAATTGTGGCGTCTCCCATGGCAGCCAGAATGCTTGCTGGAATCAGGAGCCAGGTTTTTATATGCAGCTCCCTCATTCTGCACTCTGCAGGGGCATTTGGTAAAATCTTGAGCTTTAAATCCATAGAGTACAATGGAAATAGCTTTATTAGCAAGATCTGAGGATATTTATTCTTTCCAGAAATATTTTCTTAAACAACCTGAACTATTTATTCAATCCTGAATATTAGAAGAAAATTGGAAGTTGAGGTAAAAGTAGTGGGACTATTCAAGCTGATCTCCAAAGAATGAAGAATTTCTTTAGAATAGAGAAATGGAAATGTGTCAGGCCCCTTTTCCAAAAGCAAAATCGAATGTTTGTTTGTGGATGAAAATCTGTTCTGTATGAGATTGGAGTTTTAGAATGGTCACTTTCATGATTTCTATTTTGAAAAACATGCCAGGGGCGCCTGGGTGGCTCAATCCGTTAAGCATCTGCGTTCAGCTCAGGTCATGATCCTGGGGTCCTGGGATCAAGCCCCATATTGGGCTTCCTGCTCAGTGGGGAGTCTACTTCTCCCTCTCCCTCTGCCCCTCCCCCTGCTCGTGCTCTCTCTCTCAAATAAATAAAATCTTAAAAAAAAAAAGAAAAGGAAAACATGTCAGTCTTATTAACAAGATGATACCTGGATCTCTGTCACAGAAATGAAAGTGCCTTATCATTTCATAAGTATATTCTGCATTGCCAAAATACATATCTCTCCTAGCTCTCCTTCACCAAGTTCTGGGGCTGGATTTTCACACTGTCTTCTCGTGCATTCCCTGGCAGCATGAGGTCACTGGTAAAAGCTGAGCTCCAATACGAAACTTCACCAAAGTTAATTTATGAATTAAACTGTACCACCTAACCACCAGATCTCTACCACCCTAGCCATAAACAATCAACAAATATTTGGGGGGTGTCTAGTTTTATGTCCAAAACTGTGCTAAGTACCATGCAGAAATGCCAAGGGATAAATTATGTTCTTTGAGATTCTGAATTATGTAACATTATGAGGGGAAGAAGGTCACAGATATTAACATGCAAAACCAAGAGCAAACAACAGATTCAAAGCAATGTGGTATTGAGAAAGCTGAAGATTTAAAAGAGAGTATGCTAGGTTTAAAATCTTGTTATGTGACTTAGTACTTGTGAAATCATAGTATTAATTTTATTGTGCTAAGTTTTAGTTTTCTCAATTCTAAAGTGGGGGTTAGGCTTATGGGAGTGTTGTAGGATCAAGCACAATAATCTACATAAAAAAGTGTATTGTAAGCTTCAAAGTCCCATACAATAGTTAGATATTATTAAAAGTACCAAATCCTATGGTATATACTTTACATTCCCTTTTAAGGTTTTCTTAAACAGTGACCACTGAGTGATTTGTAATATCTAGCTTAACAAGTTAGTATACTACAACAGCAAAATTCTAAGAAATTTAAAAAACATATATAATTGCATCCCACCAATTGGATTTCTCATGCCATTTAATCACATTCTTATGTTTTTGATTTGGGGTCTCCTGAGTCCCCAAATTCTTGAGAATTCAAATTGACAAATAAATGTAAGACACGATTTTTTCAAACTATTGTTATTAGTTGGGAACCTCATTGCAAGACAGTAACTTTAGAAGACCTGGAAACAGACATGATTTCAACATGATCTTGCCCATGTGGATGTTACTTTTGTTTCAGGAACTATTTTTGAAAACTTGATGTGTCAAGTATGGAAAAATGAAGGATCATGACCAAGTTTCAAAGGAGGCCCTAGTACCACTCACACAGATTTGCACCTGGATGCATTTACACGCGAACGATTTCATTTGCATGCACAAATTGAGTAATTAGGCAGCTAACTACAAGATCAGCAAATGTAAATGCTTATTAGCCCATCAACAAATTTGTGCTCATAAAAAATTTCCAATCATAGCTTGTAGTCCAATTTCTTTTCACCTTTTAAATATTGGCAATATTCTTATAAGTTCCTTAAATTTTCAAGAATTGGGGGTTATTTGCCAAATAAACATACTCTCTGAAGTGTTAATCTTTCACAAACTTCTCAGTTTCAAAGAAGGATTGAAAGATGCTCTATTATTAGCAAAAACGATAAATTTCTCAGAAAATCGAATGTGATATGTATGTGTATATACAGGTGTAAGTGCATATGTATATTTACATATGTACACACATATATACACATGCACACACACATATATACTCCTTATTTACAGGTACATTTTTTAAAATTGAATTTTATTACTGAAATGGATCTTACTACTTGCTCATTTCTTTGTTGTTTGGACTATAAAACTAAGAAGCAGAATAAACAAATACCTCTAGTTGGTTGCACAGCTGGGGATTTGATTCTATGTCTCCTGATTCATCCTATTATATCAGCATCCTCTCAGGAAAGAGAATATCCAAATAAGGCAAAAAGTTAAAATCAATGTATGCAAAAATTCTCTGATATTATTCAAATGGGCTTTTCCTTCTTATCTTTTAACAAGATAACTTGAAACATCTGACATAATTTGACAGTTGGAGCAGAGTCTGGGAGTTAGGGAAACAAATTCTCAGGCTTTATGAAAGTCTGGGCCCTCAAAACGTCAAATAATGTGTTTCTAGCCTTTTTGTTGCCAAGTAAGGACACTGAAAAAAACTACTATAATTCACTCATAGTGCAATTCATAAAATGAAGAAGATTCTAGTACCAAAGAAATTGAAAAGATATGATCACAGAATAAAGGACTATCCTATAAATTAAATGAATTTAGTTTTGCGTAAAACTATGTAAACAAAGTTTATTTAAACCCTTTTTTCTCAGTCTGTTGCTGGCAAGTTAAGAAGTTCTTCCATATGTTAAGCCAAAATTGACTTCCTCAGAACTTTCACCCATAGTACCAGTGTGGATACTAGTGTTTCTTCCAGAACACACACACAAGTTCAATGTCAGATCACTAGATACTTGGGCAAGCACAGCATGGGGGGCAGAGACAACCAAGGTTAAATAAAGAACCCATGTCTTAAAGGGCAGACAAAAAGATCTAAAAGACATTACTTAGGATTTTAGAAACTATTTGACAAAATTCCATGCCAAAGACCATTTAAATAATTGTGTCACTATCATATTTACAGCAATGACCAACGGGCACTGTGCCACTTAAAGGTAATTTTACATCTATCATTTCATATATTACTACATATTTGCATTATTGTAATAGTTACATATATATTTGTTAACTATCCTATGTTTGAAGTCATATCGGAATTTTTTTTCCTAATGAGAAATTAGAAGATACAATGTGCAGAGTTAAGTGAGGACACCTTGGGATAAAGTGAAGGCAACGAAAGTCCTCAGGTATCATAGATTTTAACCTGTGTACCTTTGTTCTTGCTGCTCTTTTTGACTAAAATGACCTTTATCTTATGATCTTATGACCTTATCTTAACTTGCGAAAGATTCATTACAAGGCTTTCCACCCTATCAGGTCCAATTGCTTTTCCATCCTCTTCTCATTTGTACTTTATACGTAAAAACATTATTGCACCTCTGTTGGGTTTTGTTTGTGTCGGTTTTCCTAGTATATCATAACAGCCTCAAGGTCAAAAACTGAATCTTACTATTTTCTATACATTTTATCCCATCTCAGGTTGAATGTCACTTTCCTCAGAAAATCTTCCTGCATGAGAGGGTAAATTATGGTTCGCTGTTGGGTGTTAGGTCAGCACTAACACCATGCTCCTTGAAACCTCTGTCACCTCTTGCCTAGTTCACCCACTGGACCACAACATCCACCAGGGCATGGCACACAGTGAAGCCCATGAAATATTCATGACTAACAAAGTGAATTACACAAAGTCATTACTCAAGGAAATTCTTACATGGGATTGTTAATAGAAGTTCAATATTTTATAGGTGTCCTGGAATTTCTAGATTTCTTAGAGGGTAGCGAAATATGAACAATTCAACTGCCACCCCAAGTATAACACTGAGAATTGCAGAATGCATCATCACCTTTCAAAACAATTTTCTCTATATCTGTAAGGAGGGTGGTCCTTCTCTGTGCCACTCGAGTCTCCAGGGAAGAACAGAAGTGTACCTCTGTGTCTCTGAAGCCTAGCAGGGAGCTCTGCAAGTAATAGGCATTCAAAAAGCAATCGTTGAATAAAGAAAAGTTCTAAAACTTCAGGGAATTACTCAAAGGCTACGATTGTATTGGTAATGTTTACATCTCTGAATGAAGAGTACCTCATGTTTGCAATGTAATTTTAATTCCTTTTTTTGTAAGTCTGAAGTATTTCAGAATACAGTTATTTTTATTGTGTGGAAACACATAAGACTTACCGTCTTCACCATTTGCTTAGTAAAAGGTGAAAGATTTATTGATCTTATCCTAAATATTTTTAAGTATACAGTACGGTAGTGTTTCCTGTATAACCTTACTGTGCAACAGATCTCTAGAACTTTTTGTTCTTGTAAACCTGAGACTCTATACCCAGTAGACAACTGCCCTTCCCCCCCCCAAGCTCCTGGCAAGCACAATTCTACTTCTGTTAGGTAATTTACGTAAGTAGAATCATGCAGTATTTGTCCTTTTGTGACTGGCTTACCTTACTTAGCATAATGTCCTCAAAGTTCATCCACGCTGTAGCAGATTAAAGAATTTACTTCCTTTTTAAGGCTGAATAATATTCCACTGTATCTACATACCACATTTTGTATATCCATTCCTCCACTGATGGGCATTCAGGTTGCTTTCACATCT
Source organism: Ursus maritimus (assembly GCF_017311325.1). Classification (NCBI taxonomy): domain Eukaryota; kingdom Metazoa; phylum Chordata; class Mammalia; order Carnivora; family Ursidae; genus Ursus; species Ursus maritimus. Next base: position 13,604,152 of record NW_024423344.1, on the reverse strand, counting down.
TGGTTATTGTGAATAGTGCTGCAGTGAACAGGTGTGTGTCAGAACATGGTTTTGAAAAACCTTGGATCCTCTTTGACTCACATATTAACCAAGTTCTCAAAGCTTTTCTCCATCTCTCTTCTATCCCTGCCTTCCTCTCTAGCTGACATTTCTTTGAATTCTGTTCTGGCGCTTTCTGCTTCACACCTGGAGGGCTAGAACAGTGCCTTCATTTTTCTTCCACTCTTCCATCTCTTCCTACTTCGTTATTTTACACAATGCCATCCATCCATCAACTTTCCTAAAACCGCCACATTAATCACATTAATGCCATGTGAAAAACCTTTAGTGAATTTTCACTGTCTATGGTAAGTGGGGCCTGACTTCAAAGGTCCTCTTTCCCTTCCAGCTTTGTCAATTCTTTCCCCAAGTCTAGGTTTTGCCAGTTGCCAGGCTTCTGCCAGGCAGAGTGAGAGCAGAAAGGTAGCAGAGGGAAGACCCTGGAGAAAGGAGCTGGTGAACCATGCCCTCAAGGAAGATGCCATAGGGCTGCAGCCAAGATTTAGGGTCCCCAGAACAAAGCCAGTGGGACACATTTGGGGTAAAAGTTAAGCCACAACGAAGGAGGAGACAGAAGAGTCACATGCATGCACTGACACATACACATACACAGACACACACACACACACACACACACACACACACACATATTGCAGCTATACCGCAGACTCACTGAAACACAGATACAAACACCGACACGTGCGTGACACACACACACATGCAATGACAAAGCTGCGAGTCACTGGACTGGGAGTTGAGAATGAAGCCACATCCATCTTACTCAATCAGTCAGTCCTCCCAGAACAAAACCAGGGCAGCTCACACTGCATGCAGTCAGGAGCAAGGAGCTCAGATAGGTCAGGGAGGGGAGCAATGGGGAGCTGGGTGACTTGTTTCACCTGCCCTTGTCCATCTGGTTTTACTTTTTTTAAAGTGATGTTTAAAATTTAAATTGTATTATGTTTGCATGTGGACAACTTTGCAAAGATGAACGGGAAAATAGGCAATGTACATGTTCATAGGCACATATACATATATATATAACATTCCTACGTTACTAAACATTTATCCTATGCATCAACTTTAATGCTGCATAGTACTCCACAGATGGATTTAAGCAGCCCTCTATTCATTTATATTTATGAGACCATCTTTTGCAGAATCTTGGCCATTTCCCAAAGGTAGATTCCTGGAAGTAGGACTGTGTGATAATGGCTATGAGCAATTTTAAATATTGCTGATAAATATTGTTAAACTTCTCTCAGGAAGTCCGTACCAATGTGTAAGAACTCTGCCTTACAACTTTCCCCAACACTGAGTATTTTAAACCACTGCTATATAAACCAGCCTGACCTTCATTCAAAAATAATATCAGGCAAAAAAAGAATCAGCAGATATTTGAGAGAATATATTTGCACAAATGAAAAGAACCAAGATGAATAGGTAGAACAATTGCTCCAGTGAAAACATATAATTCAGGGGATAGAAGGGAGCTTGAAAATTTCTTTTTTATATCCTCAGAGAAATACGAGAAGATATTAAAACCATAAAACAAACTACAGTATAGGCTGCTATGAAAAGGAACAATCACAGAAAAAGATATTTCTTGGTAATTAAAAAATATGATTTCCAAAATGAAAAAAAAAAAAAATCAATAGAAGTGCTGGGAGATGCCCTTGCAGAAACCTCCCAAAATATAGAGCAAAAGAAAAAAGGTAGAAAATCTGAGTGACTAGCTGTCTGGACTGGCCTGTCTTATTAGAAAAAATAAAAACAAATAAAAACATTGTGTTAAGAAACAAGAGTCAGAGAGAATTAATAAGCAGGTGGGAGAAAGTACAAGGATCAGCACATTTTCAATCAGTGAGTCAGATTTTGACAAATCAAGAAAGAGAGATTTACAGGTATTGCTTAGAGTTAGAAAGGTAACCACCAGGAGAATCAAAACTACTGGTATCCACTAGAATTTAGGGTGAGCAGAGAAGAGGGGGTACTGGAGTTAATTCTCCTTTCGTATCAGTGAGACAAGAGATGCTGTTGATCTTTTTTTTTTTTTAAGATTTTATTTATTTGACAGAGAGAGACAGCCAGCGAGAGAGGGAACACAAGCAGGGGGAGTGGGAGAGGAAGAAGCAGGCTCCCAGAGTAGGAGCCTGATGTGGGACTCGATCCCAGAACACCAGGATCACGCCCTGAGCCGAAAGCAGACGCTTAACGACTGCACCACCCAGGCGCCCCTGTTGATCATTTTTTTTAACCAAGAATTAAAGATGTCTGCATATTATTTGGCATTATAGAGGTAATCGCCAGAATTGCTACAAGCTAAAATGATTAATTTTAATTTAAAATTATTACTTGTTAATATGTACTTTTCCGTGTTCTAGTTTTCTATGTTACTGGAATTTTTTCCACTAGGCGCATATAATTATTTTATAAAAATAAAAATTACATTTCATCAAGACAAGACGATTCACCAAGCTAACTCAAACATGCATACGTACAGTTATACTGTACAGAAACAATGCACTGGGTGTAATTTCGGAGGTAACATGTGGGAAGGATGTTGGGGGCTAGCCTTGGAAAGCTTTGTCCTCTAATTACTTGCAGGAGACCCTTCGGGGAGCTTAGGAAAGCTTTAAGAGGTTCTGAGTATGAGGCTATTCCACGGTATATTCTATAGCTATAAACAGGTCGGACTTGCAGTTAGGAAACACGTGTTTGGAAAGGGGGAGAATCCATTTGCATTTGGAGGGGTTAGTTGGGAGGCGAAAACAGGAAAGAAGAGCCGATAACAGGGCAGCAGATTAGACTAGAGCTGATAAGTAAAGGATCTTAAAGATGACAAGAAGGTAAAGATTTTAGCTGCAGGCTCACTTGTCAAAAATTATTGCAAAGAGCTGGTAGCCAAATTCAACAGATAAACTGCTTAAAAAAAAAAAAAAAGGTTTCTGGTTTTCTCCTAGCACTTTATGTATTTGTCATGGCCTTCTGAGGTTGAAAAAAAATATTGTTCTTTTTTTCTAAGGCATTATCGCCCATAAAATCACTCCATCCCTACAACATTGAGGTACACATATATACCCTGTGAATTACTCTTCCTCAGGAAGAATAATCTCGGCCTGCAGCAAATAGCTGTTGCCGGCTCCCCCACAACACTATTCTACCATTAGTTCAATTTACTGGGCTCACACACACAGAAACCCTTTTTGTTATGTATTTCTTATGGTTATCCATATTAGAAGTAATGACCCAAAGTTTCAATGCCCAAAGTAACCGAGGAGGAAACTACGTAGGGACTGCCATTGTGTTCAAAATTACACACATGGCATGCAAACTTTGGGAAAGTATAATCTTGCTCCTTGACCGAGCTCCCTTCTTTGATTTGACCATCTTATTGATTAAGCAATGTGGATAAATTTTAAAAATATCTCCTATCTGTTAAAAAGAAAGAAGTACAAGGCCTATCCTGGTAGAAGAGAACAACATAAGTAGAGTTATCTGTAACAGTAGTAGTCCTCTGCTATTTCAAACAGGGACTCAAAGACAACCAGTGAGTTTTTCCTAGAAGCTATCATTGGTGAAAGGAAAGTGTTCTTTCATCTCAGAATTTCTAATGCCTTAACTCCTTCATTGCAGCTGCAAAGACAGAAATACTCTTTTAAATGAGGCATCCATTCTAAGTTTATTCTTATGCTAGGTCAAAAATAATAAATTAGTTTTATAGAATTGTTTGAAAGAAACAGTGTCACACATAAGGAATCCAAGAAGTAACAAATTCTAATGATCTCGAATCTTTACTAAACCATTTTTCTTTGGTTTAAAGATGGAGAAGGCTGAGTTAGGGAGTGCCATTTTAAAGGAATGGCAAGAAGCTTTGTCATTTGGTCGACTTGATCTGTTGGCCATCATTCTTAACGTGGCAGCTGGTGATAGCTAGTATGTTACACAATCTGGAGGATTCTAAATATCTTGGGTTAGGTACAGGTAGAGGTTAGCTTTTAAAGTGATTTCTTGGACTTTAGTTTCTTTGCTTCTTTAATAGGCATATGGAACACAGCAGTGCCTGCAGGCAGGCACTATGAAGAATCAGATTTCCAGAAAAATACTAATTAAATAAGGACCATTTGAAAAAAATGAAATTTGGAATATGAGCATTTCTGTTAAAATTGACACCTCGTGTGTCAAAGTGGGTGAGTTTCTTCTGTTGCCTCACCATCCATTCCCAGGTCCTTCTCCAAGATCTTGAACAAGAAACTATACCTTTACCACTGTTGTATTCCAGGGACAACTCATCTCACCATAAATGCATTGCACTGTAGGTGTTCACCATGATTGAACAAAATGTCAGCAAACCACTTCCCATCGGTAGACTCGAAGAATAAAAACAAAAATAAAAACAAAACTTCAGAATGCATGGGCTCTGTGGCTTCCAGTCACGATGCATACTTTTAAAGAATACGGGCCAAAAATGTGTGATAAGGACCAGGTGTGATTAGAGATGCCATCAAGATGACAGCAAGAGTACTTATTTCATTGTCCATTTCTTGGAGATTTGATTTGAACCACAAACTTGGATGAGACAGTGGGCACAGCCTTATTATCAATTTCATGTCTGGAATGAAAGGGAGATCAGCGTTTCATCTTTCAGGGTGGAGATGAGTTTTTAAGAGCCATTCTATTAAAGAATGGAGGGTTCTATTTACAAATTCTGGGGAAATTGACTTGAATCCTCAAGAAATATTACGGGCTAATTTTAGGATAACAGCATTCTCTTTTTGATAATTTCCCCCTCCACTGCCATCACTAGAAATAGCTTGCATGTAGAGATTAGGTTCACACTCTAAGAGTTTCTAATTCTCAGGCAGGGCAGGAAAAAAAAAGTGTATATTTATATTTAATCCTTTTCTTTTCCATCCAAAACTGGAGAAGGAGTGTTTAAAAATACAGCCTCCGGAGTTAGTTAGAACTGCCTAGTTTAGATCCTGGTTCCTTGGGATAATAGCTGTGTGACCTTGAGCATGTAATAACATCGTTTTTCCTTAGTTTCCTCTTCTTGAAAGTGAGGGTGACACTAGTACCTATACAGTAAAAGACGACTGGGAGCCAAACTATGTCAGACCTGAGAAATACTTAGCTAGGCTCCTGATTCCCACTGTTATTATTTAACTATTTTTAAACCTCCCTTTTTCATCTGTAAAAAAAGACATCATTTTGCCTATCTTATTACCTTGATGTGAACATAACATTTGCTGTGTCTCTTGGTACATAAGACATGGATAAATATTAGCTATTATTTATTACTGACTTTTTGATAAAACAGCAATTATAACACCAAATATGGCCTCCTCAGAATGAACTTCAGAAACACTGCCATCTAGCGACATATCTAAACTCCCAAAGTCCTCTCTATTTCAGAAGCTCTAGCTCTACGCCTTTTATTATTCCCAGCTCATTGATGAAATAGGCTCTGCTCAATGCTTTAAAGGCGTGCTTCCTCTGCTGCCTGCCCCGGACATCAGGGAGCTAGGTATATAAGAAAGGAAAACACGCTGGCCACGTTAGCCCTGTGTGTATCCGGATTCTAACAATCCATTTGCTTCTCTCCTGTTTGTGTTGACTCAAGCATGGATACAGTGTTTCCTTAAGCAAACTCAACCTGAATAATGCTGAAAAATCAATAAAACAGCAAAGCACAAAGAATTAGCTATGGCGTTACTCCACAATGCCATGGTACCGTCAGATGGCTTTGGGGTGGAGAGAGGTTAAAAAGGCTACGGAAGAGCCATGGCAATTAAGCAGCATGTCATGTGTGACCACAGGCCAGTGAACTAAGGATTATCTCGGCTAAACAGGAGTGCGGTAGGGTGCTGCAGAGACCACTGGCTCCCAGTGTCATTTGTGTGTTCAGGGACTAGAACGGAAATTGCCCTAAAACAAACTGAGCGGGCCGAACCTCATCTAAAGAGCAAACACAGAAATGCGATAACTAACGGTGACCTCTGTGTCCTATGCTTGAATGTCAGCCATTATATTTTCACGGTCTTGCTGCTTTTTGCAGGCAAACCCATGTGGGTGAAGAACTGCTCAGGCTCTAAATATTGAGGAAAGTTCTCAACTTAATAGTGACTTCAGAATCTTTTGCTTCAAGTACTGAAATAATAAAAGGAAAATTTCTGAGAGTAGAGATAGAGAAGGAGGTCAGGCCCCAATTGCTTAGAATTCTGTTTCTGCCTTCTGCTTGACCTTGTGGTTCAGGACTCTGATCCCCAAATCTTGGCACCATCCTCACTTCTTTAGGAAGTCCCAGCTGGCCTCAATGAGGTTAAATTTTCCAGCAATGTTCTCACTGAACCAAGTACCCACTTTCTTCACACTTATCACATTGCATTACATTTATGTGTGTGATTGTTTGATTAACATGTCTTTTTCCCATTTGACTGTAAGCTCCATGAGAGTGGGGGCCCTGACTGCTCTGGCCTAACATCATATGCCCACAGTTAGTGCAGACCTGGACCACACAGGTGCTAAATAAATGATGAAGGGGGGAGATCACTCATTGCTGGCTGAACCGAGCTGTCACTGAACAGAAATGGATATGCCTGGGGTAAAAAAAACTTTGGACCTATTCACTGTCCATCCTGCTAGTTAAAAATGACTGTCACAGGGAGCTCAGGGTGCTCAGGGAGAAGAACTTGGACTGGCGTGGCAGAAGATCGTTTGGTCAGAAAGAGGAAACTAGTACCTCACTCCTCTCTCTAAAACCAGGACTCAGCTTAAGTTTATGTTAGGGGTCAATGACTTAATTCTTCTCCAAAGGCAACCTTTGAATTGGGTTTAAGTGATTAAAATTCAGTTTGATATTGGTGGTATGAAATCACTTGATATAACAATTCTCCCCTAAAACATAATTAAATAGTGCTCTCTAGGTCTGATACCAAAATAATGGTTTATGTAGAGAATGCTGCTTTCAGGTTAGTATCCAAACCTACATGTGCTGATAGAGGGAAAATGGGAAAATGAGGCACAAAAAACATAAAAAGCCATGGAGAATCTCAAAAAATAAACCTCAAGTCAACAAATACCTGTTTTAAGATTAAATACTACAGAATTGGGATTCACGGCTTTATCTCTTCAACTAACAACAGTAGCATTGGGCCTATGTTATTCTTTTATTTTCTTAAAGATTTTATTTATTTATTTATTTATTTATTTATTTATTTATTTATTTATTTATTTGAGGGAGAGAGCTAGAGAGAGTGAGAGAGAGAGAGAACACAAGCCAAGGGGAAAGGCAAAAGGAGAAGCAGACTCCCCGCCAAGCAGGGAGCCCGATGCGGGATTCGATCCCAGGACCCCGGGATCACAACCTGAGCTGAAGGCAGACGCTTAACTGACTGAGCCATGCAGGCACCCCTGAGCCTATGTTATTCTTACTGATGTTGCCAAAAATTCACCAAATATTTTCAATAAGATAACACACGGGGTTGAGGAATAAAAGAAATGGTCCTTTTTTTCAAGGAAACTACATTCTATTTCCATGAGGAATATGTTACATTTATTATTGTAAAAGAGGAAACTGACTTCTCTTACCCTCTAAAAATAATATTTTATTTGGGGAATATTCTTTTTTTTTTAAGATTTTATTTATTCATTTATTTGAGAGAGAGAAAGAAAGAGAGAGAGGTAGATGCAAGCAGGGGGAGCAGCAGAGGGAAAGGAGAAGCAGACCCCTGCTGAGCAGGGAGCCTGATATGGGGCTGGATCCCAGGACCCTGGGATCATGACCAGAGCCAAAGGCAGACGTTAAACCAACTGAGTTACCCAGCTGCCCCTGGGAATATTCTTGGTTGAGAGAAATAATTTAATCTGCTTTCATAGGTGGCACCAGGAGAGTCTTAGAGAGAAAAAAAAATTCTATCTATGTGTTTTTTTGTTGTTTTTTTTTTTAACATTCAGTGTTACAGATAGAATTAGTGGTATATCACAGTGTGTTTTTAGGGCTACAAAGGGTTATGGAATATGAAGAACTCTACTGCCTTTAGCCTAATAAAATACTTATAATGAGGTCAGATAGAATTAAGGGGGCAATTAAACATCTGACAGCAACAGTTTTATAGGTTTTGTTTGATTTAAGGAGTACAATGATAATCTGGTAGTCATCATCCAGCGGTTAGAAATTAGCTTTAAACTCTCTGGAAGCCATATCTAATGAGTAATGTCCAAAATAGTTCCAAATGGGCTCCAAAAAACATTAGCTATGTAGGCTTAGGAATTTTATAAATGGAATCTAGTTCGGTAATCAAAGCAATTAAAGTAATCAAGGTAACCAAGGTAATCAAGGGCCTTATACTACTCTGAGCCCCATTTTATGTTGGTTTCTAAAAAATTTGATCCATGTAATCACTTATACTCTTCTTCAGCATGTTCTCCTGTGAATAAATACAGAAATGAGAGTTCAAAAATCATAATGCATTGACTAGGTTCTAGCATTCTGTGAGTTTCATATCTTACATCTGAGCTTTAAGATTATTGTGCTATCTGACTGATATACATGGTCTTTCCTTTTTATTTTTATTTTTTACTAGATTTTTTTATCTTTATGATATGATGACTTTTTAGATAGAGCTAGGACCTAGGACGCTTATAAAAAGTGTTTGATAAGCTGCATGTGTGTCTAACATGCCCTTTGAGATTAATGGATCTAATGACACAACCTACTCACCCTACAGATTAAATGAAATCACCTCAATGTAATGACCTCAACTCATTCATATCTGGCATGTTCTGAGTAATGCAGGTGTTGTCATTTATACTGTAGTATATGTATTACATTATTGCCCATCAATCACTGGTACTGTTTTAGGGAAATACAAGGAAATGTGCTAAGATGCAGAGCTGATAAAGGAAGTTGGTCTAAATTACAGGTCTTATAAATTTAATGGTAGACAGATTCCTGTTTCAGAAAGTCTGACTAAAAGAAGTGAAAGGAGAAGAAAGAATTAGCATCAAAGATATAAAATTATAACTATTCTCTTACCCTACATTGGTGATACTAGTTAAATTGTAGTTCTTGCCAATTCCCTAAAGGACGAAGCTTTCTCTTGGTTACAATATGCATGGATGTATTCCTAAAAGGCTATATAATCTAAATTTGTACAAGACTAAATGCATCATATATACACAAAGGAAGTAGTTCCTCTTCCCATCAAAATAGTATGATACATCTGTATGTAGCAATTAGTTCTAAAATAAGTCACAAGAGAATTTGTTACCATAATTGCTAAATTATCAAGGTTTGTGAATTATTTACTTAAAAAACCACTTGCTTCTGATGTATTGAAACTCAAAGTCTTGCGTATGTACAAGATTGTTCCTATAATACTACTCATCCCTTTTAGTAATTTTCATTTGACCATGCTTTCTTGAGTAAAACAGAAAGGAGTTAAATCTTAGCCATTATATTGGGAATGTCTCCAGGACAGGATTAATTGACCCTGGAGGTAAGTTTGTGCTTACCTCCATCCCAACATTTGGTCATTCTAATATTGTAATTGCTTTTTGACTTGTCTGTTTCTCATCAAGGTCCTTGAGGACAGCAGTAGTGCCATAGCAAATAGAATGAACTCAACAATATTTGTTCAATTAATAACTTAGGTTTATACAAAAACAAAATAGGGAGTCAATTGACTTTAAAAATTCCTTGATAGGACACATATCAGATGTACTTAAAATTATCTTACAAAAATTTGATTTGAGGAGTCTTCCTGTTGCATTGCACTCTTTCTTTTTTTAAGCCAAGGAGATTTGTACTTATTTTTAAGGAATTCTAAACTCTTTATTAATATTAATTTAATTTAATTCAGTGAGCTTTATTGAGTTCCTACTCTGTGCTACGTGCTAAGAAAACATGATGAATTAGACACAATTTCTACCCTCAAACATTATATGTGCAAAGAAAAAGTTATAATATAGTATGAGAAAAGTAATAATGTAGGTGTAAAATACACACTTAGCATAGAAGAGGGAGGATTAAGTCTGTTCAGACAAGTCCAAAAGACTTCCTGACCGAGATGACATCTTCGCTGAGGTTTCAAGGATGAGTAGTAGATGATCAATGAGTGAATAGTTGGGAAGGAGGAGGAGGGAATCATCTTGGGCAGAACAGTATGTGTACAAGCAGAGACATGGAACATCATGGATGGAGACAAATGTTCAAGGGGGGATGTGCTGTAGAATATGATTGGAGAGGCAGGCAAAGTACAAGTTACGTAGGGTCTTGTATGATATTCTAAGGAGCTAGCACTTAATTTTAGAACCAAGAGTTTTAGCATGAAGTAGATATGCTCATATTTGTGCTTTAGGAAGACCACATTTGTGACAAGAGGAGGATCAGAGAAGGAGAAGATAATAAGGCAGGAAGTTAAAAAAAAAACAACTGCTGGACAATGTACTTCAGCTTCTCAATAGAATCACTTGAAACTCCAAAGCCCAGACCCATAGAATTAGAATCTCTGAAGGCAGAAGCCCATATGAGTGTGATTGCAAAGCACAGTCAAGGTTGAGAACCACTGGTCTAGACAACGACTCTTCACGTTATTTGTGGAGAAAATGAGAGCTTAAGTAAAGCATCGTAAGTCACAGAAGATGGGAAATAGATTCCAAACCTCCTGATTTCCAGCCCAGGGGCCTGACCACCAGACTGAATTACACCTAGGAACATCAGCAGATCATTGACCAGCACTCACAAGTCAGCTCCATGGCACTCATTCATTTATATCTCTACATGCTCAAAGCCAGCTGACTGCAGTAAGAAATAAAGGCATTTTTACCTCACTGGAGATAATGACACTTCAGATGATGACAAACTAATTAAGAAGAACTAATACTTCTAAATGTAAAGCCAGAGCACATATATTACAAGATATAGTTAATGGTAGAGGCCCTTACTGAAAGAGTCATAGGACTTCAGGGAAGCGAGAGTTAACTCTGAAAAGATCACTCGGGGAGGAGACAAAACTCATCAAAATGTAAACTTGAAATTATGAGTATTTTAAAAGGCAATGAATGGCATTTCGTGAACATTCAGGTAACAATCCAATTAATTCTGACAGGTATGAACATAAGTCATTGAGTATTGCTTTACTAGGCAAGATTTAGTAAATTCGGGAGCTGTTTACAGCCTTTGCACAATTTTTTTTTTTTTTAAAGATTTTATTTATTTATTCAACAGAGATAGAGACAGCCAGCGAGAGAGGGAACACAAGCAGGGGGAGTGGGAGAGGAAGAAGCAGGCTCATAGCAGAAGAGCCTGATATGGGGCTCGATCCCAGATCGCCGGGATCACGCCCTGAGCCGAAGGCAGACGCTTAACCGCTGTGCCACCCAGGCGCCCCTCAATTTTTAATTATAAATCAAAATGAGATGCAGTCATTTTATTCATGGAAAGATTAGGTCAATTGGAGAAAAAAATACAATTAACACTGAAGCAAAATGAGTTATTAAACTCACGTGGCTCTGAAGAATAGTCTTTCAAAGTGTTTCTACAGACAGAGAGTAGATAATCTATTTTTAACTGGCATAGCAATAACATTCACTGTGTCTACATGTAAATATCATCAAATACAAATTTAGTGAATACTCAAGAGTTATTTTGAAAATAACAAAAGACCAATTTTCCATAATATCACAATCATTAGTCTTCCCATAACCATCATCCCTTCATCCCTCCTTCCTTTGCACATCTATAGAACTGTGGTATTTCATCTCTCCTATGACATTGTCCACATTTAGGCGTGAGTTTTGGATATCCAGGCACACTCTACTGTACTGTACATGCCCAGAAATATCCACTGTGGTTGGGAAGGGGCATAGTGAATGACTAAGAGCATGGATTCTGGCCTCAGACGACCTGGGCTCAAATCGCGGCTCTGTCATTCACTAGCAGAATCATCATAAAATAAATGAGTAAAAATATAAAATAATGAGTAAGTTACTCAGCACCTGTGTTTTAGTTTGTTCATCCCTAAAATTAGGATAATGATAGTATCTACCTTAAAAGACTGTGGTGAAGATATTTCGATCAGTGATAGCAGTTGTAATAGTGCCCTGAACACAGGACAAACTCAATAAACGTTGGTTATGGTGCTATTGTGATTTTTAATAAGAAATATGTATTTGGTCTTTGTTCCAGTTCCTGGCACAGAGTTCCTAAAACACTTGGAATTTCCTGTGGAGAGAGTTATTGTGTTGTTTGTTATGCTAATGAGATGACTTTTGGAAAGCAGTTAAGGACGGGGCCTGGTTGCCAGTGGAGATAACCATGTGATCATAGGGTTGGAACTTTCATTCCCATTTATGACTTCAGGGGTTGGGAAGGAGCTGGATATTGAGTTTAAACACCAGTGGCCAAAAATCTAATCAATCATGTCTATGTAATGAAGCCTCTATAAAAACTCCAAAAGGTCAGTGTCCAGGGAATTTCTGGGTTGATGAACAGGTGGAGGTGTTGGAGAGTGGCATGCTTGGAGAGGGCATGGAAGCTCTGTGCCCTTTTTCCATACCTTGACCTATGCATCTTTTCCAGCTGCCTGTTTCCAAGTTATATCCTTTTATAATAAACTGTTAATCTGGCAACTAAAACTATTCTCTGAGTTCTGTGAGCTGCTGTAGCAAAATTAATCAAGCCCAAGGAGGAGGTCATGAGAACCTTTGATCTGTATAGCTGGATTTGGGATTGGCATCTGAAGAGGGTGATGTGGGGTAGTCTTGTGGGACTTAGCCCTCAACCTCTGGCATTGATGCTGATTGTAGTCAAAACAAAAAACCCACACTGGAATTGGGTGCAGAATCATGGTTATTATAGTGTCTTATATTAGGAGGTGTGTTGAATAGATACCGGATGGAAAGACTGATGAATGGGCAAGTGACATAGAAATAAAACATCTGATGGAAGAACAACAATATCCACTATAACCAGTAGGACATGGTCTTTTTCTCAATCTACTTCAAACCAGCAGTAAATTGCTAGACAAGTTCTACAACCTCTCTTTGACCTTTACAAGATAATGATATCAACACATTCTTCCTATCTTCAAACTGACATGAAAATTGATTCTATAATATTTTTCACTGTAACATTTGAAAATCATGTCTTATAAGTATAAAATATTATTTTAAAATATCTTCGTTTTATCCACTGTTTTCCAGAAGGAGTTGGGGGAACTACTTTTGAAAGGATCCTTGAAGAGCCTAATATTATATTCTTTGTTCAAGTTAGCAGATTGGGAGCATGACATGCGCTAATTCTCTAATAATCGAATGGGAGATCTCTTACTTGGGTTTGGCCTCTGCTAAAGCACACAGAGTGAAGACAGCTGCCCCTATCTAGGGACTGTGAAACAGAACACGGCTATGACAGTGCCTTTTAAGGAAGAGAACACTGCCCTGCCACATATTGAAAAACTCCAAATATAATCAGCATAGGTTTCCTCACCTACATAAAAGCATCAAATTGATACCTATTTGAATTAAAAGGGGTCCTTTCTCGAAGATCAATGTCTTTAAGAAAGATAGAGGATGCTGAGTGCACAACCCAGAGGAATAACAGTGTATGTCAACCACTGATTTGTTAGTTTCTGCAAAAGCAGCACCTAGGAGATACATCACAGGGGCTGAGTCATTGGAGAACTTCCTAGGCTGAACACAAGCAGCACCGGCTGACTTGAATTTACAACTTGCGGAAAAAAAGAGGGGAGAAAAAACTGCCCGGAGGAAACCTATCATTCCAGTAGGTGGTCCGATCCATTGTGAATTGTGGAAAGTGCCCATTTCAAAGCCCATGTGTTTTATTTTATGAGTTTATGCATTTAGCCACGTGTTCTGCTGCGGAAGCTGCATTAGTTCTGTGTCTTGGCCTCCAGGAGGCAGAACGGACAAGTGCATTTCACTCCAAGTGACTTTTCCTCCATCAGAAGATTGCTGTCACTCTAGGCCTTGATCTATACCCCAAATCTTTGAAAAGCAGTGATAAATTATTCCAAATGACAGTTTCCATATAATTTCACTGCAAAGACTATTAAAGCTGGAAAGAGCCTTAGAGATCATCTAGTGACAACTTCTTGGCCTTACAGGTGAGGAAATAGAGACTCAGAAAAATCTATGAGCCTTGGCCAGGATCACAGTCAGGTACTGCTTAAAGTCAGAACTAGATTCCAAGGCGTCAGACACAGAGTGCCTTCTTCAGTTAGGTTGGATTATGCTTTATACTACTGCACATGCCAGAGAACCTAATTCATTATCTGAAAACAATTTAGGACAATATAGAAGACTATAACTCAACAAAGCAGTGATATGTGAAGCATTGTTACTTATAGTAAATATATAGGCAAAAGTTTAAAAGGGCAGGCTGCTCATACATATGCAGAGAAAAATATGATTAAATGCTTTGACAAAAAAAATGTTCATTCTCTACTAGGTAACAACACTCTAGAGTGAGCAGGGGGATCAGTAAAAAAAAGCTATTTGCAAAGATTTCAAATTCATTTGGCCTCATCTAAAATACTTTCAACATATTTCAAAATCTCATTTTTTTATCACTGACTTCCTTATGATTCAATCAGATATACATACTCAGTTAACTACAAGTATTTCTTTGATGCCTACTATGCACCCTTTAATGCTATTCTCAGTGATAAGCAAAAGAATACTCTAAAGATGACTGAATTTACAAAGCGAAATTAGCTAAAGAAAAAAAGAAATACTTTATATTACTCACCAAAGAGTAGATTTATGTGTCCAATACAAAATGCTTATTAACAGAGAGCACTGACTTTCTGTTCTCTCAATATCTGTATCTATATAGATATATAGTATAGAGACACAGATATAGCTATCGATATACATCTCTGTGTGTGTGTGTGTGTGTGTGTGTGTAACATCTCCCTTGACCTTGGCTTTGTTCCGGGAGCACAAAGTTGCCAATGTACCAAAGAAACTTTTCTTTGACTTAGAAATGTTAATACATTATGGCTATTTAGAAGTTTAGAAAAATTCTTGGATAGGACAATCTCCCAACAAATAGTGAATGAAAATGTATAATTTAATGGTATGGTTGTATAACAGGTTACAAAACTTAACCTTCAGTCAGATCAACTTTTATTTAAGTTTACAACTTTCAGCAGCAAGGTCCAATTTTCCAAAATCATTTGCCTTCTGACGCTTACAGTTCTAAGAAGCTAGGAAACCAGGTTGTTCTGCAGGGTGGTATATCTCAGAATCAAAACAGTGCCCTTTGAGCAATTAGAGAAAGCAGTGCCTATCTGGACAGACTTCAGAGACCTAAATGTTTGGACCAATGTTAGTGTTTAAAGTCTACCAGTGGTGAAGTATTCATGCAGGTCCTCTTACAACAAACTAAACAAATACATGAAAACGTGTGTTTCCTTATTGCATAAGTAATACATATTCATTTTAGAGTAATCATAAGGTAATGTGAGATGGTGATAAACAAAAAGCAAAAAAAGCCCTCATATTCTTATCACTCACAAATAAGTACCATTATGCAGTCCCCACATCATGTATATAAAACATATATAATATATATATATATATATATGAAATTCTTTCTAAAAAGGAAACTTGGGACATTTTATGTTTTATAATTTGCTTTTCTTATTTCTCTCCACATACAGAAATCTTTCCCCTTTATATCCTTTTAAATATCTGTATAGCATTCCTTTGCAAAGATGTAAGCATTTTACAAATGCCCTAACATTGAGCATTTTGTTTAGTTTCAATTTTCTAATAAGATGAGTAATGCTGCATTGAATTTCTTTGCAGGTAAGTCTTAAAACAAATTGAGGACTTACCCTATTCGTTAGGGTAAGTTTTAATTACAGTTCCTAGTTTAAGAGTATGCTAATTTTTAATGGTGATCTCCTACTCTTCCTGGGTGGGCCTAAGCCAAGCCAGAGGAGGGATGGACCTTCATAAGAATGGGGCCCCCTCTCAGGTCACTCTACCCCTCGACCATGGTGTGTGGAGCGAGCGGCAAGGGACCTGACCTGACCCCACCCTCGTGCCCTCTGCCTCCCTGCGCAGGCGGGGTCCTGTGACCTCCGCTGTCGCCCGCCTACCTCCTGGCCATGTTGCCGGGGGCTCTCCCTCAGGCGGCGAAGGCCGCAGGGCCCCGGTCTGCCCACTCCTGGCCCTCTGGAGGGCTCCAGGTCCTTCCGCCGGTGGCGAGATCAAGCGCAGGCGGCGTTTCCTGTTCCCAGCAAGCCCTGCGGCTCGGGGCTGCGGGTGGAGTGTCTTAGAAGCCGAGTCTAGAAGGTAAGGGAGGCCTAGCGGTCCCTTCGGGGGCAGATACGTCGTCGTCGCACTTGGGGAGAGGGGGGTGCTGGCTTGGGGGTGCGGTGCTCGGTGCACGCGTGCTTGTGAGCCACCACCACCCCGAGCCAGCCACGGGCGCCTGGCCATCCGGGACTGTCGTTTCGCCCTACCTGTGTGGTCTGGTTCTTTTGCCTTTTTCTTTTTTTCTTTTCTTTTCTTTTTTTTTAATTCGCTTGCTTGAAAAAGAAAGAATGCTAATTTTAAAGCTTTCAATATTCTTTCTAAACTGCTTTGTGGACAGGCAATACTAGAGTAAAATCCCTCCAATCCTGCCAGTGCTGGGTATTCTCATGTTTCGTCTTTGGCGATTTGACAGCAAGAATTCAGCAATGACCTCTTATTCAATGACGCATTTAGTGAGAACTTATTTCTGGGAAAGAGCATCCACTGTGTAACAACCCCGTGCTTCGGATGCTGGAATCCGAAGGCAGTAGCGCCCTTAAGAACCTTCAGTCAAGGGAGGACCGTTAAAAAGTGTGAAGCCTCCAAAGGATGAAGAAGGGGGGTTTAAAGATGAGCTGGTTTCGAGAGAGTGGGGTTAGTGCAAAGTGTGTGGTGAGCAAGTTTGCCTAGATCAGCTACAGGACTGAGTTTATTCAAATGAGTGCCTGGGGGTCTGAGGCTCATTCTCCCCTGGCTCTGCTGAGCAGGCTGGCAGTGGGCTGGTTGCATTTGTAATAAATGGTTCGTGTCCGCATAAAGGAACAATGGAGCAGTAATTTTTCTTTTCTAATGGTCCATTACCACTGTCCTTTATGTGAAATGATAATAGTGGGCTCTCCCCCATCCACATCTTTCTCCTCCCATGGGGGCTGCTGACATGTGGTTATGCAAGAGGACCTCATTTTTGTCATGTTGGGTCAGTGTGTTCCCTGCAGCATGTGGCTCATCATAATTCTTTATACTTCTGCTTCTGCTTTTTTTTTTTTTTTACAGGATTAAAATGCATGTGTAGCACATATCATCAATCCCCAATGTCACTTAAGTGAACTGTGTGTGTTTATACAGCTGCTGACTCCCGAGATATCCTCTTGGGAAGTAGCAAAAGTTCTGAACGTAACTTTTTGTAAATCAGAAAATAGTATGGTCTGAATTTAAAGAAAAAAAATTAAAGTTTTTCATTCAACAGTTTTGTCAACAGGGACATAAACGATCTCTGTCTCAGGCATGTTTTGGAAGCGATAGCCAATATTTGGGAAATAGGAGGTATTTATTTGTTCTTTAAAGAAAACTGGAGTTTTGCAGGATTGCAATACTTTGCCCTAATTATTTGTTTGTTTCTTTTAATTTTTAAGTAGTAAAATCTGGAAATAATCCATTTTTTAGTGGGTCTTTCCAACTGGAAGTTGTAGCATCCCCCTTGCCCTGGGGAACTTCCCTATTCTATGCAGCTGTGCTGATCCCCACCCAGTTCCTGCCTCGAGTCCTCCCGGAGGTGCTTCAGAGTTTCATCCCACTTCCTCTGCCTCTTGTTAAACAATCGAGTTAACTCAGTTTACACTGTGTCCATTGACTGGCCCAATAATCCTTTGAGGTAGATACAGGTGAGGAAGCTGAATCAGCAAGAATCAGTGACTTGTTGGAGATCTCCATCTTTTCTGAGGGGCCACAGGTCATTCTGCATCTTTATCTAGGAATCGGTCAAAAACAGGCTGAATGATGGCTCTCAGCAATAAGCTCTGCTGCAGGATGGAAACTTCTGCCTTGATGGTTGGGTGGGAGTGAGGCTGTTAGTGCCTTCCACCGAGCATCCCTGTCTATCACCTTAGCTCTATTTTTTTTCTCTTAGTTCTTCCAGTTACAAGTAGTTTCTTTCCACTGTTCATGAATTTAAGGTACGAGGGGAAGTCTTTTGATGATGAATGATCAAGTCTGTTGTCATTTGAAACACACATGTGCTGGTATAGGTGTGGGGAGCAAGCCACACGTCTCTCCTCTCTCAGACTGTGTCCTATGTCACAATGAACTCCTGAATTTTAACCCTAAACACATTTCATCATGTCTTAATTTACCCATTCAACAAACATTTATGGAGCTGCCACTTTCCTGGACTGAGTTTACAGTGAGTTTACAATTCCCTATCAATGCCTTTCCCCTTCTTCTCTCACCCCCTGGGAGCTCACAACAGAACAGATTGTCAAGCCTTCTTCTTGCTGGTCTAGTGGTGTCCATATTGCCAATCCCTAGTACAAGTCCCAAGCATCCCAGGGGCCTCACCTGGGCAGGTGTGGTTCCACACACAGACTGATGAGATGGTGCAGACCTAGTTTACTCTGGGTGTGGGTGTGGGGACTGCTCTATTGGGCTGTGGGACATGTAGGGGAGAAGGAGCAGGGATGTGATGAGCGAGTTACTGAGCTGAGTCATATGAAAAGGCCGGAGGCTGTGCAGGGGATGAGGTGAAGCTTAGGTAAGGAGGAGAGCAGAGCTGGTTGAGAAAAATTCCCTGGGGTTTCTGATTGGCAGCCTGCAGCGAGATTGACAGCCACTATCACCGCTCACATATTTACCTGCCAGAGACCTTTAACCAGCTGGCTTTTCCGTACCCTTGCTCCCTGCCAGTCTCTGCCACATGGCAGCCAAAATAACCTAAAAACAGACTGATACCTTCTTCATAATTCCACTGGCTTCTTGTCACATTTAGAATAAAACTTAGGCATTCGCCTGGACTACGAGGTCTGTTAGTTGGCTTTTTGCTTGCGTCTCATCTCCTACCACTTCCCAGCCACACTGGATCCTTACTGCTTCAAGCATTCCTGCCTCACACATTCTCTTTCTCTACTTCTTCTCCTCACTAAATATTCCTTGGTTAGATTTAGGATTCTGTTAAGCTCTCACCTCCTCAGAGAGGCACTCTCTGACTGCTGCTATCTAAAGTAACACCCGTTGTGTCTCTTTAGTTAGCCTCTTCCCTGCTTCATTATATATTGTATAATACTTGTCACTACCTGACATTCTATTCTATTCCCATTTGTGGTTTGTCATACTCAGTAGAAGGTAAGCTCCATGAGGCCTGGGTCTGTCCTTCTTGATCACTGTTCTATTTTTAATGCTGAGGACAGTGCCTACATATAACTAGGGATCAATAAATAGATGAAGAATGGCTAAATTAACTAATTAATTAACTCAGTAGTGCTGTCAGCCTATATAAAGAATTTGCTCTATTGAGAGGTTTGGATTCATATATGCAATCCGTTATAGGACCGTTCAGTGTATATGCTGTGCTAATCTTGATGCTGATTTCACTTTTCTTCTTAACAAGACAATTTAGTGATGACCCATTTTGTGGCTGAAAGGAAATATATTAGGTATTTAATGTAAACTAGTAGTTTGTTGAGGTGAAAAGTAGAGCAATAATAGGCCATTTAAAATACATAAGGGGAGGAAAATGCCTTCATTCATCTATTCATTTACCCCCTAATTCAACTACTATGTATTGGTTCCTTCTCCACACGAAGCTAGGTGGTAAGCTGTGAGAATGCAGTGGTGAAAAACAGCAGACTCAGCACTTGCCCTTAGGGAGCTTAGAATCTAACGCGAGAGTGTTTTAGTCCATTTGGACCCTTCTACAAAACTACTGTAGACCAGGTGGTGTATAAACAATAGAAATTTATGTCTCACATTTCGGGAGGCTGAGAAGTCCAAGGTCAAGGTGCTAGCAGATTTAGTGTATGGGGAGAGCTTGATTCCTGGGTTCAGGGATGGCCATCTTCTCACTGTGTCCTCATGGTAGAAGGGGCAAGGAGTCTTTTGGGGGCCTCTTTTATAAGGGCACTAATCTCATTCATGAGGGCTCTACCCTCATGACCTAATCATCCCAAAGGCCCCACCTCCAAAAACCATCATGTTAGGGATTAGATTTCAACATATGAATTTGGAGGTACAGAAACATTTTACCTATGACAAGAGATTAACTAAACAAATACTAGGAAATCAATTTAAAACTTTTGGCAAGTAATAAAAAGGTGGCTCACAATGTGCCATGAAATTAAATAAAGGCAACTTAACCTGTTGAGTAGAAAATTCTTCCTGAGGGAAGTTGCATCTAAACTGAAACTGGAAGGGTAAGAAGGAGTTGCCAAAGTCAGGAAGAGGAGACAAGCATTCCAGGTAGGGAAGCAGCATGTGCAAGGGCCCTGAGGTACATTGGGGTTTGGTGTAGTTTATTGGAAAAACTGAAAGGAGATCCAATATGACTGGAAAATACAGAATGTGCAGGTTCAGGATAGGAAATGAGCCTAGTGAAGCTGATAGAATCTGGCTTGTAGGAGCAACACAAATCCATCAAGACAGTTAAGAGATGAATGACACAAAAAAGATTTATCTTTTAAAAATATCACGAATAGAGTGTACAGAGTAGACTGGAACATGGCAAAATTGGAAACAGGGGTAAATTAGGGGCTATTAGAGTAATCAAGATAAGATATAATAACTTGGACTAGAGAAGTGGCAGCACAGATAGAGAAAAGTAGGTGGATCCAGGGGCACCTGGGCAGCTCAGTCGGTTAAGACTCTGCCTCCAGCTCAGGTCATGATCCCAGAATCTGGGCATCGAGCCCCTCATTGGGCTCCCTGCTCAGGGGGGAGCCTGCTTCTCCCTCTGCCTGCCATTCCTCCTGCTTGGCTCTCTCTCAAATAAATAAATAAAAACTTTAAAAACAAAACAAAAACTAGGTGGTTCCTAAAAATAATTAGAAAGTAAAATAGATTATTTTGGTGACTGGACATGGAAGAGAAGAGAAGGAGGTATCAAGAATGATTTCTATCTTTTATGAGTTTAATTGTGTCCCCCTAAAATTTATATGTTGAAGTACCTTGGAAGGTGATCTTATTTGGAAATAAGGTTGTAGATGTAATTAGTTGATCTGCATTAGATTATACTGAAGTATAGGGTAGGCCTTTAATCCGGTATGACCGGCATCTTTATAGGGGGAAGATGTGGACACAGACATGCCCATGATGAGAATGCCATGTGAAGTTGAAGGCAGAGATTGGAGTGATGCATCTATAGGCTACAGAATGCCAAAAGATTGCCAGCAAACCCCCAGAAGCTAACTGAGAGGCATGGAACAGATTCTCACAGCCCTCAGAAGGAAGCAACTCTGACCACACCTTGATCTTGGACCTTTAGCCTCCAGAACCATGAGATAATAAATTTCTATTGTTTAAGCCACCCAATCTGTGGCTGTGTTTACAGTGGCCCAAGCAAGCTAATTGTCCCGCAAGCTAATATACCATAATTGTCCCAAATCATGTCCCCTAATGGGAGCCCTGCGGAAGGACAGTGGGCAGGCATGGAGTTGCCTTTTTTCACTTCCTTTACCCCAGAAAAGACCATCCCTACCGAAGACCTTCAGAAAGCAGATTGAGGAATCAAAGGTGTAGACTAGAGAATGATTTATCTATTCATCCAGCCATTCATCTAGAAACATTCATTCCACCAAAATTCTTTGGAAGCTTCGCTTTTCAAGTGCTAGATGAATTTTGAAGTATTACCCATATGTATTGAAAGAAAGCACTTGTTTGGGGATGGTCAGGAAAATTATAGCCAAAATCTTGGATTCAGTTGAACAATGAGAAAATCTGGCTGACCTTCAAAAAAGCATTCCTAATAATAAAAGCTATTATTTTGCGAAGAGTTTCCCAGAGGAAGTGGTAATAATCCCATAGTTTGAGTCATAGGAAATTTTGCTGGACAGAACATTCAATAACACACTTTGGGGAACAATCTTAAATTATAAAGGCGAATAAGCAGGATTACTTCATTGTTTCCCCATCTTTATTTTCTATAAAAGCTCCTTGTGGAGACTTTCACGACATGGGTGGCCAAATTATAATCACCAAATGATACAGTAGAAGATGCAGCAAAACGCCATGATTGTTCTTTTCACTCCTATTTCTGACTTTTATTTGCGAGCCTCATCCTCTGGATTCTTTCTCCTTAGCATTTCCAGTTAATACCCTCCATTTCTCAATATTTCCTATTCTTGTCTTTGTTTCAGGGGTTTAATTAAGATATGGAAGCTCAGATAATGTGGGTTCGCACATCTTTTGGTGTAACTATGAAAATAGTCTTTCAGGTGCAAACAAACTGTTGAGAGAGAATTTTCGCAGTTCCCATACCTTTAATGGTGTTTTAATATCACTTCACATTGTTAAGATGAGATTAGCAACAAGATAATCCTCCCATATTTTCTTTTGAAATGCCTACATTTTGTGTTTAAAGAACTTAGTCTTAGCTCCCTGGCAACTTCTAAATTGCTTCCTTATCTATTTCTGCATTTCTAGGTGTCTTACTTGGGAGAAGAGGGGGGCAGTCCTAGGGCTCCTAATTAGCCCAAAGCAAAATATAAGAAAGCTTTGAAAATGTTATCCTCTTCCAGCCCAATCGACTTATCACCTAAGACTCATCCATGTCTGACCAAGGGTGTTTACCCTGCTCCTCAGGCAGTGTGGGGACTGGTCCACATCAGAGGGAACCAGATGCCTGTAGAGCCTAAGAATGGCTTTGTTTTTCCCACATCTATAACAGAGTCTCGGGGCTCATAGGACATATGGGTCTACTGAGATCCCTTCCTAAGGCCACATCCCGTGGTTTTCAGATTAAATGGTCATTTCTGTCAAGGATACCAACACAGCTTGGTTTGGGGGTCTCAGATCGGGTAGCACAGTGCGAAGAACAGTTTAGGGAAGAAATAATTTCTCGGTAGTCTTCATTTCCGAGAAGCCTTTCCACAATGCATTGGCCTTCCATGAAATTCTAGCTCTTCTTTTCTGTAAAATTCTGAGGCTCCCAGACAAATCTCCAGCAAAGAAAGTCTTTGTCATCCTTTCTCTGCCCCTGAATACAGTGCTCCATCAGATAGAGGATGTGAAGGATCACAGTTCTTGGCAGGCAAGTTGACCTAGGAAGGAGAAATTTCTGAGCACAAAAGTTTTGTTTGTTTGCTTTGTTTTAAGACCTCAAGAGGCAGCAGCAAGTCATTTTTGCATAGGAGAAATCTAAAGTATTGTCTTCGCTGTGTACTGTGTGGGTGTCAGGTATGTCAAGTCCTCCATCCTTCTTTCACCTCTTCCAAACACATCCAGTACGAAGGATCACCCACTTCTCTCTAAACTCTCACCAGCTCTGGAGAAGAAGAGGGTCAGCGATCCTGGAAGCATGTGACCAGTGACATTGAGGTGAAGGTGTTTCTTATTGCTGTTATAACAAACTTAGAGGCTTGAGCCAACATACATCTATTATCTCACAGTTCTGTGGCTCAGAAATCTGGGCTGGCTGGTCTGGCTTCTCTGCTTAGAGTCTCACAAGGCTGAAATCAAAGTGTCATTTAGCTTGGCTTCTATTAGAAGGCTCTGGGGGAAAAAATCTACTTCCAGACCCATTCAGGCTTTTGGCAGAACTCTGTTCCATGCGATTGTAGGACTGAGGTCCCTATGCTCTTGCTGACTGATGACTGGGGGTCTTTCCAGCATCTAGAGGCTGTCCTCATTCCTTGGTTCAAGGCCCTTTTCCTCCAGCTTCAGAATCAGCAGTAGTGGGTGGAGTCCTTCTTATGCTTTGAATCTCTCTGACCTCCCTTTCTGTCACATGTCTCCTGCTTTCCTGTTCTGTTGCATCTCTTTAATTATTCTACCTTCCTTTTCTGGTTTTAAGTGTTCTTTTGATTACAGTGTGTCTACCAGGATAATTTCCCTGAAGGTCAGCTGATTAGTGACCTTACTTACATCCGCAATGTTCCTTCACAGCAGCACCGAGGTTTGATTGAATAATCAGAGAATGGGGATCTTGTGGGAACATCTTTAGGGTTCTGCTACCACAGGGAGCGTGACAGGGACATGACTTCAGGCCATCTGTGTTAAACAGAATATTAACCCAACTCTTCTGCTATCTTGGAGTTTCAACAGAGGCCCGAAAAATGGAGAACAAAAATGTCGATGCCAAATGATCCCACATCCTAATGAGTTGTTGTCCACATGCTAAGCAATTACAACATTTTTTCAGCCACTCACCCATTCCTGCTCTATGGGAGAAGGATTTACTGGCAATGAGGGCTGTTTGAGAGAGTTTTGTCAGTGTTATGTACTCTGAGCTCACCCGCACCCCTGATGAAGGAAAAAGGCATGCTTCCTTCCACTTCCAGATGAGGAAATGCTGTTTCAAGACAACACTCAGAGAGCTTGGCACTCATTCCCTAGAATTTGAGGAATGCAGAGACAGGTATCTGATGCAGACCTGGAAAGTTAAAGGTGAGAGTCTTCCTCTGCCACCAGCTACATAAGGAATAGTCTGCACTTTCAGAGTTTGATGGGGCAAGGAAAGACACCTTGAATTTCCCAAGGGTCAGGAGTTCATCTTGGGAGACAACCAGTCTTGGGTCCTTTAAAAGGGACTCTGCCCAAGAGTACTTTTTTAAAGGAATGAGATGGCCCAGCAGAAGAAGCAGGTGACAGAGGAGAAAGGTATCAAGAGCCAGCCACAGGAGGGGACTAGAAGAGGGAGAGCCCTAGTCATGGGGGAGAGGGTCTCCAAAGAAACCAGCAAGCAGTCCACAAAGAAAGAATTAGAATTTGGAACTTGTCATATTTGTAAAGCACCAACACCAGATCACAACCATATCGGCCAAGTTAGATCATTCTGTGTGCCTTATCTACCCCACTCCCTAGCTCTGCTGACCCTGGAGAGAAGGAGAAAGAAGTGGCCTGGGCCAACATGAGCTGGAGGGGGGCATATCTTACACTGGAAGAGAGTTTGTAATTTTATGATTATTACACTGGACTGGCCTGGATTGCAAGAACTACAGTAATTTCCTGAAGTTTCATCTAGGGGGTGGGTAAAGAAATATTTGACATAGGAGGCTGAAAGGAGATTAGTGATAAAAAAGAAAATTGGCTTGTATTATCTTAAATCAAGCTTGTTCAATAAAATAGTTCATGTTATATGTGTCATTAATTGCTGACATCACTTATATATCAGAATCATTTTAACAGAGATGAGATCATCTCTCAGCTTTCTTTTTACCTATTTAAAT
This sequence comes from Ursus maritimus, assembly GCF_017311325.1. Taxonomy (NCBI): domain Eukaryota; kingdom Metazoa; phylum Chordata; class Mammalia; order Carnivora; family Ursidae; genus Ursus; species Ursus maritimus. The sequence continues at coordinate 13,578,692 of NW_024423344.1, read as the reverse complement.
AATATCAGTTCTTGCAACTGAATGTTTTAGTCATCTTTGAACATCTCTTGAAAAATCATCTCTCCATGGCTTCCATCAAGAGCCAAGATAATTCCATGTACCTTGGCTCTAGTTTTGATATGCTCTGTACTCTAAGGGAGGCTGAACAAAATGACCTCTGCAGATATTTCCAGCTCAGTAGTTATAAAATGAATTGTAGCTTTCTCCAAGGTCTCTTTGCCTTAGTTAACAGATTAGTGGTCCAGTTAGGGTTGAATCTGATAAACTCACTAACAGCTCTCTACTCTTCACAGAACACTTGGTTCCATGTAGAGACAACTCAGGGAGTAATCTCCATACTTCATCTCCCGTGGTCATCTTCAGTCACTTCCTCCCCCTGGGAGACCCATCTTCCCTTCACTTTGCCATGCTCCAGCCCTACTTCTCTCAAATCTCCCAGGAAGTGCAGTTCTCACTTTAGAACCCCCATTTACTCCCATCCCACTTCATCTCCCATGCTAGAGGCCTCTGTTAGAAAGGTTGTTGGTGCAGGGTATTTTTAAGATTTAGTTAGTTATTTTTAGAGAGAGAGAAAGAGAGAGTGTGTGTGTGTGCGCGCACACAAGTTGGGGGAAGGGCAGAGGGAGAGTAAGAGGGAGAATCTCCAGCAGACTTTCTGCTGAGTGTGGAGCCTGACAAGGGCTCGATCTCACGACACTGAGATGATGACCTAAGCTGAAGCCAGGAGTCTGACACTTAACTGACTGAGCCACCCAGGCACCCCAAGGATGTCAGTGCAGTTTTGACAGAAACACTTTAACATTGCCGGATATTCCAGAAGAATAAACTCTGGGGAAAAGAACCCTGGCATCAAAGCAAAGCTCAATTTATACACCATAGCAAGTTTTGATAGCTATAAACCTGACATGCAAATAGAACATTTTATGACATAGCACTACATTTAGATTAAAGTGCTTTTTAATAGAATATGTAATTCACAAATATAAAAGTGCATTTTAATTGCCCACAAATGAGTTTTTAAAGCACTTAGGTGTATCAGGAATATAAAATGCAAACGATTAGATGAGTCATGCTTCTAAAACTAATAATTTAAATGGGATAACTATATAAAGAGTAACTATGTAGTATTAAGACAGAATTCTCAGGGGCGCCTGGGTGGCATAGCGGTTAAGCATCTGCCTTCGGCTCAGGGCGTGATCCCGGCGATCTGGGATCGAGCCCCACATCAGGCTCCTCCACTATGAGCCTGCTTCTTCCTCTCCCACTCCCCCTGCTTGTGTTCCCTCTCTCGCTGGCTGTCTTTATCGCTGTCAAAAAAAAAAAAAAAAGACAGAATTCTCAGGGCGCCTGGGTGTCTCAGTTGGTTAAGCACTGGACTCTTGATTTCAGCTCAGGTCATGATCTCAGGGTTGTGAGATTGAGCCCCGTGTTGGGTTCCACGCTCAGCAGGGAGTCTGCTCAAGATTCTCTCTCTCCGTCTGCTCCTCCCCAAAGCACTCGAGGGCTCTCAATCTCTCAAATAAATAAATAAATCTTAAAAAAGAAAAGAAAGGCAAAATTCCCCAAACTGTGTATGAAGCCTGTTTTATTACTTGAAATTTCTGTCTTGTATAAGGATATTGTTATCTTTTATGTTTAAAAGGCATCATTATGGATGGTGCAAAATCATGTTGTGTGTGACAGAGAAGCTTTGAGACCCATAGCCAGCTTTCTTCCTTCTCCATACCTCCTTTGTCCAGTATTGCCCAGGCATTGCCATTTACACTTCTCCTGACTTTACTCAGTGTGAGCCATGCTTTCTCTGATTTCTTCATTGTCTTACCAGCACCCTGTGCTTATCTGCTTCTGTTTCTTCATCACTGAAGAAAAAGCTTGAGATTGGAATTTGGGGAGCCCCTCACAGCATTTTTCTCTTTCTCTTGCCTCACGTCAGATCATCAAACAGCTCCACTCTAAGTCATTGTCTCATACATCGAGTTCAAAATAAGTGGACTAGTGAAGTTACAGGCTCATGGGCCCCTGGTCCAACCCGGGCATTGGATGTTAATAGCAGCTGTTCAGTGACGCTGTGGAACCTGCTTAAAACCATTAGAATAATATCAATAACTAATAGAATTATGCTGTGCTATAAGGGAAGACTGGGACAACAACTTTCATAAATGGCTCGAAAGAAGATTACAGGAAGCCATGAAAATATCTGGCAGGTAAGTTCAACCTAGCCTAGGGTTTCTAAATAGCTTCTCTGAGGAAAGTACATCCAATCTGAGATCCAGGGGATGAATATGTTATCCAGTATGAAAGAAAAGAACATTCAAAAAGGAATGTTTAAGGATCTGATAGATTAGTAGAGCAAGAGAGAGGAAGGAAAGAGTTGATTTAAGCAAGAGTGGTTCAGATATTGCAGGATGATAATTAGAGGCAGGAATGCTTGGGAGGAAGAGTCTAGAAGCCATTTTCTAACTGGGGACAGAAATGGTGTTGGTTAGGACCAGGATGGTGCTGAAGAGATGAAGAGAGAAGGGTATTTAGAAGGTACACTTACCTCTGATGATCCATTGCATAAGGTGGGTGAAGAAGAGGAGAATGTTTTTCACTTACACACTTGGATAGATGGCAGTGCCATTCACTGAGCTAGTGGTCATTAGGGGAAAATTGAGTTGCTGGGGATGGAAGGAAGAGGTGCGTTGTGGGCTTACTGGTGTTAAATACCCATGTAGCAACATTGAGTAAACCATTAGGTTGGGGCTTAGAAGAAAGGTCTGTACTAGGAATATAAATTTGACAGTTATTAAAGATGTTATATGAAGCCATTAGGGTAGATGAGGTTCCTTAGGGAGAGCATGTAGAAAGAAATTAGATTTAAATGAAGAAAACAGAAGAGGGCCTCTGACCAAGACTTAGGGATCTCCAGTTCTTTCTTTCTTTATTTTTTAAAAGATTTATTTAGTTATTTTGAGAGAGAGAGAAAAAGAGGCGGGGAGGGCAGCGGAAGAGGGAAAGAGAGTCTCAAGCCGACTTCTCTGATGCAGGGCTTAATCTCATGAGTCCGAAATCACAACCTCAACTGAAACCCAGAGTCAGATGCTCAACTGACTGTGCCACCCAGGCGCCCCCTCTCCAGTAATTTAAAAGCTGGGGAGAAGATAATGCACTGGAAAAGCTGGGGTTACGAGAGCATAACTAGTAGTGTATTGTATCCCAGAAGCCAAGGGGATTGGAGTATATCAGAAAGGAGGAAATCACCATTAGAATAAAGTATAAAGTGTAATGAGATGTCAAGTGAAATGAGAACTAAAAAAAAAAAAAAAAAATCTCTGTGATTTAGGGACAGGGAGGTCTCTGCTGATCTTACCAAGAGCTGTTTAGAGAGTGAATAGCATGAATAGGAAAATAATAGCCTGAATTCCCAGTGCTTGAGAGCTGAGGATGTGTAGAATATAAACAAATCTTTCGAGTTGGTGTGACCAAATGTCCAGCTTACCCAAGATTAGGTTCCAATTTGGCCTATTGTCCTGGACAAACTATTAACAGTGCTCTCCTTCATTCTCAACCACGTCCTGTTTGAGTGACAAATTATCCTGGCCCTGTGTGAAGGGCAGGGGCAGGTTAGAACAGCAATCCGTAGCTGTCTGGTGCAGAAGTATGGCAGCACAGAGCGGTGAGTGAATCCACGTTTGAAGGCAGACAGCCCTGAACATAATTTTTAGTTCTACTACTTCTTGGAGCTTGGACAAGTTTATCTGAGCTCTCTGAGGCTAACAGGACTTACATTTCAGGATAGAGGACGGGTTTCTTGTAAAGTGCTAATGTGTAGTGCTCAGCAAATATGAGTTCCTTTCTCTTTGTTCCCTAGGACTTGTTCTTTAACCCTTGTTGCAATGGTTACATTTCCTTCTCTCTCTTCTCTCCTTCCTCTCCTGCCTCACCCTAAAACAACTCAAAGACTTTGTGAAAGAAAAAGTTCTTATTTTTATAGCGATAACAAAGCACTCTCTTTGTGTAACATCTTTCATTCTTCAGAATAGTTGGTGACCCAGTCTTCTGTCTCATTATTCTAACTGGGCAAATGCAATGATACCCAGCTCATTCATGTCAGTACATTTCAATGGGTACTTACTGAGTGTTGCTTGCATAGGAGTGTCTGATGTGATCCTTTTTCTCAAGAACCGTCTTTTGCAGGGAGACCACATACTGTGTATAGTACTCTTCCTGTTGCAGTTTCTCTGCCTCCGCTGGTGGCTACCGTTTATGGGGCCCCTTAGATGTACTATGACGGGCAGCTAGCATCTTACTGCATTAAATCTTCACATTGTGCAAGGCATTACTATAATGATTCAGTTTCACAAGTGAGGAAAACTGAAGTCCAAAGATATGAAGCCAACTGCTCAGAATGACAGAGCTCATGTGCATCCAAACTGGGGTCTGAGTCCTGATGCCCCTGACAGTACAGCCCATGATCTCTCCATTACTCAGTGGAATCAAAAACAAATAAAATATCATTTCGGTATTTCAGAGTTAAATTAATGTGCCACTTGTATATATTGTTTGAAGTTTTTAATTAGAAGTCAAGCAGAGAAAGACAATTATCATATGGCTTCACTCATTTATGGAACATAAGAAATAGGAAGATCGGTAGGAGAAGGAAGGGAAGAATGAAGGGGGGTAAACAGAAGGGGGAATGAACCATGAGAAGCTGTGGACTCTGGGAAACAAACTGAGGGATTCAGAGGGGAGGGAGTTGGGGGAATGGGATAGGCCGGTGATGGGTATTAAGGAGGGCACATATTGCATGGTGCACTGGGTGTTATACGCAAATAATAAATCATGGAACATTGCATCAAAAACTGGGGATGACTAACATAATATAATAAAAAATCATTAAAAAAAACAAAACAAAAACAAAAACTGGGGATGTACTGTATGGTGACCAATATAACAAAATAAAAATTATTAAAAAAAACAACAAAAACAAAACAAAACAAAAAAAAGTAAAACTAAACCAATTTCGGGAAGGGTAACATTGATTCTAATTACGTGTCAAAATAAATGGGACATTATAAATAGAAGTCAAAATGTGCACTCACTGAGCAGACAATTGCTTGGGGTGCTCAGGGGAGAGAGAGGGCACCCCTGAAACCACAGGTACTGCTGGAGGCTCAAGGAAGAGGAGAGACCCCGAGGGGCCAGGAAGCATAGTTTACCCAAGTGATCGTCCAAGGTGGACAGGGTGCTTTACAACGTGTGAAGCTAGAAATGCTTCCCAGGGGATTAGATGTATAGATTTCCAAGGTCTTCCATCTCCTTAGCCTTGACTGTTTAAAGCAAATTGTCACTTAAATGCCCTTGAAGTCCAATTGGATGGAATCAACCCTACTACATTCCAATAACTCCAAAGCTTCCCTGACTTGGGCTCTCACTTTACGAGCAGGAATAGCCCATTCAGGCTTCAAAATTACAGAGTTTCCTGCCGTTTACCAATAGCACATTATTTGTTTTTAGCTGTTGCCTCTAGCACTGAAATAGTACAGACTTTAACATGATTTAAAGTGTCCACTTAGAAGCTCGCTGAATAATGCTTGACTTTCATCAGTGCTGAAAGGGCACTTAAAGCACCAGCCCTGTGACTGTGTCATCTTCTGCAAATCAAGGTTGATTAATAATGAGATTGCCTCACCCTGGCGTTGTGCCTTTCATCTGAGCAAGACTGAAGCGATTCCTGGAAAAGATCCAGTTTTCTCTTGCTGCAGTGGTGGGGTGTGCCGACAGCAGGGGCAAAAAGGAAGGGCAAAGTTAGCATTTGTGTTTGGTTTGGTTCGAAGGAAGTGAGAGAATGGAAATCCATCCTGTAAATGGTCTTAAGGTTCTCCAGGCTCATGGCACAGGGTCCACGTCGGGGGTGGACGTGTGATCATGCTTTCTCTGTGCAGCCAGGCAGGCACCATTTTATGGGCAAGCTTTCCGGAAAATGTTGATATCATTAGTGGGTGGGGTTCTAGGCACTTCTCCCGCCTTTCTTCTGAAAACAAGCAGGCTATTCTTCTCCGTAAGAATTTTCAATTTGTACTCCATGGAAGTTTGCCATGGATCTGTGGCCTGTTTCAAAAGCAGAGCTCTGGCTATGGAGAGTTTTGTAAAGGACTCCCTGCAACACACACACATCTTCCCTGAGAGTAAGGAGAGTGTGTCAGTATTTTCTCCTGACTTCTACTTCACCGTGTCTTGTGGCATTGACGCCTACCGCAGAGCACTCTGGGAGCATCATGTACACAGTGAAATCCGTGGGAAGAAGAGGTTTTGTGTTGTACCTGACATATAAAGGAGTTGTCTTGCAGGGCCTTCACCGAGTGTTGACCTCCAGGTATGGAGAAAAGTAGGTCCAACCTTCTGGACCGAAACAGAGGTTGGTTTTCCTTTAGCAAACTTGCTGGTGATCTTGATGTACTCGGAAGCTGTCTGAGCATTCCAAAGAATGTTGTGGATATTCGCTCCCTCGTCAAACCATAGTGAATGGAAGGCTCTGCTACCATTTCCTTGATTTGCGTGGATTTGTTGTTAGAGTTCCAGCCTCTGGTTAAAGGGGACATCCATGCAATAGTTATTTAAGTCAGGCTCACTACAGAGTGGGTGATGTGTTCTTCATCAAAATTAGAGGTTAACAAGCTGACACTGAACTCTTTACCAAAATCCACATTTGAACTATTTTAATTTAAATACAGGTCTGTGAATTTACAGAATTAAAGATTACAAGTGAAAGGAAATCATGTTCTTTCTATAAAACTTAGTAAGAAAGAGGGAAATGTGGGGAGTCTTAGGAATCTGTTATGTTCTAGAAACTGTCTAGGTGCTATATCATTAGTCCAGCGGGCCTGCAGGAAGAACATTGAGCCAAAGAGGATTATTCTCAAGGTTTAAGATTAACAGAATTTGTCTTGCTAAGCTATGGACTTGCTTGGGACCCATCTCCCCTTTCTTGTTTTTGATTTCTCCCTTTAGGAATAGGAATACCTACCCTCTGCCTCTCCTACCGTTGTATTTTGAAAAAGCATAACTTATCTGGTTCCACGGGTTCACTGGAGAGAAATTTTGCCTCCAGTTTCACTGATACCTGATTTAGATGCTATTTAGATGAGACTTTGGACTTGGAATCGATGCTGGAATGAGTTAAGACTTTTGGGGTTGTTGGCAGGGGGTGAATTTGTTTTGTATACAAAAAGGACACAAATTTTGGGGGGACCAAAGAAGGGAATGTTATGGACTAAATTGTGCCTCCCTAAAATTCATATGTTGAAGCCCTAATACCGTGGGACTGGTGGCCTTCCAAGAAGAGGCAGGGACACCAGAGAACTCACTCTCTCTCCGCGTGCACACAGATAAAAGACCATGTGAGCACACAGTGAGAAGATGGTCATCTGTGAGCCAGGAAGAGAGGCTTCACAAGAAGCCAGCCCTGCCAGCACCTTGATCTTGGACTCCTAGCCTCCAGAACTGTGAAAAAATACGTTTCTGTTGTTTAAGCAACTCTGTCTGTGATACTTTGTTACGGCAGGCTGAGCAAATTAATATTTGCTCCATCCAATTAACAGACACCAACAGTTTCTGAAATTAGTCCACCAGTCTTGGAAATTATTACCATTCCATTATCAACAGTAATTTCTTATCCCCTGAGTGGGAAGCCATGTAGCTGTCAGTGTAGAATTAAGAGAGCCTAGAAATTAAGTCTCCAATCTCCTCGGGACCCACATTTGACAAAAAAATTTTTTTTCAAGATGTATCCGGATAAGAATAAAATAGCTATTGTCCATGATAAAGGCAAATTTAATGTAATTCAAGTAACAATGAAATAAAGCAATTCTCTTTAGAATACGTTGTAGGATTTTAAAAAGATTTCCTTTCCTATTAGTATTTTACTTGAATTAATTTAAAATGTGTTTGGGCGTGGTTCCCCAGGTGGTCAGTTAAGTGTCTGACTCTTGGTTTTGACTCTGATGGTGATCTCAAGGTCATGAGATTAAGCCCTGAGTGGGGCTCTGTGCTCGGTGCAGAGTCTGCTTGGGATTCTCTCTCTCTGCCTCTCCTGCTTCTGCTTTCTCTCTCTCTCTCTCTAAAATAAATAAATAAATCTTTAAAAAAGTAAAAAATAAAATGGGTTTGAGCTCATTGAGCCACACTGACTGGGTAATAGAGACGTAAGCCTGCTTTCTCCAGGTAATGGACAAGATGGAAAATTTACTTATGAATCCTTGGGGCTGACTGTATATAGATTCTGTGGGGGCATATGAAGTAGTTCTCAGCTAAATAGGGCAAGCATTTGAATGAGATAAAATTTCAGTGAAAGTCTAGTGGAAGGGAGTGTGAAGTCCTCTTTCTGTTCTAGGGATGGGAGCCACCCTGAATGAAAGGCTAGGAGAAGGGGTAGGACCTTTCTTTGTGCAGAGAACTAACAGTGATTAGGAAGACAAGTCAAGAGATTGTGTTTGGTAGACCAATGATTAGCCCTTGGAAGTTTCTGAGGGTGGCTTCACTTGAAGGAAAGACGAGCATTTTCATCACATTTGTTGGATGCCCACCAAGTTCTTGATTGATACTCCAACATTACATGTGTCTTTAAAATTGTAGTATGCCCTTCATCACCACAAATTCACTATTTGTATAAATCAGATCATGACTAATTGGGGTATGCAGTATAAACACATTTTATCCAAAACACAGAAATATCACCCAACCAGGTAATACGACTTGTGTGATCTTTTCACCAGGAAGAACATGGCTAATTAAGGAAGATTTCTTTCCTTCTTCTTTGTAGAGTCTTTATTCAAAGTTACTATCTCAGCACAGTACATGTACACTCTAAAGACTGGATCAACGATGGCAAACAAACATTGAAGACAGAACCCTCCCCTTACAACTGAAAAGCGACATGATTGAGCCTTCTGCAGGGCTTTCTGGGTAAGGTTTTCTGCATGGCCTGTCCCCGAAAGGCCCTGAAGTTTGTTCTCTTCCAGTCCTCTAACTTCTCATTTTGTAATCATGTGTAGTTTGTAAGACCTCAGACTCAATTTTCCAGATGACTTCATGGGCAGAGAATTGCTAATTTGTTACACTGATCTTGACATTTCACACTGCAATTGAAAACAGCTTTCCTTAATTAACTGTGTTGTTCCTGGTGAAAAAAATCAGACAAAACTGGCATGTTTGGTTGGGCAATGTTTCTATTTTGGTGTCTTATAAATATAGTCCTTCAATCCCAAGTTGATATCCATATATTAATTTCTCAGCTTGCCCCATAGAGAAAATTAAATATGAATAAAACTCTACAGCACTACTTGGGGAATAAAGATTTTACCCACAATAGCACTATTTTATCCATATTATCCATCATAGAATTATTGCGAGAGAGATATATATGAAAAATCCTTTTCTTCATTTAATAGGCAAATACATTATTTAAAAGCTACCTCTCCAGGGGCACCTGGGTAGCTCGGTTGGTTGGGCGTCTGCTTTCGGCTCGGGTCATGATCCCAGGGTCCTGGGATCTAGTCCCGCATCAGGCTCCCTGCTCAGTGGGGAGTCTGCTTCTCCCTCTGCCTTTCCCCCCCATCCCGCTTGTACTCTCTCTCTCAAGCAAATAAATAAAATCTTAAAAAAATAATAATAAATAAAATAAAAGCTACCTCTCCAAATATGGGTAAACCTTTAGAAAAAAGATGTCAGATCATCAGTAGCATTAAATGTGCCTTTACCTTTAAGTACTTTGGTTTTATTTATTTTATTTTTTCAGATTTTATTTATTTGAGAGACAGAGACCGAGATAGCAACACAGATAGCAAAAGAGAGCATGAACTGGGAGGAGAGGGAGAAGCAGGCTCCCTGCTTAGAAGCCCAGTGAGGGGCTTGATCCCTGGACCCAGGGCCCTGGGATCATGACTTAAGCTGAAGGCAGACACTTAACCAACAGAGCCACCCAGGCGCCCCTTCCTTCAAGTACTTTGAAATTCAAGTTGACTATAACTTTTCCCTCTAAAATATTTACTAAAGCATTGTGCTTGTCTAGGCTTATATATATATATATATATATATATATATATATATATATATATATATATAATATTATAGAATACATATTTATATATAAAAGTAATTATATATTAGATTATGTACATAGATTTAGTGTGTATAATAATATATGTAAATTTTATAGGAGGAATTTGCAGACTGGTTGTGCCTGCGAGGGGATAAGAGCCTATTGCTTTCAGAAGTGCAATCAGAGGCCTGGTTGCTGTATGCTACCCCTCTTCGCCCAAGCTTTTGTCCTGCTAGAGGTATATTCTCCCAGGAATGCAACACTAGGTGGTGCTGTTGTATTTATGCTAAACCAGCTGCAAGCCCAGCCACTTAGGCTATCTGTAGATTTGATCTGAAAGTGCTGTGCCAAACGCAGGGAGGGATAGGTTTTGCATATATAAGTGTTTACAGCGTAGTTACCCTTTCAGATAAGAAAAGCTAAGTAGAAATAAGGAGATGGAAAGTAAGTTTCTTCCATTTGTGGCAGCTTCTGGGAAAAGCATTTTAACGGAAGAAAGTGAAAGTGCAAATGGGCTCCTTTTGTGACTAAATTGCAGATGCATGGAATGTTCGGGGCTCGAAGAGATACTATTAAGATATTATCCAACCATTCCCCTATTTTCAGGCAGGACTTCGTTTATTAAATTATCAGCCAGTGAACCTTTTCTCTTGGCTTTAAAGTTTCCCAGGGAAGGAAATGGGGCAAATTAACAACCCTTAGTGCTGGCCATCCTCCCCTCCACCTGTGGTGAAGGGTTGGGCACCTCCTCACACTCCCCTCTCTCTGAATTCACACTCACAGGGGATGGGAGGGATCTCACCAGCAGCCCTATTTGGTGAGGAGCAAGAAGGGACTAGGCGTTAGGCAGCTAGGTTCTCCTCCCTCATCTGACTCAGGACAAGGCAGCCCTCAGATTCAGCATCTCCAAAGGGAAGAGGTTGGACTAGCATCAGTGGTTTCCACAAATAGTTGGATCACAGAATCGCCTGGGATGCTTTTTCGAAAATACACATTTCAGGGTCACACCCACAAAACTGCTCAATCAGAAAATCTAGGACAAGGCCCAGAAATTGTACTTAAAAAACAAATAACGAAAACTGAAGGTTTTTCCCCCCCTCGAAAACTTTTTTTCCTGTCTGAAGTTGGGGAGATGACCTCTAAATTCATAGGCAGGTGAGTAGATACCAGTAGATTAAATAGCTCTTAAATCCCATGTGGCTTTAAAATTGTCAGGCATCCCAAACACAAAAGCCCTTGAAAAATAAAAGTAAATTATCCCAGGTCCAAAGTAACTTCCTCTTCAATTAAAACCCCCAGCCCTTTGAGCAGTCTGTTGTGTAATGATCTAAATGCAAATGCTTTCTAAATTTTTCATATCCATGAAATTGGAAGGTCCAGAACTATTGCTATGATAAAAAATCGAATAATAGTAAATGTGTTCAGCAAGCTTCCTATGTGGTATTTTATTTTCCTATAGTTGTAACTGAATTGGTTGACAGTTATGAAAACAATATTTTGACCCTTTCAGTTTTTATTCTTATAAAACTGGAAAGTTAAGGAGTTGGTCAAATATCTGGCCAGTATATAAAATGCATATTCTGGCAAATTCAGCTGTGTAGGAGTCACTCAACAAAAAGTCTTCTAGGAGGATTTGGCTTTCTTACTCTTTCAGACTTTGTCTAATTTAGCAAAGTGAAATTCAGTAACAATGCAATTCAGATCATTTATACCCCAAAAGTCTCATCTGAAAGAATCAGATAATTGAAGCAACATTTGTTTACTCTAGCTTATAGTACCAAGGTAATTAATTCTGCTTTCCATTTTCCCTTGCTAATATAATGTGACCTCAATGTTATTTTCTAAGTAAATCAATTAGGAGGTTTGGCTTACATATGCAACTCTCACAAATGGATAATTATCCCAGCAAACAGAAACCTATATACTTTTTGCAAGCCCCAGTGTTGGTGTTGCTTTCAAATATTTGGTTCTCATTATTTGTAGTTTAAAAGCCATTTACAGGTCTAATTAATTTGTTTCACAACAATCTAAAGATCAGTGCTCCCAACTCCATGGATTGAATGTATAAAATGATGCATGGGGCCAAAATTAGCATTCAGTTAAAGATTAAAGTAAGTCAATGTCAGAGCTAAGCTCCACTAAATGCCTTTTAGGTAATCTGTCCATTAGACCTTTCAAATCACCCCTCAAAATTTGGGCAAGCTACTACTGTTTTATCAGTTACAAATTTCCATATTCTGCTGCTGCTCAGTCATGCTGTTCCAAATTATCTCTAAGCCCATGTCTTGTGATTTTCTGTATAATTACATCTGCATTTCCCTGATTTTCCATTAGCTTGTGTCATCCTTTCAAGATCACTCATGAACGCATTTGTTCCCTTTATCAGAAGGACACCAGCGCTCAGCTCTTCCTTTATTTTGACTCCCAAGCCCCATTGAATAAAAATAACCTTGTGTCCTCTGGAGTTCTCTGAACCATTTAGGAAAAAAGAATGCCTGTCATGGAATCACTATCATTTGTAATATCCTCTCCAAAAGAAAGCCACAAGGGAGGGAAAAGCCTTGGAACTATTTTGTGACCTCATGAAATACAAAAGAAAAGAAAATGTGCCCCGAACAATACAGCTTTTCTTTTCTCTTCTGACTTCTTGAAGCCCTAGTAATTTTTGTTGCTGGACTTGGTCCTGGTTGTGTAAAGGGTCTGAGCGTGAGGAAATCAGTTGCTGTCTCAGCAGCCAGTGTGAAATTACCCTGCATTTTGAACCAGGCTCTCTGCTTTTGCTGCCATTGCTGCTGCTGGCTCTCTCTCTCGAAGACTGAGGCTGCTCTCTCCCTGGATACCGAAAACCTTGCTCCTCCTTTCCCCAGAACCCTTTCTCCATGTCGTGGAGAGACTGTGGGCTGTTTTGGAAGCTTGCAGTTCTTTAGCTAACTAATTTGTAGCTTTGTCCTTCATCAAGTTCCTGAGCTTCCGTGGGTATAAAATAGACACTGTATCTACTTCACAGTCTTGTTTGCACTGAATGAGCAGTTCATGAAATGAAACACTATAACAACACTCTGTGGTTGGGCCTTGCTGCCCAGATGTGAGGAGCTGTTGAATATGGCTGCTTGAGAGCAGTGGCCTCCCACTGGGGGCCCCCAACCTCGGGAGCGCACAGCCATGGAGTGAGGCATGAAAAGAGAATGTTAGAATATAAAGCTGTTTAAACTAAAAAAATTAAAAAGGTATTGCGTTTTCATGGTGTTTAAGACACGAATTAAAGCTGGCGCCTTCTCTAGGTGAAATGCTCATGGGACCTGGTCCATGGGATATCCTGACGAGATATCCTGCCAGTGCCACCACAGAGGAGTGACAGCAGGGTCCTTGCACATCTGTGCACGTTTTTGCACAGGGCACAAGGACGCAGTTTGTGTGTGTCCCGCGTGGCAGGCAATAATGGCCCCCCAAAAAGGTCTGTGTTTTCATCTCTGGAGCCTGGGGATGTTACCTCCCATAGTAAGAGGAGCTTTGCAGACGTGATTAAGTAAAGGATCTGGAGATGGGGAGGTTATCTGGGTTATCTGGGTGGGCCCCAAGGAGTGACCAGAGTCCTTACAATAAGTGAAGGAGGGAGGCAGGAGAGTCCCTGGGACCGATGTAGCAACAGAGGTCAGAGTGATAGGATAGTCGGAGGGGCAACAGGCCAAGAAACGCAGGCAGCTTCTGCAAGCTGGCACCGTCGTGGAAGCCGAGCGGCCCCTACAGCCTTCGGCTAGAGCGCAGCCCTGCTAACGCCTTCATTTTTCCCCAGTGACACCCATTTTGGGTTTCCCCCCTCCAGAATGGTAACAATATTAAATTCGTGCTGTTTGAAGCCACTAAATTTGTGATAATTTGTTACAGCAGCAAGAGGAAACTGAAATATTATGTTTAAGTGGGTTTGTGAATACCATCACCTAGTTTTAGGGAAACTAATTGCCACCAAATGGGCAAATGTCCTCTAAAGGGATGTCTGCAGCAAAAATGTTGCTGAAAGACAGCCTTCATAATGCAACAGCACATTGGCAGGGCTGGACTTCACCTTACTTTTCAGTTCATTTTGAAGTCAAAGCAATGATGATGTAGTATGCTTAATCTTTCTGCTTTCACTATGATGATTAAGTGAGGACATGGTTTTTATATCCTGAATACATAAACTGAAGATAATAAAACATTACTTTTAACATATGCATTTTATATCTGTTAAATCCTTTTTAAATTAACCTTTTATTTTGAGATAATTGTAGGTTAGCATGTAGTTGTAAGAAGAAATACAGAGAGACGCCCTGTCCCCTTAATCCAGTTTCCACCAGTGACCATATCTGGCCTAACTATAGGTTGCAATGTCAGAACCAGGATATTGACATTGATACAACCCACTGACCTTATTTGGTTCCATTAGTTTTGCAGGCAGTCCTGTGTGTGTGTGTGTGTGTGTGTGTGTGTGCGCGCGCGCGCGCGTGTGTATTCATCACTTGTGTAGATTCATGTAACCACCACTACAGTCGAGTTACAGAATAATTTAATCAACGCAAGGATCCGTCATGCTGTCCATTCAATCCTATCCAGCTCCCTCCCCACCTCCCCCAGCCTTTTTCTATTTTCCATTTCTATAATTAGTCATTTCAAAAATATTATATAAATGGAACAATTCACTATGTAACCTTTGGAGAGTGAATTTTTTTCATTCAGCATATGTCCCCTGGGAGTCATCCAAGTTACTGCATATATTCGTCTTTTATTGTTGCTGTGCCAAATTACCACAGATTTAGCCACTTAAAGCAGCACATATTTATTATCTTACAGTGCTGAAGGTCAGAAGTCCAGGAACAGCATGGTTCAACGCTTAGAAGCTCACAAGGCCAAAATCAAGGCCTACATTCCTTTCTGGAGGCTCTGGGGATGGAGCAGTTCCAAGTTCTTTCAGGGTTGTTGGCAAAATTCAGTTCTTTGCAATCATAGGACAGAGGTCCCCATTATCTTGCTGACTGTCAGCCGGGGCCCTCTGAGAGGCTGCCTGCATCCTTCTCAAGCTGCCCATGTGGCCCACCCTCAGCAGCTGCCTATGAGGCCCTCTGACACTCAGAATCTCTCTCACTGGCCTTTATTTTTACTACTTTTAAGTTGGGGAAAAAATCGGAAGGCCTGTATATAGGTTTCTTTTTCTCTCTCTCCTTTCTTTCTTTCTTTCTTTCTTTCTTTCTTTCTTTCTTTCTTTCTTTCTTTCTTTTAGAGAGAGAGAGGGAGCACGAGTGGGAAGGGGGTGGGTGGAGAGGCAGATAGAGAATCTTAACTAGGCTCCATGTCAGCACAGAGCTCTACATGGGGCTTGATCTCACAACCCTGAGGTCATGACCTGAGCTGAAATCAAGAGTCAGACGTTTAATTGACTGAGCCACCCAGGCGTCCCAGCCTGCATAGATTTATAATATGAGATAAGCTAATGTTCCACAAAATTCATGAAGAATTCTTAGACAACAACTCCCTATATGAAGAATTTTTTCCTCTTGTTAAACACTGGACAGATGTTCAATCAGACCTATGACTTGAAAACTTAGCCACAGAGGAGAGAGAATCGAGAATGTCCCATAGTCTACCCAAGCCAAGTAGAATCAGAAGGAGTTTTATAAGAAGGCATTCATTCAGGGCACCTGGGTGGCTCAGTTGGTTAGGCGTCTGCTGTTGGCTCAGGTCATGATCCCAGGATCCTGGGATCAAGTCCTGCATTGGGCTCCCTGCTCAGCAGGGAGCCGGCTTCTCCCGCTCTCTTTGCCCTTCCCCCCTGCTTGTGCCCTCTCTCTCTCAAATAAATAAATTAAAAAAAAAAAGAAGTCATTCATTCATTCATTCATTCATTCAACAAATATTTATTTTCTTGCATATTCAGTGCTCCATACCACATGTTATGACCCTGATACATGTAGTGTTTGTCCTAATGGAGACAAAGCTCAGTGAAAACTCCAGGTCAATAATCAAGCAAATGCAAAGACGCAGCAAGTACAGTGCTAGAAGAGTGACAGAGTGCCATCAGCACACACAGGAGGAGTGTTGGAGTCAAGAATCATTTGCATGCAAGCGACAAAACCACTAAGGGTAGAAGAAATTGGTAATTTAATATAGGGGTAGAGGTAATTCCCAGGAAACCAAATGGGTAGGATATAGGGCTGTTGGAAGAAAGCTGGTTTCTTGTTCTTCATCTTCCTGAGGCCATGTGATCTTGCACATTTGTTTCTTTCTGGGCATCTCTTTCATTCTCTGGAGGCTGGCTATTATTATTATTATTGTTGTTATTTCTTCATGTACATGACAAAATATGGATGCCCCACATTGGCAACCCAACTGAGTTTACCTCTTTTCTTATTTCTAATATGAACTGAAATGGGTTATTATGCTAAGTTCCAAACCAAGTTCCCAGGAGAGAATCAGACTGGGCTAATTGAGCTCACGTACCCACGTGGGCTAAGACACCTTAAATTAGGTCTGCTTCAAGGAATATCAATATCTATGCTGATTAGGGGATTCAGGGAGAGTGTTCTAGAGGAAACAGCAACTAACTGAGATGGCAAGGATGATGTTATCAGAAGTCCGGAGAGAGCGTGGCATGTCTGGAGCACTGAAAGAAGCTTGGAACAATTGGAACTTCCGTCTAGTGTGTGTGGAGTTGGGGACAGTACATGAGGAGTTGAGTCTGGAGAGGAAGAAGAGGCCAGGTTAGAAAGGTTCTTGAAAGCCATGCAGAGGGGCTGAGTTTTGGCCGGGTGGTCTTCCTTGATATAAGCTTTAGAATGAAGGATGTTGTCTCCTCCCCACCAAAGCACCGTTGCAGCATTTGTGATTGCTCTGACTCCAGTCATAGCCTTCAAAAGACTAAATTAGAACATTTTGTTTTGGTTCACAACCACGTGGCTTTCTCCCTTGTTGTCTTCCTGTAGCTGTCCTTGTCTGGGCTTTCCTTGAGCCTTGCTTGAGATATAGGTATGTAGGATCATGGTTTTGCACAGAGGTGGAAATGTGTTTAATTTTTATTACTTTCTAGTATTGTCCAACATGACTTTGACCTCTTTGATGTGCGGGAGAAAAAAGCCAAGTCCCTTGATGGAACCATCTACTTTTATTCCCAGAAGAAACTATAAAAGACAAACCAAAGCATTAGAATAATTTATTTATTTCCAGTTTTCCTTCGAGATTTATACCCAAGCATGACTTAGAGTCATAATACAACAATTTGGAAAAATTCTAAAATACTAAGAGAAAATAAGTACTAAGAAAAAAGGAAGAAAAAAAAAAAAAAGCACTAGGATAAGGGACCGTAACAACGGAGATGCCAGTTTAGTGACTTAAACTTGGTTTGTGTGTGTTTCATGCATTATATGCCTGTATTTTGAAACACTTGATGACAGTCCCCACTCCCACCTCATCTGTTGAACTGTACAGGTTTCTCCAGTGTTTCTTTAGGTCTGTCAATCATGACTCTAAGTTGAAAACGTGGAACTGACTTCTCCCACTAGTTCCCTTTCTTTCATCTGCTTGAATTTTCCTTTTAGTGTTTCTGGTTGCACTTCCTCATTTCTACCATCCAGTAAACCTTGTTTAGAACTGGCTTATTGAATTTCATTCTTTCCAGTTGCTGATCGTTTTAATTCCAGACTACTTAAGATACGTCACTGGAGTCAGATCAATGAGATTCGCTTATCTCAAAGAAATCACTTGCAAAGGAATAATCAGTTCATGTGACTTTTCGTGGTGGCTCTTTTCCTTTCAGGGTCTTGGGCCAAGGACAAAGTAAGGCTATATAGGATGTTTGCTACTTGGAGACAAATGGGAGTATCTTAAGTGGAGGGCATCCTCTGGAGGACAGTATGAATGGTTGTCCCCAATTTGTTCCTTGGAGCCAGAGGAATACACCCACTGTGGCACTGATTATCCCCTTCCCCTGTTTCTGAGAGTGGGGCTGAATGTACATTGGGAGGGCTGAGTTGGTGCTTGCTCTGGGATTTCTGTCTGTCTCCCTGCTTGAGACATGAAAAATAAAAATGAACTAATTCTCGGGCAAAATGCCATTCCTCTTCCTTGGTAGATCCCTAGGGGCTACCATCTTTAATAATTCAATACCAAGGTTCACTTCCAGGTTAGAAAATAATTGATTCTTACTGAAATGTTAACTTCCCAACTTTAAGAATCTGAATTCAAGACTAAAAGAGTAGAGATGCTTTTTAACTGCTCGACTAAATGTTGAGGCTCTACTCTATTGCCATTTTCCTTAGCAAATTTTCTGGTACTGGCTCAAATCTATCATTGAGCTGACTTTTACCCAAACTGGCACTTCATGAATAATTCACACTTATGAAAGTACAAAGTCCATGAAAAAAATTATTATTTTTGCTACTGACTTGAATAGCCAAGATACTTGTCATCTCTCAACATTAATTTTTGATGGCTTGCTCCTTGGATAACAGAAAATGAAGCCGGAGAGGACTACAAGAACAAGAAATACGCCTCTTTTTGTGCTTGGAGATATACAACTCCACTTTTCTCTGACACATAAAAGATCATCTGAGAGAAATGAAACCATGGTGCCAAAGGGTGACAGACCCCCCCAAAAGTGAGACTAAAATCGAAATACAATGGACACTTGAACATTAAGATAGAGTAAACGCTTATGAAACTAAATTAAACTTGTTGTTTGAACATCATCAAAAGATTTAAAAATTAAATCCCAGTAGTATTTCTCAGGAGCTAGGACCAAAAATAAATTCAGGTCACCAGAATTACCTGTAAGAGTTGTACTTTCCAAAACAAGCCTACTCATTTTTAGGGATGGGGCAGAGAACAGACTTCATAACCTTCTGTATTTTCCACACACATTTTACATTAAATGATCTTCCTGAACTACATGAAACTTATTTGTTAGAATATTTTTCTTCTTTTGTTCTTTTTATAGAACTTATGACTATAAGGTATAACTGATGTCAGAAAAAAACCTGTTTTGTATTGTTCATAGAAACTTTACCCCCCAAAAATTCAAGGGACTTTCCAGATCTTAAGTATATAACCCAACAAACTTTCTCTAAATACTATGAAGTGACATAGTACATAAAAGTCATAAATACCTCCCTCGCTCATGCACCCAGCTATATTTTCTTTTTTTTTTTTTTTTTTGATTCATGAGATATAATCTCTCTGCTGTTATGGTTTCAACTCAAAAATAGGCAAGCAGTATAAAAACACAACAATGAAAACAGAGAGTTTTCCAGTCTCCTAGTTTCTTTATTTAATCAAATCAGACTTAAAATAGATCATTTCACCATGTTAGCTCTTTGTTTAAAGATGTAAATAAATTAATATATAATTATGTAGATATAATACAGTGCATTGTTTTTTCCTATCCTACAGTAAATTATAGATCTTGCTATGCTGTGGTTTGCATTCATCACCAAGAGTATAACCAAAGAGTTCTTCCTTTAAAGATGAATTTTTCAATTGCAGTGCTAAGAGCATTTCCTTAGGAGCAGAGCAGAGAGGAATCATAGCATGGAACAATGATTTGCCAATTTGCAGAATTCACACACAAAAAATCACTTTTGTGATTTTCCCAAATACATAGTTCCAAGCGGATTCTGTGTTGACAGGTAAGGTAGAGAAGCCGATTAACACCCCTGTCTGTGGCATAGTGTTCTTCAATATTGTTGTTGCACTGGAAAAATTAGTCTGCTGCTCATTATCAGAACGTGCATCACACATACTATGAGATTCTTCCCTGCACTAGCGACACTTTGGGCTGTCCACGCTGTCCTTTACTTGAGGCTCTGAGACAAAACATGCTAATGCTTTTCAAATGCAGCGCTAGTCCCCTGAGATGAGGAAGAAATAAATATCAGTGTCCTTATTTTCAATAGGGAAACTAGGACAGGAAAAAGTAATTTATTAGCTAGATCTCTGGCAAAACAAAAAATAAAAAAATTAAAAAAAGGAAAGAGAGACAATTTTCCAGCTAATTGGTGTTGAAACTATGTGATTGATGTTTTGAATACCATGAATATGTTTCAACATTTTATGTTTGCAGTTCCTGTTTTAATTTTAGGAATACAGAAGGATTAAAATATTGAACACCCCAATTTTGTAGCTCCATGTTTCAATTGCCAGAGATCCTTAAACTATGGTAGGATAGAAATAGAATCAGTAGTGGTGTTTTAAATCACATATAAATTTCACCGTTTTCAAAATCTAGGAGAAAAAAGTATAGTGCTTTCTTTGAAAGAATGTTCTGTGAAAAGGCAAAACATTTATTTGGGGGTTTGCACTTCGGGTTTGCTTTCTTTCATGGGAACAGACTGGACATGTGACAGTCTAGAAGCAGAACTAAATTGGTAGTGACTCGAACTACATGGCATCGTTAAACAGGTGTGTCTGACCATCCTAATCAGCAAACTCCAACTTGAATAAAGAGAAATGTGAAAACAATGTGCATAGTTTGCTAAGCTAATAAATAAGAGGGAATGAGGAATGGATCATAGAACTGAATGTAAAACTCTTAAAATAAAATGTAGGAGCAAATCTTTATGACCTTAAGTTAGGCAGTTGTTTCTTAGATATGACACCAAAAGTAAAAGTGACAAAAGAAAAAAGATACATCATTTGGACTTCGTCTAAATTTAAATCTTCTTGCCTCAAAGGAAACCATGAAGAAAGTGAACAAATAAACCACAGAATGGAAGAAAATACTTGCAAATTACATATATAATAAAGAACTTGTATTTAAACAATATGAAGAAATCTTAATCTCAATAGTAAAACTACAAATAACATAATCTACAAATGGGCAAAGAATTTGAAAAGACATTTCTCCAGAGAAGAATGACCAATAAGCCCATGAAAAGAAGCTCAAAATCATTAGTCATTACAGAAATGCAAATCCTGGGTGGCTCAGTAGGTTAAGCTTCCAACTCTTGATTTCGGCTGTTCATGATGTCAGGGCTGTAGAATGGAGCCCCACGTCTGGCTCCACGCCCTGCTTGCACACGCACTCTCCCTCTCTCAAAAAAAAAAGCAAATCAAAACCATAATGAAATACCACTTTATACCCCCTAGGATGGCTAAAATAAAAAAAGATAGACAATATCGAGTGTTGGTAAAGATATGGAGAAATTGAAACCCTCACACATTGGTGGGGAAGTGAAAGGATGCAGCTATTTTGGAAAAACAATGTTGCAGTTTCTTAAAAATGTTCAACATTGAATTACCATATGACCCAGCAATTCTATTCCTCAGTAAATATTCAAGAGAATTTAAAACATTTATCCACACAGAACCTTGTATTTGAATGTTCATAGCATCAGTGTTCATAATGTCAGAAACTGGAAATGACCCAAATAATCATCAGCTGATGACTGGAAAAACAGAATACAGTACAGCCCTACAGCGGAATTGTACCTGGCCTTAAAATAGTGCGAAGTACCGATGCATACTGCAATATGGATGGACCTTGAAAACATTACGCTAAGTCAAAGAAGCAAACACAAAAGGCAACATATTGTGTAATTCCATTTATCTGAAATGTCCAGAATAGGCAAATTCATAGAGACAGAAAGTATATTAGCCATTACTAGCAGCTGAGGAGAGGCAAGTATGGGGTGATACTCACTGGTGTGATGAAAACGTTCTAAAATTAGTGATGATGGACATATAACTGTTAATATATGAAAAACCACTCAATTGTTCACCTTAAAATGGTGAGTTTTGTTATGTGAATTATAATAATGTAGTTATTTTTTCAAATTGTGACCAAGAGTCCAGTTTGAGTGGCTGAGAAGTGGGGCAGAGGAATTTGCAAAATAGTTGTGATCTAGTTCCTTACACGTTGCAGATGTTTACGATGATTTTTTTTTAGAATGCTCTGTTTTCATATTCTGTGTTCTTCAGTTGGACTTAAACTGATGCATGCAAAGTATGAGAAGAAAGAGTCATCCTTCCAAGTACCAGGGAAATCGGGCTGTGCTTTCCAAGCACATGACCTGTAGCGGGTCACTCCATGCATTTTGCGTAAGATCCTGTTGAATTCCAAAAACCAAGAAAATCAGTCAAAGCAACTAGCTAGTTGGATGGACAAATCAAGGCAAAACACTCAAGCAGGGAGCAAATAAAGTTGGTTTCTGCTGTGATTTTATTTTATTTTATTTTTTTGCCATAAAAATCGCATTGATTCCAAATCGAAGACTGAATTAGTTGCATATAAAATCATGGATGTTTTTATTAAAAATATAGAATCTCACTGACAATAACAACTGTTACATATACATACAACTGTTGTATGTATATACATGCATATATGTACACAGACACATATAAAATATATAGCATGTAGTTACATGTGATACATATATAATACATAGCGCACAGTTATAAACACACATATGTATAAAATCTTGGTAATTCTAAGTGAATCATCTGGCGTTGCCTCAGATAAAAAATAATTTTGGTTAAACTGGGGCTAAAAAAGATTTGTTGAGTTTTTCCTTTGGAAAAGCATAATCATCGTTACTTAACCAGAAAAAAGTTATTAATACAACTGTTGAGAATAAATTATCACAAAGATGTCTTAGTTTGTTCTTGTCCCTGTTATAAAATTCTACAAGTCTATGCACGCATCTTACCTTTCTAGTTTTGTTCCAAGGGAGGAAAAAAAAGGTCGAAGTTTTTAATCCTGAAATGACGTTGGCAAGGATTTCGTAAATTTGGGCAGCAGATGGTGTATGGCATTTATGAGCCCAGCTGTTGAACGCTTACAGAGTGACTCATGAACTGATAGCTGTTTATTGAAGGGGAAGAAAGGGCATTATCTTGTTTAAAATGTTGCCATGTTGCAGAGAGAATAGAAATCTCACTCCACTTTAAGCCTGTCTCCTTCCTAGTTTTACTAACAATAGGCATTTTTCTTTTGTTCAAGTTATTTATCACATTTAGTTCTTTTAATATGGCTTTTGTATGCTCTCCAAATTTTTACTCCAAATGAAAGACAATTGCACTGTGTCTGCATGAATATGTTTTAGCCTATTGCTTTCCATAGGTAAGAAAGCATGTCCACATAGATGGATAAATTCTTTAGATTGGCTTCTGCGTCATATTTGAAATGGAGTAAACCAGTGTTTTGGCTTCCTTTAATCAAAAAATGAAAGTAGAGGGGAAAATGAAGAAGCATAATGCTATTAATGGATTTTGAATGTCAACTGGTGAAGAGTTATGTGGTGATGGGATGGGGACAGGGTTTTAGCAACTCTTGGTCATTGCAGTTTGTATGCCAAACATTACACATGTGATGATGATCTAATTCAAATTTTGACTGTAGCTGGTGACTATTGAAGGTTGCCCCATGGCTTGAGCTACTATTAAGATCAGAATTCCTATCTTTATCTGCGATAAATTAGAGCACCAGTTCCCTATCTTGGTTGCCTCTCTCAATTCTGGCTTGCTTCTAGTATAGAAAGAACAGTATTAAGTTTTGAGTGCTCAGGGATTGAGCCCTGCCCCAAATAGCAACTGAGAAAGAAGCTCTATACAGGACTCCTGGAGAAAGAGAATGTTTCTCCCTCACCCAGTAGGTCCTGATTCTCAACATGGGTAGAAAGCAAACATTGCTGTTTTCTAGTCCTTAAAAAGGAGATAATGTAGGATGTAGAGGAGGATTAACTGAGCCAATGTATCGAAGTCCTCAGCATGGTACATGGCTAAGAGCAAGTGTTCAATAAATGACAGCTGCATCTATTTTGTTTTTGTTGTTAAAATTAATAAAACAGAGGTAGAGTGATCACTCATTGTCGTGGAAAAAGTAGTAGGAATAAAGAGATGAAGTATATATAATCCTTGGCTCTACCAACTGGCATTTTGTTGACTTCAGAATTAGATGAGTCATTTCATAGGTTCCAGAATGATAGAATTTGAGAGCTGAAAGATACCTTATTCATGCATTTGTTCAATGAACATCTATTGAGTACCTACTATGCATTTCAGTTGGAGATAGAAAGATAACTTAGACCTCGCCCTTCATTCTGAGAGCTGACACTCCAAGGAGAATGACTTACAAATGATGACACAATGAAGAAGAAATGCTGTGTTATGGAAGCTTTTGGTGATGGAGACTTAACTTATTGTCAATGAAGATGTGAAGTTCTGGTGTTTAGAGAAAGCTACCTGGAGTTTGTAAGCAAAGCCTTGTGTAAGTGTTGCTGGTGTGATTAGCATTTTTATCAATAGCTCGTTGGAGAGGTATGTAACTGAGCCAGTATCATAATAAGACAGGCTCAGACCTTTGGGGAACAGGCAGAGACCAAAGGCCAATGGAAAGGCTTAGTGAGCTGAGGTCAGGGACATGTATTGGGAGAATAAACCCACCTGCAATGGTTGACCTCTGTAAGGCAGAGTTGAAGCTCAGGACAAGATCATATCCAAAGAGTATATATTATTTCGAGAAGCATTAATACTAAGAATTCTAATTTAGTACATAAGACACAGAGGTTTTGGACAGTAAAATAACTATTATGCTGTGGTTATGGAGCACCAGTGTCCAGTCAGACTCCAGCCAGTGATTGAGAGAACAAAATATGGAATCCACGCCTTAGAAAGGTCTGAAAAAGTTAGGATGGATAGCACAGCTCTAGGTAAGCAAGCTGTGGTTTAGCTAAAGCCTTAGAGCATCGGTAGGGTAGATGGCATAGGACCTACGGGCTGCGGAATGGGGAGCAGGTGGAAGCCCATCGCTAAGTACCAGGTCAAGACTGTGAGGATGTGGAATGAGTAAGGACAGCTTGCACTCCTCACCTGGCTCTGTGTAAGGTGATGTTCCTGGTGCGTCTGATCCCAGCTCTGGCTGTAGTATGGACTGACCAACTGACTAATTGGTTCATTTATATCTCCGTTCCATGCTCAGTAAGACTGAAGGTGACAGTCGGCATGATTTATCCCCATAGGGCACTCAGATCCTGGTGCTTATCCAGAATTGCTATTTGAGTTTAGAAGGCACCTCCAGCCAGTTGGATGGCCAGTGTAATATCCAGGGACAACTTGTGTAGGTGCCCTGTGCATGATGGAGAAATATGTGATGGGAAATTGGGAGCATTTGTCCCATGCCAGTGCCTGGGCATGTAAAATCAATCACTTCTCAGAGGTGATGAAGGAGCCGCTCTTGAGAAATCACATGGTTAAGAATGTGAGAGTTTTCGGATGAGAGTTCTTGGAGGCCTAGGTTAAGACTACCCAGGGACAAACAGGCCTTCCTCTGAGCTTGCAAACCAGCAGGTATCTCAACTGGTTTCTGCTTTCCATGGGCACTAAACCACTTGCCAGCCACAGTGCGTGTCCCAGCTGTGGTGGGACCGATCTGTGCTCCTGTGGTGGGTAGTCATCCTCCTGTACCTCAGGGACACAGAAGATCAGAGTTTGGATAAGCTGCTCATGAGCTGTGGCCCTCACAGTGTCACTCACATACAAGCATATTTTTATGCACCGGAACCGCATACGCACTCTTATAGTACTCATGTTGAGCGCTGATGATCACCAGTGTTAAGTCAAACCACTCTTTTAGTGAGCCCACATGTGGCAGCCACTATGTTGGGTATTTTCTCAATATTAGTGCCGATCTTTGTAACTATCCTATGATCTAGGCAGAATTATTCCTAGAACCTAGAACTAGAAAGGGGCTAAGGTTTCGTTCAAATCTTTGGTTTGATGCCAAACCCAGTACTTTTTCCACAACCCCCCCCCCCCCCGCAAACTCTATGTGGTATTGTCACAGGGCCTGGCACACAGGGCAATTTCTGTTGTGTACCAAGTTTCCCTTTATGCATTTATGGACATCCTTCATTTTCTGAATATCTAACAAAAGCAATGAAGTTAATTAATTAATTAATCAAAGGTTACACAAAAACCCAGTGCAGATAGAATGTAACAACCCTCTGTATATTACCTATATAACATATATGTAAGTGCAAATTATATATACATGTATATCTACACACTGTCAAAACTATAAAACTTAAGAAATAGTTGAAGTCCTAATCACATTCTTTAGCTCCCTGAAAGCAAAGCAAATGCAATTTTTTCACCAGAATAGACTACACTGTGGATTTCCAGGGCTTAGAATCCTGTCCTACCTTATTTCTTAAACACTGTCAGGCAGACTGTAGAGCTGCCAGTGTGGAAACACAGCTATGGTCTCTTGGACAACTTACGTTGAGACGAATTCTAAAATATGGAGCAAACTCAGATGTTAAAACCCAGTGTGTCTTTCACTTTTCAAAAATGCATTATCTTGTGCCTAAGAGAATATTCATTACTCTCTTTTTTGAAAATGTTCCCTTTTTGATGAAAAATGTTCAAAGCCAGGACAAAACGTTCTTGAGATAATTCAGGAAAATAGCTCAGGGGGGTGGGCACTGAGAAGAGGCTTGAAAAACTGCAGAAAAAGAAAAAACCACAGAAATATAATTTTAGTATCATTTTCTTGGCTTTTGAACATCTCTTTGTTGTGTGGTCGAGGCAGCTTTATGGGTTCTTTATGAGAAGTAAGGGAAAAGTCTGAATTAATGTCTCTTTGGGAAAAGCCAGAGCTGAGTGTGGGTGATATCTGTTATCACTCACGGAACCAGGGTGGATGGAATTCTCCATCACATGCCTGCAGCGGCAAGGGATTTAACAGTTTCTGGTGTCAGAGGTGAAAAGCTTCAATTTAAGGGAGACTTTTTTGCTATAAGGTTTGCTACAAGAAATTTGTGATGCTTTTGATATGTATATTTCAAAGTATGTACGACCCAGAAATGGAAGAGCCCCCATTGGGAAAATCTCTCTGCTCATAATCAGCCCAGCAGAGCTAGTAAACTGCATTGAATTTCTCTCCCATCCACTTTCCCCCTCTCACTCACCTCCCACATGCATCAAATACACTTATGTGGAGCATACAGAAAATATGTGTTCCAAATATACGGAGGGCCTGTTCTTCCAATGGGACTTGGCTGGATAGATTTCTGTGCCCTTTCTATTATTCTGTGAAAGGTACCTCCTGCCCCTCTCTTCTTCCCATCCTGTTCAAAATAAGTGACACTTGTTTTCCAGCTTTTCAGAAGAAATAGACTATAGTCGTATCAAAGCAGAGATACACACAGCACTTTCAGAGCCATGGAGGATAGGAATGCATTTTTTTTTTTCTAGGAATCAAACAAACTTAAATGTGCATGGGGCTGAAATTTTCTTTGTTCTTTTGTGGCTGGGAGATGTCACATGTTTCCATGTGGCCAGACCCTTTTTTCATACTGTGAAATCACAACCTCATGCCTGCCCTGGGAGGGCTCCATGGAAAAGGTAATATGGCAGAAAATATTGGGATGGCAATAATTTTTCACATCAAAGATGAGTTTCTTTATCTTATGAAATGATGTGAATCTGCTCTCTCTGAAGGTGAGGCCACAGAAATAGAGTAAAGAGGATGTCAGAAAGCCTGGTGAATTTTTAATCATCTCCTAAATCCCACTGAACAGGGAACAAGGTTACTTTTCATCCTCAGGAAGAGCAGCTACAATCTTTCCAGGCTGAAAATGTCACGGTCGAAATCATTCTTGGCCAGAAGGCCTTTGCAAAACTTATAGAACAGAAATCAAATCAAATCAAAAAACCTTTAGAATAAGTTGTAAAGTACACTTCAGAATGCAGACTGCATTTCTGAGCAATGGAAACAAACAGGATTCCACAGTTGACTGCAATTTGTAGAATCATCAGATTAAATGTTATCGTGGCAATTAACTGCTAAATCTAAAACATCTTACTCAGATTTTTGAAACAACCAGTGCAAAAAAGAAAACTCTATATATCACAAATCTGTCTCTGTCAGGCTTTAACAAGACATTCCTCAAATTGTTCTCAAATATATGTGTTCAAAACAATGCAAGAAACTTGGGTTTCTAGACATGGCTCTAGAAATGCCAGAAAGAAAGAAAGAAAGAAAGAAAGAAAGAAAGAAAGAAAGAAAGAGAGGGAAAGAAAAAAAATACCAAAAGGGCATCTCCTTGATTTAAGGACTCTATAATTAGAGATTCTTGAACTATAAAGATTTCCAGTCACTGTTGTCAAACATTGCATCAGACAGAGTTTAATCAGA
Organism: Ursus maritimus; assembly: GCF_017311325.1. Taxonomy (NCBI): domain Eukaryota; kingdom Metazoa; phylum Chordata; class Mammalia; order Carnivora; family Ursidae; genus Ursus; species Ursus maritimus. The sequence goes on along the minus strand of NW_024423344.1, from coordinate 13,550,451 downwards.
GAAAGGCTTTGGGCATATCCAGGTTTATAAAAGCTGGAATTGAGCCAACAAACTGATTTAAAATGGCCACTTCTTCCTGTGGTGTCTGGATCTCCAACATCGTGAAGTGGTTACCACATAATGGGCTTCTCTTTTCTGTGGGATGTGGGCCATGCAGAAGCATCCTTTGAGAAGTGTAGCCTGAGAACGAGCCACTCACTTAGAGAGAACATTTTGTGACAAGAAATAAGTACTGTTTTTACTTATGTACCTATTTAGGGCCAGGTATCTTCCTGAGAGAGGGGACATAGGAACTAATTGCTAATACCCTAACATAAGAACCGGCTGAAGGTATAGCTAGTAGCCAATATTTTCTTCCTCTGCTGTCTGCTGGACCCAATGGTCTTCTGATAAGGACTTTTTCAGCGCCTAAGAAGGGCCAGGCACTAGGCATTGAGATGCAGGGGTGAACATGAGAGACACAGCTCTGGCCTTTTGGAGCTCATCTGTACTTGGGGGAAGACAGGCATTAAGCAAATCTCAAAAGTGTTCTATTTTATTCATGTTAAGTGTTGTGAGGAGTGTGGGACGCAGTGAGTGTATGACTTGGGTATTAATCTACATGTGGATCAGGAGGTTTTCCTTAGGAATTTATGTTTGTATTGAGATCTGATAAATGAGTCAAAGTTAGATAAAGAGGAGACTAAGGTTCAGCCCAGCAAACATAAAATTTATCTGTCACATGACAAACAAAGAAACTCCTATTCTAAGAGCCCTTTTCCCCCCACATTACTTCTTTGGCTGTATTGTCTAGGAGGTTTCTTCTATTCCCTCCATTCTAGCTGCCACACTGGTCACCTAGTGTTTAGCGTTTGTGTGTAAGACTTTTTTTTTTTTTTTAGTGCAGTTTAAGATTCCCCGTAAAATTGAGGGGGAAAGTAGAAAGATTTCCCACATCTCTTTCACATGGGTGCCTTTTAAAATCAGATAGAACCTCATCTTTTCAGGGCTGGTGCACCTAAGTGTCCGATCATCTAGAAACAGAGGTTAGACTAAATAATCAGGATTATGTGGGCTCCAGCAGCACAGTGATTCTAGAATTTTAATTCCATGATTATATGGCTTTCTTTTCTTGCCACTTGGACTGGAAATAGGGCAGAAGCTGGCTTTGAAAGGCTGGAAAGGTGGTTTTCCTGAGCAGTAGCAGAAGGTCCTCTTCAAGTGCCACATTCCGGTCTCACGCAGGCAGAATGCCCAGCAGGGCTCACTCCACTGGAGTACTTGTGGCTTGCAAGTGGAACCAAGACAATTTGCTCCTGGATTAGGCCCGGATGAGTGAGAGCAAGGAGCGCCTGGATTCAGAGCTGACTTACGAACTGCAGAAGAGAAAATACAGCTCAGCAGAAAACGTGACTTGGGGTTGGACACAGGGCATGTATAGAGAAGAAACCACCTAAAACTTTGCTCTGGGCAAGAATACACATGCTCAGTGTGTGAGCCCATAGTGTTTGAGGGGTGCTGAGTTTGATCTCCCATGGGCCTGTTGCCTTGGTTCCCTTCCTGCACCCTTCGTCCAGCTGGAGGTCTTACAAATGCTGACTTCTGGTCGCCAGAGGATCTTGTGAAATGGGTCAGCACAGCCCAAAGTTCATGCTTCCTCGACCTGAATGCCTGATACCCTTGCATGTAGAAAGCACTTTTTCTTTTTGTGGGACTGAATTATATTATACTAAAAGTTACACCACTGTCAGTTAATTTCGTGATATCAAAAGATCAATTCTTTTTTGCTCTGTGTTAAATCTCAAGTACAATGAACTAAATAAAAAAGAAAAGACAGGTCTTTGAAGAAGTTAGTCCTACGTGAAAAATAAAAATAAAAAAGAGAACTTGAACAGAAAAATCAATGCACTGATATATTTGAGGCTGACTATACTAGTGCCTAATAGGTTTAGATACAATGGAATTTACCTAGAGAGCAAACTCTGTAGGACATGTGGAGCATATAATGCTTAGAATAAAAATAAACATTGTTAACTTACTCAGCTGTAACGTTGAAAGTGAAAACTAATATCAAATATCATAACACTGGATTTCAGAAATTGCCGGGTGGGGTTGTAACCATCCCAACGGAAGAATCCATGGTGCCCATAGTTTTCTAATTTTCTTAATTCAAAACTGTGGGAAGTAGTCTTTGGATTTCCAAACACATGTTCCTAATCACCACTCCCTATGATAGAAAAAGAATAAGAGTGTTAAAGTCACCTTAGGATAGACCAAATTGGTTAAAGATCTACAATAGGTTTTCAGAGTTCTATCCATCTGGGAGCTGCTGTTTCCCCATGTGGGATCCTATGTAAGCTGGGCCAGTATACCCATTCTTGATTCATTAGACAAGTGAAAAAGAACTGCTAGCAACGCGTCTCTTGCTTCTGTGTCTTTGTGGCCAGCCATGTGAAGATGTACTGACTGACCAGCCACATGGAGGACCTATTACAGCTTCTGTAGTGTGAGCTAGGCTCGCTTGGTGAATTTGAGCCCAAGAAGGCAAATATGGAAAGGAAGCCCTCCAAATTCACTTAGTTACTCTGGAGTTAGAAGGCAGGCAGGGAAAATTAGGGTCTGTTTCAATAGCATAGGAACTGTATATCACAGAAATGGGACACTTGTGAGGGACCCCCTTCAGGTGTATAGCGAGGGGATGCACTAATTCACAAAATCTCTCCACCTCTTCTGCTGGGACTGAGTTTAGCTGGGGTCACTTTAGGCGTGTCATGAGATGGACTAAGTCTTAAAGGTCCTGATTTTACTTTCTCAGAGCAGTGCTCTGCTTACCCACGCATAGCTCATTTGTTTGGAGGAGGAATGATGAGGAACCTGTCCTTTGATGTCAAGAAGAAAGATATAAGAGAGAGGAAGGTTGAGAAAGGAAGAGGTGGACAAGGAGAATGAACCAAGGCAGACAATAGGAATTTAGAGATTGCTACAATTGATTGAGCACCCTCTCTTTGCCAGGCACTGTGCTGGACTATTGATTTCCATTAGGTGAAATCCTTACAAAGGCCCTGTGAGGTCAATGTTATCATCTTGTTTTGTTGATGAAGAAATCAAGGCCCAGAGAGATAAAAAAACTTGCCCACACAGGGATAAAAACTCATGTTGCTGCACACTACAATACCCCTCAACCTTACCCCCCAGTTCCAAGATCTTGAAAACACTTGAAAGCAGCCCCATACAGGTCATTGAATGCAAGAGAGCAAAGCAGCAACTCTCAGAGCAAATTTGAGCTCAGGTCTTGAAAGGGGATCTAAATATTTCTTTGCCCTCGCAGCCTGCAGACAAAAATCTACCTTCTTGTGATAGCAAATGAGCTGTTAGAGGAGACAGAAAAGCCTGGGAGTTTAAGGATTTTGAGGAGACTGGGAAGAAAGGACAGTCCCAGGGGAAAGGTCTGAGACCACCGTGTTGTCAGGTCATTGACCTCAAACAGCATATTTAAACCGAATGATCAGTCTTCGAGATGGCAATATTTAAAAAGAAAACATACAAGCAATGAGAAGGTTTGGCCTACTTTCATTTTAAAATGAAAATTCATTTTTAAATGATATCCTGCCCATGTCTAAGCCCTGTCAATCCCCAACCCAGAAATCTCACCCCAAACTGGAATACTTTGCCATGCACAGGATTGCAAGTCCTACTCTCCCATCCCCAGCCGAAATTCCCTTCAGAACCTCGCCCTCCATTTAGAGCTCATCATCACTGAATTCTCTCCCTTTTATAGATGAAGGAATCAGGTCACAGACACAATCCTTAATAATATACATAAAAAGAGAATACCATTCTTTTATTTCCAACCACATGACCCAGTTTGGGTGACTAATTCTGGAGGTAGTCTGCGTGTGAATGAGCAAAGTGGAGGCTCAGCGTGGTAAACTTGTCAGTGCGGCTCATGGTGTGTTTAGAGAGAGCTTTTCTAGGGTCATCGCTCTGAAGGGATAAAGGGGTGAGCAAATTGGCTTTACTGTGTCTGGCATGGCTCAGGCTTTAAACGGAAAGATTACACTTTTTAGAAACAATTAGATCTCTCCTTTTGCAAGTAAACTTGAGAGCTCTCCTGGGAAAAAGGTTCTTAGCCTTTAATGAAAAGAAGAGATGTTAATTGGATACGTCAGCAGACTGTTCATGTTTTTGCTATGGGCTTGGTTATAGTTACACTCAGGTCTATGTGATTAGCGTCCAAGTCAAACTCCTGGGTGGGGTATTGCCCTTCTCCCCGCCCCCGAAGGCTGGGCCCCATAGGAGAATGATGGATATGTTTCCAAATTCCTTTCCAGTGCTGCTCCCTCCTTGGACTCCTGCCATGCACCCTTTCCCCTCTCGGAGCACTCTTGCTCTGTCTTCTCAGCCCTTCCTTTTGCTAGTGGGATTTCTCCAGGCCCACACTTAGCTCTCTTATCTTAACAAGATATACCTACACTCCTGAGACAATCTACTTCCAAGGCTTGTGGTCCACGGTTCCCAAGTCACCAATTCCAGCCCAGCTCACTCTTCTCACAGGACAGCATGGATAAGAGCAGGGGCCCTGCAATTAAACTGCCTGAGTTCAAAAACCCAGTCCATCGACTTTCTGCCTGTGTAAATGGTACAAGAGGCTTGGCTTCTCTGCGGCACTCTGTGTCCTCCTCGGTGAAATGGCATCACTAGGGGCTTTCCTTGTGGAACTATTCTGAGGGCTGTATGAGTTAAGTACATGTAAAGCACTTAGAATAGTACTGGACACAACAGATGTGCTGGGAAATGTTCATGGGATCACTATTGCTAACACTGTTACAATTTGAAACATCTGTGTAGATATCCCTCCTGTACCTTGAAACCAATATGAATTTAATGCACTGGTGTGCCAGGTGGTCATATACATTGTGTCATTCAGTCCCTTCACAACAGCTCTGCAGTGTAGTCTTCTGGTTATCTACTGCTTCATAACAAACTATCCCAAACAGTGGCGTCGAACAGCACTGTTGTTATGTGCATGAGCTCTGAATTGGGAATTCCAACAAACACAGCATGGGCAAGTGCTTTTCACAATGCCTGAGGCCTCAGCTAGGCATGGCTTTAACATCTAGGAACTGAAATCCATGAAACATTTCTTCACCCACATGTCTGCCACCTGACCTAGGATGACTTAAAAGCTGGGTTCAGCTGAGACTTGACCGGAGCACCTATACGTAGCTCTTTACATGATGTGTGCTCCTTAGAGCACAGCAGCTGGGTTCTGAGAGGTAGCATCCCAAAAGGAGGAGCAACTCTTCCAAGAGCACCAGACAGAAGCTGCAAGACCTTCTAAGACTTAGGCTCGGGAATCACAAAGCATTGATCCCTCCATACTCCATTGCCTGAAGTAGTCAAAGTGTTGCTGAGATTCAAGAGTAGGGAACATAGACCCCACCTTTTGTTAGGGAAAGTGTCAAAGAATTTGTAATCCTTTAAAAAATTGCCGAAGGCAGGTCCCATCACTACTTTAATAAAGAAATTGGTACTTAGAGAAATAAAGTAACTTGAAATAGGACACATTTGGTAGGAGAGAGAGTCTAGATTTTAACTCAAGATTTTATGTCGGGTATGAATTTATTTTTATTTATCCTGCTAGGAACTTTATATAACTTGAATATAAGAACTAATGTCTCTGGAAAAATCTCAGCTGTTTTCCTTTTAAATATTGTTTAACTGCCAATTCCATCCTGTTTTTAAGAATTCATTGATTCTCTCTTTGACTAGATGGTTCTTTTTCATATGTATCTGCTTATTTTTCACTTCTTATTTTTTTATAATTTCTTGTTTTTTCAAAGATAAATTTCATCCTTATATCTCTTTCAGGATTCTAAGCTCAACTGAGAAACATATCAGCATCCTATCTAGACAGCTCTTATCAAAATGCATCCGCACATTTTCCTCCCTATTGCGTTCCACATCAAATAATAGATTTAGCCAATTGAAGATGGAATCCTGATACGTTTACTTCAGAAGTGCTTCTGAGGTAATACTGCCTAACTGCCCATTTACCTCTCCCACCATATCCGTGCTATCTCTGTCCCCTAAGGTTCACACTCTCCCCTCAAGGTTGGGGAATCATTACTTTAAAATATGGATCTAAAAGTACTGTGGAGGGGCGCCTGGGTGGCACAGCGGTTAAGCATCTGCCTTCGGCTCAGGGCGTGATCCTGGCGTTATGGGATCGAGCCCCGCATCAGGCTCCTCCACTATGAGCCTGCTTCTTCCTCTCCCATCCCCCTGCTTGTGTTCCCTCTCTCGCTGGCTGTCTCTATCTCTGTCGAATAAATAAATAAAATCTTTAAAATAAATAAATAAATAAAAGTACTGTGGAGAGGAGCCAACCTGGCAATGTAGGAGGCTCCCGAACCTCCCTCTTCCCATGGATGCACTGAATATATAGCTGCACAAGGAGCAACACCCTCTGCGAGAAATCCAGAAACTAGCCGAGTGACTCCTACACCATAAAATGACCACACCAAATAGGAAGGCTGATACCCTCTATCACCATAAACCTCACCCCTGACACAGCACCATTCAGTTGGGAGGGAACCTCCAGTTCCCAACTTCTTGGGGAGCACAGTGTTTGGATCACACATCTAGCACCCCAACTTTTAAGGCTCCCTCTGAGGGATGGGGACCCAAAACAGCTAACTCTGAGAGCCAACATGGCTTTTATTCACAAGTATCACAAAACTATAGCAAAGAAGCAGTTTCCCCCGCTCAGTTTTATTAAGATATAATTGACATATAACATTGTATTAATTTTAGATGTGCGGCATGATTTGATATATGTATATATTGTAAAATGATTACCACAATAATGTTAGTTAACATCCATCGCCTCACATACATTTCAATTTTCTTTTCTTGTAATGAGAACTTTTAGGACTTACTCTCTTAGCAACTTTCAAATATATGATACAGTAACTTTAGTCACCATGCTGTATATTACATCCCCAGAACTTATTTATCTTACAACTGGAAGTTTATACATTTTGACTACTTTCAGCCATTTTACCTACTTTCATCCATTTCTCCCCCACCCTGCCTCTAACTCTAGCAATCACAAATCTGTTTTCTGTTATCTATGAGTCTGAGTGTTTTTAGATTCTACATATGAGTGAGATCATGCAGTATTTGTCTTTCTCTGCCTGCCTTATTTCACTTACCATAGTATTCTTAAGGTCCATCCATGTTGTTGCAAATGGCAGGATTTTTATATA